>NC_084820.1:2661880-3024400 GCF_958449725.1 Rosa rugosa | reverse complement strand
ATGAAGTTTTGGTGTGGTTTTTGGGTTTGATCTAGCGGCTTCTTTAGCTACATACTACTAGGATCATGTTTTTATGATTGCTCAATAAAATAATGATGCGATTATTAGGACATAATTTACGCCACTTTGGTTGGATTAATGGCTTGTTTTCTTCAATCTTTAGGTATTGTCCACCCTTTTAGCTACAAAAAAAATGTTGCTTTACGCTATTATATATTAATTTGTCGATCATAGGTAAAAAATTATTTGACGTAAATGATACCAGATCGTTAATCATTAGAGGTAATTTCTGTCCGAATGCGTAATTTAGGGTTATGTTGCTAATTTCCCAAGTGACCTGGTTTGAATTGGGTTCTTCTTCAATCATTTGTGTTTAACCTTTCCTCCCATGACCGTTCAAAGAGAGTGGGAACTGTAATTTGATCTATTCAACAAAGTTGTGCTGGTTTTATATTTGTTCTGAAAACCAAAACCAATTATTGACTTGTTTTCAATGTGTTAGTTTGAAAGTTTCCAATTACATGATAACACTGTGGCCCTTTTAGGTCTAGGACAGCACATGCCATTACGCGTCTAGCATCTAGCAGTACCATTTTATTCTTCGATATAAGACCATACCATACTATTATTTATGCAATCATGTCAGAGACCTGGAGGGTGCTGGTTGGTTTATTTAGTTGGTATTTTGGTAAAGTACCAACTTTGTTTTCATCTGAAATGTTTTGTTTTATATCTTTGCCGGCCGTTATATTCTAATAGTTGGTCGCCTCTAGGCTTTATTTTAGAGTTAAATTTTGATACGAGTACAACATAGAAACAAAGTTTTATGCTTTGGTTTAGATTTAGGTCATCATCGAAACAATGAACACCCAAAGGCGAGCGGACTCTTCTAGCCTTGACTTGTAACTACGCGTCATTCAAATTAGTTTAGTCTAACAGATATGATCTGGTTTGTTCGATTCAGTGAAACTGTACAAAAAACGCTGCTAAATCCTCAGTATTTTCGATGAAGAAAGAGAATCGGAATTTTGCCTTAATAAATGTCATAATTAGTTTTGGTAAATAAAATTTGGTGTTGTTGGTCCCGGGCATAATTATTATAGGATTAGGATGTGAAATGTAGACAGCTAATAAAGCATCAGCTAATTCGTCCTCCAATCCTAAATGTCTTGGTATGCATTTCATAGTCAATGAATAGAGTGAGCCTCGAGCCAGTGAGGATTTTTGGCTTATTCTCAAGTGGACACGTAAGGATAGGATAAGGTGCACCCAATCATATTTTTAATTTTCTTTTTCTTCGTTGTTATATATATTTTTTATTTTTTATGATTATTAATCTTGTAGCCACTAGTATCAATTTGTTTGAAGAACATAAATAGTTGAGTGAAATTGAATCGGATATGTATCCCATCACCAAACAACACACGGTATCAAGCTAATCCACCATAATACATGATCAAGAAATGTCATAACCAAATCGGCTACCCTATCTTCTAAGTCCCACTTACCCTACCTTCCCTTGCCTTTTTTTCTCCATCACTACTGACCAAGATCCTTCATCACTTCATGCTTCGGTCATGAATCACAATCACGTGTGACTAATTAACAGTAGACAAGTTCTTTATGATGATAGTTATATACATTAATATACTTAACATAAATTTTACTTAAATACTTGGTAGTACAAAATTTTTCCTGAATGATTTCACAATGTAACTGAAAAGTTGACGGAATTAGATGGACTAATACATGTTCAAATTTCACAATGTAACTGAAAAGTCGACATGTTATATGTTGATCGATTATATAGACAAATATGAAGCTTTCCACACTTTCAGGTAACCAATCCTCATTGCTTAGTTAGTTTGAAGAAAGAATCAATTGTCGTTCATAGTTGAAAGTATAATTGCCAAAGTCCAAACCAAGCACTAATCAATTCCTTTTATTGGCCTAATGATGAATATTTAGGATAATGAAAACAAAAACTAAACCTGACCACCCAATTATGCTTTGGACAAACACAAGAAGCCATCTTAATTTAGCCATTTGGCAATCAGCAGCCGCAAGTCCCGCAACAGAACCATTCTTCTTGCTTGGACAATTTCAAGAAAGGCAACTAGGAAATTAGGACCAGAAAAGAAGGGTCAGACCAAATTGGCAATCCATTCTTGACTCGCTCTGCGAAGCCAGCTCAATCCCCAGTTATATAAAGACTTGCCTAAGCTGAAGGGGAAGAGGTTTTGCAAATTGCACAAAATGGACAGGCATCACACAAAAGATTGTGTTCAGCTCACTTCGAGTCCTACATTTCCTTTCTGTTTATCCATTCTTGCAATGATTCAATTTCTTTAGAGCAAGTGATCGTCGCCAACGTTAATGAGAAATATGAATTCTTATTCAGCGTGCTAATTTGTTTTCAGCCAATTAATTTGATGCTTAATTTTCTAGTTCTCTGTGTATATTTCATTCCACATGCATGAAATTTGGGCAGGCGGATTAATTGAACAAAAATATATTGTCGGAAACAAGACCAACATGACAAGAACATATCATTCAGCCATAATATTAATTTTTTTGTTATTATTTTTAAGAGAAAGATGCTGATATTAGAAATAAACACAAATATACATTTCCATCCTACAATTCATTGACATAAAGCCCAAGGGATTTGTGAGTTACTCGTTTGTGTCACAAAACACATCTTTTTATTGTAGAATTTAATCTAAATACTCTAAGAAGGATCCATCTACATGAATACATGTGTTAAAAGGATACATCCATTCTTTTTGGTTCTATGTGGTACCGATACTGTCCCAACTTAACCACCCAATAGGTGTTGGGTTTTAATTACAAAAAGTCTCGGTACAATTAGGTAAGAGCCACCCACTTATAAGTTATATTTTATTTGTCACTTTTCCAATGTGAGATCTTTCCTCTCCAACAAGTTCCAGACTCTCAATATCACATAATAACCATGACGGTCAAAACATGATTTTGTTTTACTGATTTTCATCACCCTTTCACATTCATTTGCACATGCACTTTGCATGAGTAAATCACAATTTTTGAATTATGATCACCCGAGCCATGATGGATAAAGGCTCGCTGAAGAGAAGGTCAGAAAGCACCTAAAGGCTGATCATAACGGTGTTTAGTAACAAATTAAAGTTCAAATTTATATATGTTTTACAATGTAATTTGATATTATGCACACTCTAACAACACAATAATGACCATCTCAGTCCATAAAGAGAGACAAATCACAAGACTCAAACCTCAGCTTTCTGGATTTTAGTTCTGAACAACAAAATACATAGCTTCTCCATTGAGAAATACAGGAAACAACCAGTCGAATGGGTCACGAATGACCCGAAACCTGAGCCCACGATGCAATGCCATGCCGGTCCATACATTTTATCAAACTCCTGCGCATGGAAAGTCAACTTAGTTTATTTATTAAAACCGCAACATGCTCGATAAAATGTATCAAAGAGATTAAATATGTTATTTCATTAACAGTATTCCGGATCCAAGATCCAGAATTCCATGTTCTGAAGGGGTCAGAGGACAGTGGCCCCATTAACGATAGACAGAGGGAAAGAGAAACATCGTGCTGTGTATTCAGAATTGAACACCAAGAATATAAGATCTGGCTCAGCGCATTGTCTTCCTCAACATTCAATATTGTTCCCATGTGGGGTTGTTCTATACGATCTATCCCACATCGTCAATCATCAACAACAAAAAAGAAGAGAAACTCCAAAAAGAAACTCCAAGAAGCAAGAACACAATCGCGTATATCCAAACACATTTGTCTTGGCCTCTGAAAGACTCATCCTATCAACGATTATAGTATGAAATCAATCAAAAAATTACAATTTAGACACAGTCAAACCCCGAAAAGCTAATCTCGCCTAATCCTCGTTTTATTAAGAAAACAAAAGCCTAGCTGACCGGCATTAGCGTACCTTTTTGAGGTTGTAAGCCATGTGTTTTGGGCTAAACTTCTCCAAACTGTCGTAGGTTCTTCTAGCGCTGCGGAAGGCATGGACTTGCATGAAGCCAGGCATGTCTGAGACCAAGACCTTCACTTGAAGAAACGAAGCTACTGATACCAAGTTGCTTTCGACATGAGACACCGACTTTCTTGCTGACTCCACCACCACTCCAACTTGCTTATCTGGTTCTTCTCTTTGACTCTGAGCATGCTCAAATTGATCTAGAACTTCTTGACGTGTTTTCGACTTCCTGGACAAACTGAACCAGCTACGTAAAACCGGGTATTTATCCACCATGTCAGGCTTAGAGTCCGGCTTTAGGTGACGTCCGGGGCTGGGTTTGTACGAGGACATGAAACTCTTCTTCGGCTTCTTCTCATGGTCATGAAAAGGGGTGTTCATTTCTGCGACTCGGACTCTCTGGCTCTCTTTCTTAATTGAGTTGATTTGTTTGTTGTGGTACAAAACTATATAATGATGAAATGGGGACTGTGTGGAATCATGGCCACAAAGGCTTTGGGTATAAATTGATTGATTAATGGTTTAGGACGGTAACATAGTTTATAGAAGCAAACCATGTGTGCTTGCCTGTAATCATGGATATTTATATCTTCCATAGTTCCATGATCGATTAGTTTGGTAACTTGTTTGAATAAGAGTGATAAGACACTTTTCAAAAAAAAAAAAAAAGAGTGATAAGACAATCGACTCGTGTGTCGTTTTTGAGCCAAATTCTTATTCACTACCTCATGCTTGATTAATGGTGTTGATGCATGTGCTCGCAAATTGATGCATATATCTTATCTTCGAGAAATATTAGCAATGATTTATTTAATGCACAAGTTGGTTAAAGAAAATGTTGCTAGCATTCCTCTCATAATTCTTTTATCAATGCATTCGCTCATTTTATTGTTCCCGCGCGAACATATTCTTTTCTTTGGTTAGAGACTAGGCTGGATTAGTACATGAATCGTATCGAACTCTTTCTTTTTTTTTCATTACAGACTACTCCAGATTACTACATGAGCTGTAAAACTAATATGTCAACTTTTTGTGCTTGATTCATTGTGTGGTGATCTTAAAGATTAACATAGATCCAAGCTAGATAGGACATTTTTGTTGTTGTTGTTGCCTGAATTCAATAATGGTTATGAGGCTATATGATAATGGTGGAGGCTGGTAATTACTGTTTGGGGCAATATTTGTCAGCAATGGTTTTTGGTTTTCCAGACAGACCAGGAGAGGACCCCCAGACCCTTCCTACCTTCCACCGTTTATTTTGTTGGGGTAGCCAACAAAAAGGGTCGCTGTCTTTGATTTGCTTCTCTTATTTATAATTTAACAGTATCCACCTATATAGAATTGATCGATTACATTATAGAGGAGTAGGACAGCACAAGTTTGTATAGATTTGTAGCTCCGACTCATATACAATTGACTATGTTCTGTAACCACCCTTGTTTTTTTTCGGAGTTCTTTTCCTCAAATTGGAATCCTCAACAAACCATTGAAAGAAGAAAAGAGTTGAAACGATATATAAGGAACTTTATTCAAAGAATATGTTTGATTAATGTGGATTTTTCAATATTCTGAAGATTAGGAAGCCGAAATCCTTGGTTTGATTTTAGTCAAAGGAACGTTACTAAGCATCTTCATGACCTAACATGTGCTCTATCTTTGAAATAAAATTTTGTTGGAGAAAAAAAATGTAAAGGGATCAAATTTCTCTCTATTGTATATTTGTATGTTAGATCCAAAATTTTGCATGGTTTTCTTTTATTTGTTTTGCCGAAGCATAGTTTCAATCCTTCATATGCTTACTGATGGACAAATTTAGCGGTGCTAGTGAAGGTAAATGCATGCCCCAATTTGACTAGGGATGAGTTTTAGGGATACGAATGAAAGTAGAAACCTCATTTTACATCAAAATTTATGTGCATGTACTACACTTTTTCATAAAGGATCTAAAAACTTTGAAAAAGTTTAAATAATGTAATTCAATGAATTACCTCAAAAAAATTAAAATAATGATAATCGAATAAGACTCTCTCTATCTTGCTCGGAAGATTAAAATAAATATAAAGTTCCTATAAAAAGATGTATTATGTGATTTTGCCTATGATATTCATAACAATTTGTCCATTGGTTCTGGTAGACTCAAGCCATTGTACCAGCTCTGAGCCACAGAACCCTTCATATACCCAAAAACCTACCTAATAAAATACTAAAATAAGAGCTTTGCCTACCAAATCTCTTTCCACAATAAATGTCACATAAAATTTGTGGGGTGTGCAGAGGCATGTTTGTTATAGTAGACATTGATGGGGCTGATGGATGAGTATGTATTTTAGTTGCTTATCTTCATAATAATACACTCTCCATTCTCCATGTAGGGTTTGAAATAAGTTACAAGCTCCGGGTGAGTGGGTGACCCCCAGTTTCCAAAGGACAGATTCTGTGGGCAAAAATCTCAGCACCAGACCTTTCATTGGGTTGGGACTTGGGAGAGGGTCGTTTTTGATATTTAAAGCAAGCAAATTATGTATCCCTCTCTCATTCTCATACTTCCATGACAATGAGGGCATGAGGCCCTGAGGGCCTGAGATGTGAGCTGTTTGTGAATCTGAATTTCTTGTGTAATCCACAACCACTCAAAGAAACTCACCAAATATCTGAGATTTGTAGCAGATGATTCAAATCCACAGAAAATGGCCGGTTATGCATCGCCTTATGTGCACCAAACCATTCTTATATTACAAGAAATTGAGATGGCATGGTGTTTCAAATCAATCTACCAACTGCCAAATCGGAGTAATATTTTTCCTTGGGCAAATAAATCATCAAACCTAATGCTATAACTAGGGAGAGTAGATTGGATGTTGCATATTCAATATTATAGCTAAAATTAGCTAAAAGGAATTAATATTATATGCTAAGTTCGCTATCCTGTAACTAATTTAAGGAATTATGGAATGGAAAAGAGTCTAATCTCATTTTCCTTGAGAGGAAAATGGAGAAAGAACATAAACAAGTATTACATTTTGTTTTTGGGAAACAATTGAATGGAAACTTCATATCGATCCGCCTCGATATCTATCATCTGGTGTTGTTAGATGTCACTCGTCAAGTCATCATGGCATTCATCTTCAAGCCATTGCTTTATTAAATACTGTCTCCTCTTCTAGCTCCTTGTTAATATTCATGAAACTATAGCATATATGTAGTTTTACTGTTTTAGAAATGGTGGTTGAAGAGCTTAATGGAACCGAGTCATGTCGTGCTTAATTGTAGCTCATCTGCCTCTTAATTAGTGAATTATGTAGCTAAAGCTCTTCTTTTACAAGTCAACAAAGACTATATACAGGGGAAGGAGAGAAGTAGAGACCACCTTAACTTAAACTCTTTGGCATTATAAGACTAAATCCGCACGGCATCATTGCCATACCTCTTTGTTTCTCCTCCTTTTCCCTTGATCTCTTAATATTTTCAAGTACCTTCATGAGAAAATTGCAGAGATGGGAGTTCCTTGCAGCCCAAACCGGTGGTTATATATAAGTCTGAGATATTCTGCCATCTTTGTTTTGGACTGAAGGGAGCTCCCAATTCTTCACTTTTCATACATATTAATTAATTCCTTGATCAAGCTTCATTATCTCAGCCCTGGAGGCCAAATGGTTACTACAAGGCTTTCAGATTAGAAACCTTCTTCATAAGACTTTTTGGATTAGAAACCCTCTTCATGAGGTTTTGCTAACGAAAACTAGTCGGCATTAGTGGTTTTGCCAACGAAATTTCGTCGGCTATAGAAATTTTACCAATTAAAAGTCGTCTGGTATTAGCGGTTTTGCAATGTCTTATTTTAGTTTCTCTTACTTTTGTTCAAAGCAAACATAATTGCCTCCAGTGCGGCAGTGCTTAATGAATCATGTGATTGGCCTTCAAATCGTCGTTTGTAGCGCTCTTGTCATCCTTCAAAAGCTTGAAGAAGAGGCGTATTTTTGCTTGGTTGCATAATCATAGTGAGCCTCTTGATCTCCCTAGCTATTGTCACCCATTGCACGTACAAGTTGTTTGAGACATTATTACGTACACTATGTCTTATATTTTTGCAAAATACATAAAAGCGCAAAACTCTTCCATCAACCAACTTTACGAGATATACAAATCTAACAATGCATTTGATGTTTAGGTAAAGCTGGGTTTGTGTTTTTCCATATATGGTTACTATTATTCATCTCATAAACACCGGGGATTTTACATATTCACAGGCCAAGAAGTAGTAACTACTAACTATATCGATCTAAGCATTAATTAGCAATTATATATGGATCACATCAATTTTCTCACATAAATCAAGCACAAGGAAGATAGTCTTCGTTCATGTGTATAGAATTAGAACGCAGGCAGGTCATGGTTTGCTGCTGAGGTTTCATCTGGGCTATTGCTTCTTGCTGTTGCTGCTGCACTTTGCACTTCACACCTGTGCAAGATCTGAGAGGTTGATCTCCAACTAGGGGTATCACAGGGAGGTTGTCACAGTTGCAGATCTCGATCATGGTGCCATCTGGGTCATGGAAGAAGAGCTGATCAACGTTGATCCCTCCTTCCTCTACCCTGCTCCACACGTATTCGATCTCCATCTCCTTCAATTTGTTCTCCACTCTGACCATGCTCTCACACTGCATATTTATGTCATTCTAGTCATTAAACACCAGAGGATTCCTACATTACACTAACAAGTAACGCATTAATTGATACATAAACGTAGATAAGATACATGCAGCTAGCGATAGATTAGTCCTTTCGGAAAAAGACCATTGCTTGTAAATAAGGTGTACAACTACCCGCTGGATAGAATTAATTTGTGTACATAATGTAGAGATGCATTAATGTATCAAATATGACCCTATACACGAAGGACCATTATATAAAGTATCTAAAAGGAAAACGAAAGAGAGACCTGGAAAGGAATGTGGTTATCTTTGGGGTTAATCTGGCTGATCTTAGGCAGCTTCTCGGGGTCTTCAGCTTGAAGGAGATGAATGCCAATGCCATAGTTGAATAACCTACATACATTTGATTAAACAAAATCAAGCTTAGACATTACATCAACATGAAAGAATAAACCATAATTATTCAATAGCTTTCAAGAATGGGAATGTTGTCGATCATACCATGCACCATTGAAGTCTAGGGAGTCAGGCCTCCTAACGGGAAAGAAGCCAAGAACATTCTGGTAGAAATCGATGGATTTCTCGACCGACCTGCAAACCAGTGATATGTGATTCAAGGACTTCAATTGCAGAGGATTTCCCATTCTTTCTTTCATACCTGTTTTTCCTTGATCTCTAGCTTAGCCACAATTCTACAAAGCACAATTCCACAGAGGCTGGAACTTGGAAAATCTAGCTATTTATTCTTCAATCCAACAACAGATTCTATAGCAGAAATAGAAGAAGATGGGTGTATATTAGCAAGGATAGACAATAGAAGAGGGCTACAAATCAGGGTTTGTATATATAGAGGATGATCAGAGCTGCATGTTAAGTTTTAGATAATGATGTCGATTACACGTAGGTTCCACGTTGATGACTCATTTCAAAGATTGGCATTGCTCCCTCGTTTCTTGACACGTAATGTTTTGCTGCAACTAACTTTTTCCTCTTTTTATTTTTGGTTTATTGGAGTATTGGATCACCTACCTAAATTTCTTAAGAAAATTCGATGTGAAAAGATTGAAAGCTAAAATTGGACTAGGTGATGTACCATGTAAAATTTGGCCAACTTATATTATACTTTAGTAATTGTTTGTGAAAAAGTAAAATTTTATAGTCTTGATACTTGATATATAAAATTCACACCTTAGGTCCTCTACGGCTAAACTCCATTGAAATTTGAACCTCAACTTTCTCAAAAGAAAAGGAATTCCAAGACCATGATTTTACCCAAATAAGTGAAATAACACATGTTTTTTGCCAAAATTCCAATTTCTCATATCTCACAAAATTTTTCCACATTCAAATAATAATTTTTTAACACTTTTTTGACTGAACTAAAAACTCTTGAAAGTAATTTTTTTTTACTAAAAAATTTATTCCTAATTTTGATATTTCATCATTTTCAACACGTTCCGAAAATAATGCTCTACGATGAAGCTATTGTTATGAAGAGGTTTAACCATTGACTTGTTTATTCACTACTATTTGATTTAAATTTAGATTAGAGATAATGTGGAAGACACATTAAAAATAATGTGTGGATGAAAGTAGAGCACTAAAATCCGTACTCGCCAAAAACGTTGATTAGCTGGATTATGTCAAATTGTCACTCATATCAGGCCGGGTTTTCCTTTGCTATGCTGCCATCAATGTGTTCCAAACCAAACTACATGGCAAATTATAGAAATCGATTTAAAAACTGCAATAGAATAAGCTTAGATACTTGAAAACCGGTAGAGAAAACGAAGAAGCAAACATCAAATGGAAGAAGATTAAGAACTAAGGACCATAGAACAATTCTAGATAACATTTTCAACTCTGGAAGCTTCCAATCTTATTTTACCGCAGCTTTTCCTTAACAGGTGAAGATGAACCCTTGCAATTTTCTTGGTAAGTCAATGGATATGTTCTTGAAAGATGTTATGAAGGAATTACAAGACTATAGAAGAGACTATTGAAGATGCTGGGCACCTTTGCTGAATTTGCAACTCTCAAACTCACCAGCATCACAAATGTCTTCAAACCAAGACGAAAATATGTGTGCAAATATGGTGTAATCATAGCTCATTAACACCAACAGAAAATATAAGAGACACGAAATCTAAAAGAGAAACGTAAACGAGAACTGAATTTTGTAATGCCAAATCAATGCCAGAACCTCCTCCCTAATGAAAGATGGACTCATACCAGAAACAAAGGGAGGAGGTTCTGGCAACAGTAAATGTCGTTGAATCTCTGCCAAATCAATGCCAGAACCTCCTCCCTAATGATAGTTTGTATCCAGAAAATTTAACATTTTTACACAACTAACGCTCGCTGGCATCAACATCCCAACCGGTCTGCTCCAGTTTGTAAAGAACTATGTGGTACTATCGAGTGTATCATCAAAAGAATGTGTATGTAAAATCGAAACCTGACTGATTGAAAGACAATAATCGCTCCACTACTGATGTGACAGTTCATCCATGGTTGAGTTAGCAGCTCTTGATCTAGGTCAGTATTGTTTCTCACTAAAATCTGAGAAGGCATTATCTGTACGCAGCACATCATGTTGTTTCCTAAATATCCCAATTATAATGTATGGAAATATAACCATGCCTGCCATAAACAGCGTGAACTGCAACAACGTGAATAGAGTAATTAGACAGTTGCCACAAGTACTAAACTGTTCACCTACATGAATAAAATGGAAGTTAGTTTGGGATGTACCAGAAGAGGAAGGGTCAAAACCCCCCATATTGGCCACAGAGCAAAGCAGAACCTGCCAAAGAACAGATCAAACAAGTCAGAAGCAGCAACATAGACATAACACCTGATGAATGTATAAGGTAACTGAACAGTTTCTCTTACAGGCAAAAGGAAATGGCACCAAGTAGTGTCACAAACGGCAGAGCAGATATACTTGCTAATTCCCATTTTTCATCAAATCGCCCGACACTCCATGCTGACATACTTGTGTAACAGAAGATGATAAAATTCAAAACCACACCCACCATCCCAATGTACAACGGCAATCTACAAGATACATGAAAGAGATAAGAAAAAATGCAACAGTAAATGTCGTTGAATCTCAGCAATGAACAAACTATCTAATTCTTGAGGAACTACTAATATATGCAAGTAAAGTTTAAACCTTACAGCAATTCAAATGCGGCAAAATCATGAAAGAGATAATCCAAATCTTAAGCAAACCCATGCTTGAATGACTTGACCATAAACTTTCCATACCTACTGGAATTGCGAACACAAACGATTACAGTGCATAAACTTACTATACTGAAAGACATAATCCAAATCTTAAGCAAATCCATGCTAGATTGACTTGACCATAAACTTACCATACTTGCTAGAATTGCATAAACTTACTATACTTACTAGCCTTGTGACCAGTCAAAGTTTTACTTTACTATACACAAACTTACTATACAATGAATGAAGAATTTGGTCATGCTACGATTCAGCTGTATTCTATGAACACACATGAAGAAGCATATTGCTAGCATTGTGCAGAGGATAAATTTACAGCAACCAATTTGCAAGGAATAGAGTACATTGTTCAATTTTTCCTAACCAAATCTGCCATTCGAGATTGAATAACAACAAAGCAAGGTGAATTTTAAGCTCTGTCAGAGCATGTATGAGAAATCAGTTACCAACCATCTTCAGCTACTATTACTCCTCTATGTCATAAATTACTATACTTACTAATGAAACAATAACAAGTAGTAGAAATTCTATGTGAGCAAACCAGAGAAACATGAAATTGCATACCTTCTTATTCGGTCATCATGCCACAAGAGATATATCAAGTTGGATTTCGAATCACCCAAGTACACAATGCCTGCTGCCGAGGCAAGCCAAATCAAATTCTCCGCAATCTCTCTCTTTGACCAAACTCTCGGACTCGAAGCTGACGGACTATGCATCATCGAGCATGCATCATCCTCAAGATCATCTCCACTCGACGCATAGCCCTGGCTATGCCTCTGCCTCATATATCCACCGGTTGGTGTGCCACCCGACATAGTGACACACAACACAATCACACTAAAACCAATCAACCTACAAGTTCCTCAAAACCACTCCAATTGCTAAACCCAACTTGAAAAATCCACAATTCTACCAAACAAAAAAATCTAGTAAAACACACACACTTCCTGTTCTACTGATCCTTCTAAACCTCTAATATCAATCCTAACCCGCAATGTGCTTCAATCTCTTCTATCACAATCTCCGAAAAATCGAATGCCAAGAACAAAAATTGGGTATCAACAGAACGCACTACAGGTTTCCGATCACCTAAACTCATCAAAGCAAACAATCTCAAACAACCAATGAATAATCAGAGACTCTATTTCCCGCAAAACCATCTCGAATTTTGAACACAGAAGCTACAAAAAAAAGAGTCAAAAGAAACCCAAAACAAGAATTTCAGAACAAACCCCAAAAATCCTCCGCCACCCAAGAACGAATGCTCGAAATTCTTCAGACCCAGTTCCGGAACTCAGCCCCTCTTCGAAACCCAGAACCCCAATTTCATCGGTTTCTCCGGCCCAGGGCCATGGCCATCATCAATCCCCAGGTAGTAGGAGAAAGCAGAAGGGCAGTTCAGTCTTTTAGGTGGGTCGACTGTGAGAAGGGGTCAGAGTAAAACGGTTGGGATTAAACAGAGAGCAGATAAGAGGAGAGGAAGAAGAGAAGTGATTCGTTTCGTTTCGTGCACGTTCGAAAGGGAAGAAGGAACCTTCCAATTCCACCATTCGTCTTCGTCTTCGTTTTCGTACCTTTGTAATTTTGCTTCTTCGGAATTTAGTTTCTTTTGGTAACGTGTTAATAAAATCTTGAATTTGAAATGGTGACGGGTGAGCGTGAGGTGTCCTTCCATATTTGGCTTCTTCTTACATTGTTCACATCGGGGTGGCGAAACTCTAGGTCCCGTTAGGTTAACAAAAAGAATAAATTACTTTCATCATATCTTTTCTATGCGATACAAATTTCTCATCAACTTTCTTTTTCGAAAATTATCAAAATGTTTGTTATTAATACAATAAAATAATAGAAAGTGAGTGATAAATGCAAGGAAAGAAATACAGAAAATGAATTCATTGGGGGTTGGAATGAACGACTTTCCCACAATATTTTTCCTTCATTCAGGAAAGTGTTTCATTTCCTCCTTTCTCTCAGGTCTCTAATTATGTGAATCAAACGATATCTTAAGGTCGGAATCAGACCATCAGACAGCTAAATTTGTGTGACTAGTCAATCTTGTGATATGACGCGAATATTCCTGATATTTCACATTCAAGCGAGATATTTTTTTTTGTGGATATAATATATATATAAAAAAAACAATCGAACATGTTACATGGCATGACTACGCAGCTAAGAGTTAGAAACTTAGGCGATCTGATGGGATGGTTCATAGGTCTTGAAACTTGGCGAGGATGGATTGGACGAGACAAGTAAAGTCATGGTTTTGGTTCTAGTTGACTTGCTTTTGTTCTAGCTGCTTTGCCTGCTTGGAAAGCAAGCCTCTTTCTGAGCTTACCCTACAGTTTACGGCACAAAAGAGAAAGGGGGAGGCTATGAAGATTACCTTAGACGCCACTAAAAGGGAATATTGGCCACACTATATGAAATATTCTGGTAATAGGGTTGGGGTGCTCATGCCCATCTGGACCCTGCCAACCTGGGATGTTAAGAGTTATTGCTCTCCCACTCCTCAGTTTGGGGTCAATGGTATATATTTGATTTTTGGGGATATGTGACATTTGGTCGACATAGTTATGGAAGAATAAGTTATGGAGTTTTTCTATTGGAATCTCCAAATTTACTCACTTGACCTCTATGCTGTTTACATCTCTTATCAAATTTTCAAATACTAAATTTACTCACTAAACTTCCTCAAATAACCTCACTCATATAATTTGCAAACAAATTATTATCTTTAAAATAAAAAATTTAGTCATTTCAATGATTTAATCACTCTATACTAAATATACATTTCTTAATCAAACTTGAGTTTCAAAAATTAATGTCTAATCAATAACAAAATGCCATGAACTATTATGTTTTTTTTTTCTATTTTAGCTGTGCTAAAAAAAATTAATTTGTTTTTATTCTCAAAAAAAAAATCATTCGTTTTTTTAATGTTTATTTTTTTCTGTATTTTTTGTACCACATGATTAAGGGTGGTTCTAGTTGGACCTCCAAATTTAATATTGGGAAAATGCTCATTTACCCAATTTTAGCTTAAAATGTGCCCACTTGCCCGACTAAGAGTTTTTAAACCCCATTTACCCAAAACACTCTAAGGGATTATTTCCCCTTTACCCAATTAATTCTTTTTATTAATTTTTGGGACTTTTTTGCCCTCTCCTTCAATCTCTCTACTCTCAGTTTCTCTCTCTCTCTCTCTCTCCCCCTCACCGATTTCTCTCTCCTCCCCCCTCACCGATTTCTCTATCTCTCTCTCTCTCTCTCTCTCTCTCTCTCTCTCTCTCTCTCTCTCTCTCTCTCTCTCTCTCTCTCTCTCTCTCTCTCTCTCTCTCTCTCTCTCTCTCTCTCTCTCCAGAAGACGTCAGATCTCTCTCTCCCTCCCTCCATCCCTCCGGCAGGTCGCCCACGACGCCTGCTCTAGCCATCGCCGCGCCGAAACTCGTCGTCGTGCTCTCCGCTGCCAGGCTCGACGCCAAGCCGACGGTCCTCGTCGCTGAGAAGCTCGGCGAGGCCGGGGTTGACCTTCTGAAGGAATCGACGACGGACTGAAAATGGCTATCTGCTATTGTGCAGTCATAACCATAAAAGTTGTAACATTAGTGCCCCCCAGTAGACTTTGTATTGGGGGCCAATGATGACTGCTTTATTTATTGACGGACTGAAAACTGCTATTCCAAAGTAAATGTAGTGTTAAATTGCAGTAGTTGATAAATGAAAAAAATTGTGTTGTTTGTGTCAGTCTAGTGGGGGGCAGTAGACAAAATATTGACCCTCATAATGTGGGTTTTTAGACATTATCTGTTGTTTTGAGTGTGAATAACTTGTATAATCTGCGAAACATAGGAAGCGGTGTAATGTTTGATGGTCTATTGGGGGGCAGTAGACACATTAGTGCCACCCAATAATGTCTTTCTTAGGAGACAGTAATCATCTCTTGTTGATTTGTTTGTGATAAAGTGCAATACACTGTGAATCCTTGAAACTGGTGCAAGTTTTAATGGTTTAGTGGGGGGCAGTAGACACATTACTGCCCCCAAATAATGTCTTCATACGAAGTCAGAACCCTTCACTTAACTGGTGCAAGTTTTAATGGTTTAGTGGGGGGCAGTAGACACATTACTGCCCCCAAATAATGTCTTCATACGAAGTCAGAACCCTTCACAAAAATGGGGCAAGTTTTAATGGTTTAGTGGGGGGCAGTAATAATGGTTTAGTGGGGGGCAGTAGACACATTACTGCCCCCAAATAATGTCTTCGTGTTAAGTTTAGGGTTTAGGGGCAGCGTTAGGGGCAGTAGACACATTGCCGATGAACTGCGACGAGGACGTTGGAGTGGCTGGATCGCCGATCAATCGAACGGCGACGAGAACGTTGGATCGCCGACTGGAGCTTCATCGTCGTGTTCAGATTTGGACTGCATCTCCGGCGCGGCGATCAGAGAGAGAGAGAGAGACCGGAGGTGGAGATCATGGGGAGGAGAGAGAGAGAGAGAGAGAGAGAGAGAGTGGAGGTGGAGATCGGGGGGAGAGAGAGAGAGTTTGGGAAGGAGAGAGAGACTGATAAGAGATGGATGAGTTTTAATTTAATTAACAGGGGCTAAAATGTCAATAGATGTAAGATTGGGTAAATGGGGTTAAAAAACTCTTGGTGGAGTAAGTGGGCATTTTTTGGGCTAAAAATGGGTAACTGGTCACAGCCCCTTTAATATTTGGACCTCTAATTTTTTTCAATTATTAATAGATTTTGTCAAGTCATATGAAAATACAAGTAAGGACAAAGTTAGAAAAAAAAAAAAAAAAAAAACTCATCTTACCTTCCCCAAATATAACATTCAATTAAATTGTTTTTTTTTTTCCGAAATTTCCTTATATTGTCATATAGTTTTATAATTTACCTAAAACAATTAAGTAAAAATTAATAATTTTTATACATGGCCTACAATTAATACAAAAGTAAATTCAAAACAATCTGATTTGAAATTTCCTTAAATTATATTCATTGAATATTATGATATAGTTATTACTCGATCATTCAACCCAAAACCCATGAAATCCTTCTATGAAATCCTTCTTTTAGCAAATTCAAAGGAATTCCAGGAACATATCAAAATCGAGAACCAACCCTCTGATTAATTTTGGTGGGGGAGAGATCTACTCATAAGAGAACAATATCATGTGATTTTGATTCATTCTTTTTCTCATGGTTGAATATAGAGATAAAAAGTAGAGTAAGAGATTATTGTATCTCATGTTCAAGGGTGTTTTGGTAAAAATAAGGAGGTCCACTTAGCTTTTTAGGATACTAAAAAGTAAATTAGAGGTCTACTAAGTATAGGAGGTCCAAATAGCAAATTTGGAGGTCCAACTAGAACCACCCCATGATTAATTATTTAAATATTTTTATTGTTTTTTTTTTTTTTTTGCAAATATAATAGATTGACTTAGATTTAGGTCAAAAATCATAAGAGGATTTATTTTGTTTTCCCTCACCAATATACGTTCAACATATATATCATACATTTTTATGTCACATGATCTTAATCATATTTTAAGGGAAAATGCTCATTTACCCAATTTTAGCTTAAAATTTGCCCACTTGCTCCACCAACTGTTTTTTAACCCCATTTACCCAAAACACTCTAAGGGATTATTTCCCCTTTACCCAATTAATTCTTTTTTATTTTTTTTTGAGACTTTTTTGCCCTCTCCTTCTTTTTCACTTAGAGGTAGAAGTCATCCTCCACCTTGCCGGCCTCTGGTGACCAGTGGCAGGGCGCCGGCGATCAGTGACCGGAATCCGGCGAACGCTGACCGAAATCCGGCGACCGGTGACCGGAATCCGACGACCGGTGACCGGAATCCGGCGATCGGTCCCTAATAATATCCAGTAACCATATTATTGCCCCCCAATAATCATATTATTGCCTCCCAAAAATCATATTATTGCCGTCCAGTGAATTGTATGAACTCCCAAAACCAAAATGAATACACTACAGGCACAATTGATCAATTTATAATCATATTATTGGCTCCCAATAATCATATTATTGCCTCCTAATAATCATATTATTGTCCCCCAATACAAAGTCCAATGTCTCTACTGCCTCCCAATAGACCACCAAAAATGCACCATTTTGTATGATTCACAGATAATTTGACTTTAATACACAGAAAACAACAGGTAACTTATCAAAACACCACACTATAGTGATCATTGTCCCTCATATCAAAGTCTACGGGGGGCCAATAATGTGTCTACTGCCCCCCAGTAAACCATCAAACAAACCCCACAGTTACATTGCAATGTCAGATTACTCACATTGTTGAACAGATAGTCGATCATTGGCCTCCAATCCAATAGACACTCAAAAAAAAAAAAAACAGATGCTATTCCTTAAAACTCCATAGCCATCTCCACAACACCGTTCTTCAATTCGTCTTCGGTGACCTTCGCTTATCGCCTCCTTCTTCAATCTCTTACGGTTCACATTCACCGGAAGCTCATTCTAGGTCTTCCTGGCCTGGGTTCGACCCAACGAACAGGAGACCTTCGCCTGAGCCAATGCGAAGGTCAATTCGTGCTTCAGCCCCGATCGTTCACCAGCGGGATGCTCTACATGCAGAACAACCTCGACATGGCCGCCGCGTCCCTCACCAACAGCTCCGGTACCTCAATCTGCTGCTCAGATCTGGCGTGCTCCGTCGTCTCGCCCCTCGCCGCTCCAAACATTGAGTCGCGCAAGGCGGTGTTCGAATCCAGGGCTACCAAATTGAAAGAGAAGGCGGCAATCACCGTCGAGGCCCTCACCGCCGACCCTGAAAACATCTGGGCTGTTTCGGCATACGGCGGCGTGTCAGTCTTCATGGGCGCCTCCTCCGGCGATGCAGATCCACTCAGTCGGCGCCTCCTCCATTTGCCGCCTTTTCTGGAAATATGTGTAGTAAATATGCACCTTTTACCCAGAACCTTGTTTCTCTTTATAGACTTATGACTGCAAACAGTAATAGGATGATGATGCAAAATATCACAGCAAGAAAACCACAACACACGAACACAGAATTTTATAGAGGTTCGACAAAAACTTTGCCTACGTCCTCTGTGTGATCTCTCTTGAGAATCACTAGCACTATGGAGAATAACAACTTGATTACAAGTACTTATTGAAATCCCTATGCTAATCCCCAACCCCTTTGCTAGATCTCTCTATCACCCTTGGCTCTCCCTGCCCCTGTGTTTATATGTAGCTGAGAACTCTCTGAGATCTCTCTTTGATCTCTTCTCTGATCTGAGGACACACTATATGAGCTCCCTGCAGCCCTATTTATAGATTATAGGTGCTGGTTACAAACATGTCACATTAGGATTCCTAAAACTATTAGAACAAGGAAAGAGAGCTAGCTTTTCTATTCCTAACTAGAATAGAACTTACTTTCCAGGTCTAAATCAATAGGAATAACTGTTCCTATTCCAAAACCCATTAGGATAATCCTAATCAACTTGGACATATCAACGAGCCAAATTCACAACAATCTCCACCTTGGTGAGTTGATACCAAAACTGATTGCTGCAACCTCCAGGATATCTTGTACTTCTCGAAGTAATCCTGAAACCTTCAAGAACCTTCACCTTGGCAAGACTCTTCTTGCCTCAACACACCTCTAGTGAGGAGGTGCTCCACCTCAATCTCAACATGCTGTAAGAATGAGCAGGTTCAAGTAACACTTGAACTCCTCCATGGCAATGGTCCTGGTCAAACAATCTGAGACATTCTCCCTTGAATGAACTTTCTCAATTGTTATCTTCCTTGAGTTGACCCAACCTTCGCTGCGATGACCACGAACATCAACGTGTTTCGTCTCTGCTTGAAACACTTGATTCCTTGTCAAATTGATGACCCCATTCTTCACCACAACAACTTGTTGAATTCCAAACTCACTCAATAACCCATTAAGCCATAATGCTTCTGCGGAAGCTTCTGTTAGTGCCATGCAATCTACTTCAGTGGTAGACAACGTCGTAGCTGATTCTTTAGTTGCTCTACAACTCACTAAACCTTCACCACAATTAAAGACATTACTTGTTGCAGGTCTTGTCTTGTCTATGTCTCCTGCCAAATCTGAACCCTTAGGACCAGCAATGCATGCTTGTTCTTGTTGTCTTTCAAACACCGATTCATGCTCCTTCGTGTCTCTCAAGTAATACAGAATCCACTTCACTGCTTGCCAGTGCCGTCTACCCGGATTCACCATATACTTTGACACAACGCTCAATGCTTGAGCTAAACCTGGTCTTTTGCAGATTCTAGCGTACATAAGACATCCCACTACTCTTGCATAAGACACATTCATCATCTCATCTAACTCCTTCGTAGATGATCTCTGCACACTCAACTGGAAGTGTGCTACTGGTGGAGAAGACACGGGTTCATATAACAACCATATTTTTCCCGCTTCTCTTTCCCTCCTTATCCTCACTCCTAGGATCTGTTGTGCAGCTTCTAGATCCTTTATGTCGAATTCCTTCCCTAGTTGTGCCTTTAACTTCGAAATTCTAGACATATACTGACATGTAGTCAACATGTCACCTAAATAAAGTAGCAATAGTAAAACCATACTATCCTTGAACACATGATGATAAACGCAGCTATCCGCTGGTGAGATTTGGTCATAATCGACCTTTACTTTCTGCGAATACTCCTTGGCCAATACTCGAGCTGTGAATCTCATGGCTTCCTTATCATGCATTCCTTCTGTTTTCCTATAAACCCACTTACAGCCAACCTGATTTCTTTCTTTGGGCTTAGGAACCGACTCCTGAACCAAGTCCTTCTGTATGGACTTCTTCATCTGTTCTAACATAGCTCCTATCCAACTTTCCCGTACATCATTTGCTATAGCTTCCTGATACGTGGTTGGATCTCCTAGACTCAAACTTAGAGCATACTCGTCTAATGCTACGCTTCTTTGGAACTCCTGCCCAAGTGACTGACGAACTGAGTCGTTGGTTCGCAGTGCTAATTGCTCCACTTGAGCTTGTATTAATGACTGTTGTTGTTGCTCTAAGACTTCATGCTCGATAACCCCTTTATCATGCTCCACTTGCTCAATTTGCTCCACCTGAGCTGGAGTTTCTTCCATGATCCCTTTGGTTAGAGGAACTTCGGTTGCTTTCTCTACAACATCAGTCTTCTTCTTCACCTCACTTGTCTTGACTTCATCGAACGGCATTGTCTCCTCATCAAAAATGACATGTCTACTTAGAACCCTTTTCTTGCTGACAATATCCCATAACTTGTAGCCCTTTACTCCTTTCTCAACTCCGAGAAATATGCACTTGCGTGACTTTGGCTTGAGTTTGGTTTGCTCATTGTCGGAAATATGAGCATATGCACTACTACCAAACACCCTTAAGTTAGAGTAGTCAACTGGTTCTCCAGACCATACCTCCTCTACACACTTGAAATCTAAGACTTTTGATGGTGACCAATTAACCAAGTAACACGCATGGTTAACTGCATCTGCCCAAAACGTGTCCGGTAATCCTGCATGCAGCCGCATGCTTCTTTCTCTCTGTAAGAGAGTTTTATTCATCCTTGTAGCAGCCTCGTTTTGTTGGAGATTCTCCTTCACCGTGAAGTGTCTTGTGATTCCTTCATCCTTGCAAAATTGTAAGAACCTTTTCATTCTATATTCACTGCCACCGTTACTTCTCAAATACTTGATTTTTCTGCCTGTTAGATTTTCTACTTCTGTTTTCCACTCCTTAAACTTAGTGAAAACCTCGGATTTCTCCCTCATAAAGTAGACCCAAATCTTCCTCGAAAAATCATCTAGAAAAGTAACAAAGTACTTGAAGCCTCCCATAGACCTTACTGGTGTCGGGCCCCATACATCTGAGTGAATATAATCCAGCAATCCTTTGCTTTTGTTCTCACAGTTTGCTAACTTGAATGCCACTTTCTGCTTCCCAAGAGTACGATCCTTGCAGAAGTTCAGTTTGCAAACACTGACACCTTCTAGCTTACCTTTCTTGTGGAGATCCTGCATTCCTCTTTGACTCATGTGCCCAAGGCGATGATGCCATAGCTCAGTCTTGTCTTTTACCTCAACAGAAATTACAACTCCCCCTATTATTGCAGTCCCTTGAAGCTTGTATAAGTTGTTAGGTTGAATGTCGCCCTTCATCACAACAAGTGATCCCTTGAGAACTTTGAGTCTTCCCTCTTCAGAACGATACCTATATCCGGCCTTGTCCAAAGTACCCAAAGATATCAAGTTCTTCCTTAACTTAGGAATATATCTTACATTATCCAGCGTTCTAACAACTCCGTCATGCATTCTGATTTTCACTGATCCAATACCTAGGATCCTACATGGTGAGTCATCTCCCCTAAAAACCTCTCCACTGCTACTCTCCTCATATGTGTCGAACCATTCTCGGATTGCACACATGTGGAATGTACAACCGGTATCCAAAATCCAATTTCTGAAAGCACTGGAGCTGGATGTTACCACAAGGAGTTCACCGTCATCTTTATCTGGTTTGATGACTACATTGGCTGTGTTTGAACTCCCTGCCATCGCCTCTGCTCTCATCTTCCCTTCTTTGCAGTTTCTTTTCAAGTGGTCGGCAGCACCACATTTGAAGCAACCTATCTTGTATTTTTCCTTGGATTTTGATGTACCCTTGTTACCAGATTTATCCTTCTTACTCGTCAACTGACCTGTCTCCTTGCCCTTGACATGAATGCCTCCTTCTTGAGAGCTTTCGGTCTCCCTACTCATCTTAAAATAAGATTGAATAGCTTCGGTAATCTCACCGTACTTGAGAGAATCCTTACCGGAAACGAGTCTGGTGATGAAGTGCTCGAATGAAGCTGGTAAAGATCTTAGCAGCATAAGTGCTTTCTCCTCATCTTTATACCTCACATCCACCTTTGATAAATTGGCAACACAAATCTGAAATTTATTCAGATGATCCTGCAGATCCCTGCCTTCTTCCATCCGAAGACTATAGAGTTCGTCTTTCAAGAAAAATTTATCCGCGTCAACCTCTTTGACATTGTCCAATGTCTTACTGCTGTCCATATTCTCACCAATATGAACCTTACCCGCGTAAACCTTCTTGAGATAATCCCAGGTCTCTTTGCTGTTCATATTCTCACCGGCACTAGCCAATACATGAACCAATACATGATCAGCAAGATGTAGCTCTATAAAGCTCTTTGCCTTCTTGTCCATCTTCTGCCAAACCTTGTCTGCCATATCAGCTGCCTTATTCTCTATCCCAAGAATAGCCTCGTACAGACCTTGTAGAATCAGGACACTTTTCATCTTCCTCTGCCATAATGTGAAGTTATCCTTCCCATTCAACATAATGGGCATCACATTGCTGCCTGCGTTTGCCTTGTCATCTGCCATCTTAGAAACACCTTGAGCCTAAGCTCTGATACCACTTTGTAGTAAATATGCACCTTTTACCCAGAACCTTGTTTCTCTTTATAGACTTATGACTGCAAACAGTAATAGGATGATGATGCAAAATATCACAGCAAGAAAACCACAACACACGAACACAGAATTTTATAGAGGTTCGACAAAAACTTTGCCTACGTCCTCTGTGTGATCTCTCTTGAGAATCACTAGCACTATGGAGAATAACAACTTGATTACAAGTACTTATTGAAATCCCTATGCTAATCCCCAACCCCTTTGCTAGATCTCTCTATCACCCTTGGCTCTCCCTGCCCCTGTGTTTATATGTAGCTGAGAACTCTCTGAGATCTCTCTTTGATCTCTTCTCTGATCTGAGGACACACTATATGAGCTCCCTGCAGCCCTATTTATAGATTATAGGTGCTGGTTACAAACATGTCACATTAGGATTCCTAAAACTATTAGAACAAGGAAAGAGAGCTAGCTTTTCTATTCCTAACTAGAATAGAACTTACTTTCCAGGTCTAAATCAATAGGAATAACTGTTCCTATTCCAAAACCCATTAGGATAATCCTAATCAACTTGGACATATCAACGAGCCAAATTCACAACAATATGATGCCGTGCCGGAGATTCTTGCTCTCTGTCATTGTTTTAGGTGTGTGTGTGAGAGAGAGAGAGATGGAGAGAGAGAAAGAGAGAGAGGGAGCGTTTGAGAGGAGTCGAGAGAGAGAATATGTTGGGAGAGTAGTTTGTTAATTAAAATGATGGTAAAATTGTCATTGTCATTTAAATTGGGTAAATGGGGTTAAAAACTCATTGGTGGAGTAAGTGGGCAATTTTTAGGCTGAAATTGGGTAAGTGGTCACGACCCCTATATTTAATAAGATATATATGCTTTAATGAGTATGTAGTGAAATTGGAAAATGAAAATAGATAAGGAAAATAATAAGGAATACAATCTAATATTATTGAATTGGAAAGTCTACATAAAATAAATGTAATTTTTTTATATATAATTATTGTCCTTAATAGTCATTTTATAGTAGGTTATATATGTCATTTAATAATTCATAATAGAATAAGGTCAAGTGAGTGAGCAGATTTGAAGATCCTAATAGAAACTCTCTAAGTTATGGGACAAAAAGCAAAGAAAAACCAATTAGCCATGCGGCCCAAGCCTTGTGCAGTACGACCCACTTTTAATAGCCTGTGTATTTGATTATATTGACATGTAATACTACCAAGATGCAATCAGTCAGAAGCTCTCTCACTTTGGAAAGTGCAAAGAAAATTAACGGTTGCTCATCAGTTACCGCCTCCATTGCACAAGCCAACCAAGTCCATCATTGTTGAATATAACACTTCCAGGGATAGATGGCCCTAGAACTTCCTAGACTCGGATGCACCCTCAGAGATGTCTATATTGAGTTTTTATTCTTCTACAAAACCATCCTCCATGACCAACCACCACGAGATGCATCCTTCACTATCTTCTGGATCCACATGTGCCACCAAGCTCAGTGTTTCGCCCTGCTCCAGCTCGAAAGACAAACATAGGAAGTCCCGGTCTGCTTTTATTCCAACCATTCGAGCTTCTTCGCGGAGCCAGCAAATAACTTGGCTTGCAACCTGATGCCAAAGTCCACAATTTTACTTACACTAGAATCCAGGTTACCAAATGCAACTGATTCATGTTGCACATAATCGGATAGGCTTGATTAATACCACTGAAACCACGTTTAGAAATATAACAATTACCTGTTGCAAGATTATTACAGGAAGATCTGCCAAGTCACAGTCGTATCTGTTCATTGAACAGATTTCCTGGGAATCCCTTTAACAGGGCTACAACATTAGGACCAAAAGGATAAGGAAAACAAGGGGGGGGGGGGGGGGGGGGGGGGAATAGAGATGGTACCCGGAAGCATTGTAGCTTAGTGGCGGCAGACACAGCAAGATCAGAGAGAGCTTCATTAGGAAATGGCCTCGGCCGGGTCATGCTAGCTACTGTAACTGCATCATTAGCTTCCACCTATACATAGACAAGATAAAACAAGGTGGGTCTGCAGTCAACTTTCATTAGCATCAGAAGTGTGACTCCTTAAATTGAGTATCCCCCTTAAAAGATGAATAAAAGTTGAAACAGAAAGGGCTAGCTACATCCCTTACATAAGGCGATCATGTCAAAAACAAAAAACTAATGGTAATGCATACTATCAGAGCCTAAGCATCAATTAGCTGCACTATGGAAATGATAGCACTGATATATAACAAAAAAAAACTTTGATTTATAAATGCTTCCAATCCTTTTCTTTTCCAAGAAAAAAGAAAACAGAAACACACACGCACAAAAACACAATGTGATGAATGCGAGAGTAGCTTTGAAAAGCTTAAGGCTTGATTAGTGTCAGCTCAGATATTAGCGTTGCCTTCTAGTTCAGGGACACAGGTAGTTTATAGTGATGCATCCCAAGGGTTCCTGTTTGTATCTTAGTGCAGGATGATCAAGTAATAGCTTCTGCATCCAAACAGTGAAAACCCTATTTGGACAAAAGAATTGGAACATTTCTCAGTTTATGAGCCTCATCCTTGCGCCACGCCATTCTAATCTTCTGTTCATCAAATATCTCCATTATATTCTACAACAGTATATCATGCAACCATTGTATTCTCTGCTTATCTTACATTCTCTCAGCAACGTAATTCCGTATTTGTAACATCCAAATCATGCAAAGCAATCCTTAACTTGTATTCCGAAACAAAATTCTGCTTGACCAAAGCTATCCTTATCTTCTTCTAAGCTCCAAACCTATCTCCTATGGCTAAAGCTAGTCTGAGTACACTATATTACTGAACTCAAACCCGATTCAACAACTCACATTCCGAAGCAGAAATGCAGTATATTGATTTTCAATCATAATCAATTCATTAATAACACGATCATGATTACTAAACTGAACCCAAAAATAAAAGATGTATAACTGAGCTGAGAGAAGAGAGACTTGCAGTGTAGATGAGATCGATAATGACGGAGAGCTCTCTTGATGAGGCAACTGTAGCTTCTCCACCATGCTCTGTAACTCCCATTGCGCCGCCGAGCTCTCTCTGGACCGCTTCTTCTTCTTCTTCTTCTTCTCCTCGTCCTTCTCCACCGCCCAGGAGAAGTCGATTCTCCGTATCAGCGACTCCCGCTTCTCCTCGTAACCTACATCGCTGTGTGAAAAAGCCAAAATCAAAGCTTCTGCTTCGGAAATAAGCAGAACGAAGAAGAGTGAAAGTGAGAAGGCGGAAGGACGGTTACGGTGGAAATCGTTCGAGGCCGTTTTCTTCGATGAGGTCTGGGCGCTTGATAGGGAGCTTGTCCAGAGAGACTTCCAGTTTTCCGGTCATAATTCGGTCTCCTCCGGTGAGCTTAGAAATTGGTGTTGGGGACGTTCAGGCTCGTCAAAAAGACATATATGTCCCTACTAGACTTCGCGCTAAAATGCGCTCATTAGTTTTACCTTTTTATCTTTCAATTTTCACATTTTACTTTAAGACTATTTCGAGATTAGTAGCTAGTACTAATATATATGAATTGTCTTGCATTTGCTAATACATATGGGTAACTTTCTTCTTTTGAGGGGTGTAACAAGTTCTGCCCCTTAATAGTCATCTCGAGTTTATTGGGGGAAGAAGAGACCACTCATAACTTGGCGGGGGTTGACATACCTTTCCATGCCAGTTTGATAGTTCGAAGATGGACGAGGGGGACATGATATATAGATTGTTTCAAAGTTCAATTCATGCCTCTTCGATCGCAATATCGCATCTTCGAATACCAAACTAACCCCTCCTGTGTCCAGACCCTCGATCTTGGTTGCTTTTTGCTCTAATAACTTGTGTATTGTAGTTATGTGAATCTTCTGCATGTGTTGGTACATTTTATGTTCATCTTCATCTTCTGTGTGCTCCTTTTTATTAGTGTTGATTTAAGGATGAATGTAGGTGTGGTTAATTCTTAATTGGTCTTCTTTTGGACATTGATGTGGGACCTGATTTTTCCCAAGGGAAAGCTTAACTACTATGAATTAGAGCTTTATTGTGTGGAAAATACCAATGGAATGAAAGAAAGTAAAATCATGTGAAGCTCACAGCCATGACTTGCTTTTGAAACCCCACAAAAGGACTCAGCCATGCCTTGTCCCCCAAGTTGGGAAAAAACTTCTTTCAACATCCATCCCATTCATTCCTCCTCAAAAAGGAAAAGTAGTCTCATCATTCTCAACTTAGTGCTCAGAATAATTGGTTTCAGTTCATGCATCACATATATAACACACTGAAAATTCCAAACCAGAGCTCCTACTCTGCAAGAGTAGTCCAAGATAATAAAACCCCTACTGTGGAAAATAATGAAGTTGCTAAGGTGAATGGACTTGTTTATCGTGGACTTGTTTTTTTTCTCTATGATGGAGACTGAGTGAGGGCAAAAGATGGATGACTTTTCTGAGAACGATAAGGTTGAATTAGGCAGCTCATACACAGGAGTCCAGTTTTTGTTTGATTTTAATTCCAAGAATAAGTTAAACATGAAAAGATAGAAAATTTGGTCACAATGCCAAACATCTATCAATTCACATGCAAGATTTTTATGCACAAAAACTATTGAAAAGTCTAATTATTCCCCATCACAAGATTGTGAGCTAGGGACTAACAATAGAAGAGGATTAGTTAATTCAATCATATACGTAGCTATCTCCCTAATACGTCTTCAAAGATTGGTTAGTGGAACTTTATTAAATTTGATCTCTTGCTTTGGGAGATTTAGATTAGGAGTAATCCAATCATGGGACTAGAAAAAAGAACAAAACGATAAATAAGTGTGAGCTAATGGTCTTGTTTTGTTAGTTTAATAACAAGTTAAAGCAACTAGCCAAAAAGGTTAGACAGATGGTTAGGAGTTCAGCACATGACTTAGGTGCACATCCCTTCTAGAAATGGTTGAAACTTGAAAGAATGCATGTGTGAATTCGAAATTTTAACAACTATTTTGCGTGCCCTCTTATGCAACACTACATTTATTTTGCTCCTTGTTTTTATAAACATTTTTATTTTTTGACAGATTTTTATTAATATATATTTGTTTATTAACATAACTCGATAATTTGAAAACCATTTGGTTTATTAACATAAAACGATTTGAATAAGCTGGTTATCATAATCCAATCACAGGAAGAAGATCTATCGTATCCATGGACGCGATCATCACCCATCAACAAGTCGATGACTAAATATGTATCATGAATTATAGTGACCAAGTTACCCTTTGCGGAGTGGGGAGGCAAATGATCAAATGATGTGCAGTGGGTCAAACACAACACAATACTGGGAAATCTTGTATATTAATGGCATTTGGCACTTGATGGGGTTGTGTTGTGATTTGTGAAGCTGTGGGACCAATGGGGCACCACAAATTTTTATTTTGAATATTTGTCCATATTCTTCTCTTTTAGTGCAACCAGACTAAACCTTCAACATGAGCTTTCAACCCTCTCTCTCTGTCACATTTCCCACTCTCTCTTTCCTCAGACTCAAACAACAGCTATCTTCCAACTCTTTGGTTGTGAACTGTTTTCTTCAATTTCTTTCAGGAAACAAGTCATTCATTCATTCATTCAAAGCCTCTCTCTTTCATTGATTCTTTAATGGTTTAGGTTTGCTTTGCTTTTCTTTTCCCCATCTCTTGTTTCTTGAACACGGTCTTGTGCTTGGTAGGTTGTGCCAATGAGGTGAGAAATGGGCCCTAAACTCCACTGAAGATTTAATGGTGAGAGGGATCTCCATCTCTTGCTTGAGTGCTCTCTTTGCCCCCTAATTTTGTGCTGTCTAGCATTTCATGGTTTTGGCCCTTTTGGGTTTTCTTTCTTTTCATCTTTTTATTGTAAAGATAAGATCTTTGGGTTTCTGATTATTCCCTTTGGATGCCTTGGCTTGTGATTTTTAAGGCTTTTCAATGTGGGTTTTTGAGGTAATGAATTGAACAATGTTGGGTGTGGCTTGTTTCCAACTGGGGGTTGACTCTGGTTCACTGGCTCTGTGCCTGTAATGGTTTGAGCTTGCGATTCTGAAGCTGGTTTTAGGTCAACTATGAGCTATTTTCAGAGGGCTTCTTGACTACTGGAGGTGAATTTGGGACATCTTTAGGTTACTTACTTGGAGGATTAATCAATAATTCTTTGTAGCTTGTGGAGAATTTCGAGATTTGAGGTCATATTTGAAGTTGAACTTTGGTGGTATTGATGACAATTGTTGGCTTATGCTGAATAAACCAGTCTGAGCTTATGATGAATAGAGTTGTAGGTCATTATGATTGAAAGAGATAGGTATTAGACTTCTGAAGTGGAGTTTTTGTGGTAAATCGGGTCTTGCAGGTGTTGAAGGAAGAAAAGATGGACAGAAGAAGAATGATACAGCCTCCATTGGTAAACTTTTTTGTCAAATTTTTCTGCTATTGGAATGTTTTGCTTCCTAGAATCATAGCATAATCTTTTTCATGAAAGGGAAATATGGATACATACTGGGCTTTGATTTCTTTTTCAAGCTTACATTTTCAAATTGATTGATTTTCATGTCTCATGAGTGTGTATGTTATAATTGCTTCCAGTCATTTCTACAAATTTTGTCTAGACGAGGAAAGACTCATGAGAGCTACTCTACCGCCCTCCATAGTTTACTTTTAGTTCAAAGATTTAGAATTTGCCTCTCTTCCTGAATACAATTAGTTATTATATCAACCTTAGCTTGAAAATATCTCCTGTTCAAGCATCTATGACTAAGTTTTCTTTAAGAAGTCAATAGATCCATTAAGGTCATCTGCTCTCCTTCAATCCAGGGAGACTCTTGCCTGCCTTGTCAAATGGTGATGAAAATTTATTGGCACAATCATTCTTAAGTGCTGTATTGCCATGTGAGGTCAATGGAGTCTTTGAGGGGGGGGGGGGGGAGGTATGCTGGATTGGTTCCAATTTCCAACTACAATCTGAATTTTCTTTAGTCATGCAATTATCTGCATGGTTTGCCTAGTCCATGAGAGGTATTAAAAATGATAAAGGAAGAGTAGTTGGACATCAAGATCACAACAGACAATCTTCTATTTGTTGGTACAAGTGGATGTAAATTTTGGCTTCTTGCTAGATTGAAACTTTACATTTTATTATTTCGTCTCTTGTTGGTTTCCAGGTTTGTATGAACTGTTGACAGTTGGTTTTAAGTGTGAGATTAATGTTTTACTGTTTAAACATATGGGAGTCAAACAGATGGATTGGTACAAATATGCTTGTCTCAGTTTGAGGCTTCGTTTTCTGAGCTGTCATGGAATTCTGTTTGGTAACTGCTATGGCTTTCATATGCCTTGGAAATTGGCTGCAAACCCCATTCATAATATTAGAGTAACAATTTGCACAAGTATTTGAAAGGAGCTCTAGTTTTCCTTCTGTCATGATAGACTCACAATCTGAAGTGTTAATCTCCGCAACAATTTGTCTTTCAAATTAGAAACAATGATAGAAATTATTCACAAGTAATTAATTATTACACATGTACCTTTCCAGGTGGATAGCACAGCATGTTTATGCAGAGTTGATGCTGGTCTTAAAACTGTTGCTGGAGCAAAAAAGTATGTCCCTGGGGCAAAGCTTTGTCTGCAACCAGACATTAAAGCATCCATTCATCCAACTAGAAGTAAGCCTGCACGTGGTGAGAGTAGCCGCAATCAATCCCCTCTTCTTCCTGGACTCCCCGATGATCTTGCTATTGCTTGCCTAATTCGGGTCCCAAGAGTGGAGCATCGCAAGCTCCGCCTAGTTTGCAAAAGATGGTACCGTCTTCTGGCTGGCAACTTCTTTTACTCCCTCCGTAAGAGCATTGGCATTGCTGAAGAATGGATATACTTGATTAAAAGAGATCGAGATGGGAAAATATCTTGGCATGCCTTTGACCCTGTATATCAGCTATGGCAGTCCCTTCCTCCTGTTCCTAAGGAATATTCTGAAGCTCTTGGATTTGGTTGTGCTGTACTCGGTGGCTGTCACCTCTATCTGTTTGGAGGAAAGGACCCTCTAAAGGGATCAATGAGACGAGTCATTTTTTACAGTGCCAGGACCAATAAATGGCATCGTGCCCCAGATATGCTTCGCAGACGACATTTTTTTGGCTCGTGTGTTATAAATAACTGCCTCTATGTTGCTGGTGGAGAGAATGAGGGGGTGCATAGGTCCTTGAGATCAGCAGAAGTCTATGATCCCAACAAGAATAGATGGTCCTTCATTTCAGATATGAGCACTGCAATGGTGCCTTTCATCGGGGTTGTCTACGAAGGCAAATGGTTCTTGAAGGGGCTTGGGTCTCATCGACAAGTCCTGAGTGAGGTCTATCAACCAGAAAATGACAGCTGGTACTCTGTGTATGATGGAATGGTTGCAGGCTGGAGGAACCCCAGTGCTTCTTTAAATGGGCATCTCTATGCTTTGGAGTGCAAGGATGGCTGCAAACTCAGAGTTTACGATGAAGCAACTGATTCTTGGAGCAAGCATATCGACAGTAAGATACATTTGGGTAACTCTAGGGCCTTGGAGGCAGCTTCCCTGGTTCCCCTTAACGGTAAACTTTGCATCATCCGAAATAATATGAGTATTTCGCTTGTTGATGTTTCGAAATCAAATGATGCTGGTGGAGCAAGTGCTGAACATCTATGGGAAACTCTAGCAGGCAAAGGGCAGTTCAGGACAATGGTCACAAATCTGTGGTCAAGCCTTGCCGGCAGAAACCGCCTCAAAAGTCACATAGTTCACTGCCAGGTTCTTCAAGCTTAGAACTGTAAATTGTATCGAAAATCAAAGGTGCTTTCTTTAGTTTATATGTTTTTGGATTAATGGACCATAAATGTTATATGTAGAAAAAGCCGAAGGATCGCCTTATTATATGGTATACCCATATAACATGGCGATCCTTGCTGGGTGGTCAAAGATGTTTATTTTTGTCCTTTGTTACAAACTTCTATATGAAACACAGGTTACTAAATTTCCATCCTGTTTGTTGTATTGCTGCAAGTGATTTATGACGATGGTCTCATTGCTATGTATTCGACAAATTTAATCAAGAAGATTCTCAAAACTGTTGACATGAATGAGAGCACAGAAATATTACATAGATCAAATACACAGGTTCTTTGCATTATGATTCGGTCAGCCCCTAATGCAAGTTATTTGCTCATGTCTTTTCTCATTTTCATCGCTACAAAAGAATAGTTTACAACAGACCTAATGATAACAACAGAGTAAAAAGAATAGCACTCCCTACAGATTCATAACATACAGGCAGGTGCTTATGCGGATGCGTGTTTACCCTGCCTCAGATCGTGACAGGAATGATCTTGCCAACGATAAGCACTTTTCCTTCTGCTTTTTGTATTCGTTGTATCGCAGGAAGAAGTAACCGAGATAATCAAACTTAATTGGAGAAAACTTCGCCTGCACAGGATTGACCAGAATATAAATAAAGATGAATTTGATTGATGGTTCCTGTGGAGGAGCATAACTAGAGAAACAGAGATATTACCTGGACTATTCCCCATAAAGCCCAGTACAAGTGCGAAGCTAACATATATGTATTTGCCTCAACATAGAGAGCTTCCAGATCTTTGTCTGATACCTGTTGATATTAAAACAATGGAATCAACAGAGTTTTACCAACTTGAATATGCTGAAACTTCTATAACAAATGGCACAGTGGATCTGAGAAAAAAAATATAATGACAGACAACTCCCACCCATTTGTTAATTTTCACAAATAACCAGGCTCAATATCTATATGTGATGTACCTCCTGTGGTTTGTCAGTTCCCAAATAATGCCTGAAGAAATGGTATTGTTCATCCTTGGTTGGGTATCTGCATGTAAACCACGTTCAAAGGTAATCTTATGTGGCTGACAACAGAGTATAAATAAATGAGAGAGAGAGAGAAACATACAAGCTGTAGTCACATTCATAGCCTGCATATTCATTAAAGTGATTCCCAATGTCAAAGCCTCTGTAATTGTATGATCCATACTCGAAATCAATGAAGTAGAGTTTCTCTGGATAATCATCGGACAAGAAATGTAAGTAAGAGCTAAAAAGCAGAAAACAATAAATATTAGTACATTTTATAAGTTAGGGAAATTATTCTTGAGCCAAATAAGCTAACAAACATTGAATCTATTTGGCCCCTATCGAACTTTTGTTCATTCAAAATGCATAAGAAGCTCATAATTTAAAGCAACAAGGCCAGAAACAACTCTTACAAACAATAGAAGGTAATGTAATTTGCAGGAGTCAGCAATAAGGAAGGCTAAAAAGAAGAGCACATAGTAGAATACCTTCTTCGTCATTAACCATTATATTTCCAGAAAGCAAGTCATTGTGAGAAAAAACCACTGGAGCATTAAAATGGCTAGTCAATTCCTGTTCCATTATCAGCAGAGGTATCTAGGATTAAACTTCACTAGAACACAATATACTGATAAAATCAGTAACAAGAACAACCAGGTAAACAATAATAGTGAAGGATACCTTGAGCTCAACGATTTCATTGTAAACTTCACTAAATGAAATAGTTTTGTAGATTTTCTGCTTCTCGCTGTCATCAAATTCAAGAGAAGAGGCTGCAACAAGGAGCCAACTCAACAATGAGAAAATTACACATATGAACTGAATTTAAAGTTAATAAGGATACTCTACAAAACAGACCACTTCTAATTGTCAAACTTCAACTTAGCTAGATGGAGGCGCGGAACACAGAGTATGGTAACTGATCATCAAACAAAAGATACCTTTCTCGTAGAACTTGAACATGTCAATCCACAGCTGAGGTTCCTTAGAACCTGGAATTTCCACCTGATGGAATCTGCGTAGTTCCCTGGCAATTTCGGCGGCCAGCTTTGGATTTCTCATGTCTGCCGAGATGGGAAGAATTTAAATCATGTCAATAGACTGATTCAGTTCACCAAGAACCCTGAAAATGCATATGATTTATTTCAATGAAAATGATCTTCTGTCTTGAAGTTTGTATACCAGTTTTGTATTGAAGCGAATGCCTCCAAAAACATTTGTGAAAATAAAGCTTTTACAAATATGTAGTTGACATCAAGAAATTAACTAAAAAAACAACCTGACAAGAAGAGCTTTTGAAGAGTAGATTTTTCTTATTTATGTCATACTGCTCTTTTTACATGTTTGCTTCCCATTGGAACTTCTTTCATTAAATATATGTTAGTTATCAAAGAAAAATATATTACCTACCTAATGAGACAAGTGTACGTGCATTTATAAACGACTGCACCATTCCATTTCCAAAAACTGCAAGCAAATTTGCACCAAACCCTGCAGCCGAGAGGTACTTGATCGCCTGAACAGATATGCCGCGAGCAATTACAAAGCGAAGCACACGTAAAATATCATCAACAATGTAAATGACGAAGGAAAAATTAATTTAGCAACCGGACTACAGCAGACAGTTACAAGTCATATATCAAGACCCTTCAGCAGATACAACTAATCTTAGCAACATTACCGATACCGAATTCCATTCTTTCACATCTTCCAGAAAATCCTAACAACAAAAATCCTTTCCAACAGCTACAGATGTTCACAAAAATTACCTGCAATTCTCTTTCGCGATTGATAACGTAATCGGTGTTAGGGCCATACAATCTGACTGTTACAGACACGTCATTTCCATCTTCCTCCTTCACGGTAGCCTTCAGTACTGCATGTATTGATGAACACAAACTCATCAAAACTAAACCGAATCACAATTTCACATAGATAAGCCATGATTCCTCTTATTAGCTTATACAAACCAATTCCGATAATCAAACACGCAAAAAAAAAAAAAAACACTCACACAGATTCGTGATGCCGCCGGAAACCGTCTCGACCGAGAAGCGAGAATCGTCCAAATTTGACCATTTCTCAAAAAGATCCTTGCACAACTCTCTGCAAATCAAAATTCCACAACAACATATGAATTCACACACATATCCAAGCTCATTCCAATACATGACAATCAAATCAAAACTTAACAAATCCGAATCACGCCGTCTAATTATTATTATTTTTTTTTTCCGATAACAGAAACCGGAAATAGAATATGAAAATGAAGCACCGGAAAATGTAGAGAGAGAGAGAGACGGACGTTATGAGCGGCGTGATTTGGGGGAGAGGGAGGGAAGGGTCGACGGAGAGAGAAGAAGTGGGGATTTGGATCTGAGAGCAATCTGGAGCTTCAGCTACTTCCCTCCCGTTCCAGATGTTCTTCACCGCTCCCATTTTCACCTTCAACGATTTTTCTTCTTCTCGTTTTCGATTTTTTTTTTTTTTAAAATTTTTTTTTCTTTTTTTTTTGCTTTGATTTTCAAGCGCAACGTTTTTAGGGAGCATTTCTCCAGGTTTATATAGAAGCGCCAGCGCCAGCTTTTCCGATTGGGCGGGCGTTGGTGAAATGACGGATGTGCCATCACTTTTCTTGGCCAGCTTTTCTTGGCATATGGCCGACCTTCTTTCTTTCTTTTCTTTTTTTCTTCCAATTTCATTTTATTTTTGGTTTTGACTTGTTTATTTTCTGAATTTTTGACTTGTATAAATTGGAAACCCTTACTTGCACTAGAAGGAATGAATGTCATTGAAGTCGTCGATATTGTTTTTCTAGCTTGTTGTAGTCTGAGTTTTCAGTGTATAAATAATATGTAAAATGTATTATGCGTGCACATAATTGAAATGAAATTGTTGTATAATATTATTTTATGCATTTTGTATATTAATATACTGCTAACATATTTTTTAAATTAAGATAACGTGTATAGACCGAAATGCTGATGATAATTGTTGGAAGCGTTTACTTTTTGATTATAGAATTGGAATTTTTCTAGTTTAATTTATATATCATTTGGGTTACTGTCACTATTTTAAGTACTTGGAATTCATCAATGCAATCTTTGACTTTATATGAGGCTCTTGGCCCTTAGTCAAGAGGCTACAAAACTTTCTTGTTACTTGGATTTGTTATTATATAAGAGAAAAATTCTTGCGTATGGCAGCCGCACCACGTGGCCGTGCGGCTGCCCAATCATAACCCACAAATTTTTTATTTCATTCCGAAAATGTCCTTGATTTTTAAAGGTGAAATACCCAAAATACCTCCATACTAAGGGTCTGATTGGTCAGCCCGTACCACGTGTACTTTACGTCTGCCGTACGCAAGACTTTCTCTATATAAGATTACCAACAAGTGCCCTTTTTGCATTGTCAATGTCGAAGGGTGATGAGAATGAGCCAGGTGTTGAATTGTGCCCTTTTAAAAAGGAGCTCTATTTAAAAAAAAAAACAAAAACAAAAATGAAAAGAACTTGATTTGCCATTCACTTTCACAATGATCAATCGAGAGATTCATTCAAGATCCTACTTGGATTAATTAAACATTGTATAAAGTATGAACGCGGTGAATTCACTCTAATGTGTTTTTGGAGCATATCATATCAAATCCACAAAGGCATAAATAATATCTCAGATCTTAAATTTGAATGAAATTATTAATTTAACGTATACAGTCACGCCTTAAAGGTTTAAGGAAAAAATCACTTTCGAGATTAAAGAGAAATCAAGTCAAAACAATACAGTGGTCCATAACGCAAACTCGTGAACACATATCCTTGTAAACACTACTCTTTTTTTGGACCTCTTCATATCATATACACAAACTCGTGAACAGTTATGGAGTTAATACCATAAACAAATGCATCTTTATACCTAATTGTATGCCGGCGCAGAAATTATCATAACCTCTTAACACAAATTGTAAACCTTGAAGGTTCGTTCTCTTTCAACTTTCGTGCCATAATGACTTTCTTGAAAATTATTTAAGACACGTCGAAGATATTAATTGTCGAAAATCTTTTTTCGAGAATCCACAAACAAGAAAAAAAAAAAGGGGCTGTGACCAGTTACCCATTTTTAGCCCAAAAAATGCCCACTTACTCCACCAAGAGTTTTTTAACCCCATTTACCCAATCTTACATCTATTGACATTTTAGCCCCTGTTAATTAAATTAAAACTCATCCATCTCTTATCAGTCTCTCTCTCCTTCCCAAACTCTCTCTCTCTCCCCCCGATCTCCACCTCCACTCTCTCTCTCTCTCTCTCTCTCTCCTCCCCATGATCTCCACCTCCGGTCTCTCTCTCTCTCTCTGATCGCCGCGCCGGAGATGCAGTCCAAATCTGAACACGACGATGAAGCTCCAGTCGGCGATCCAACGTTCTCGTCGCCGTTCGATTGATCGGCGATCCAGCCACTCCAACGTCCTCGTCGCAGTTCATCGGCAATGTGTCTACTGCCCCTAACGCTGCCCCTAAACCCTAAACTTAACACGAAGACATTATTTGGGGGCAGTAATGTGTCTACTGCCCCCCACTAAACCATTATTACTGCCCCCCACTAAACCATTAAAACTTGCCCCATTTTTGTGAAGGGTTCTGACTTCGTATGAAGACATTATTTGGGGGCAGTAATGTGTCTACTGCCCCCCACTAAACCATTAAAACTTGCACCAGTTAAGTGAAGGGTTCTGACTTCGTATGAAGACATTATTTGGGGGCAGTAATGTGTCTACTGCCCCCCACTAAACCATTAAAACTTGCACCAGTTTCAAGGATTCACAGTGTATTGCACTTTATCACAAACAAATCAACAAGAGATGATTACTGTCTCCTAAGAAAGACATTATTGGGTGGCACTAATGTGTCTACTGCTCCCCAATAGACCATCAAACATTACACCGCTTCCTATGTTTCGCAGATTATACAAGTTATTCACACTCAAAACAACAGATAATGTCTAAAAACCCACATTATGAGGGTCAATATTTTGTCTACTGCCCCCCACTAGACTGACACAAACAACACAATTTTTTTCATTTATCAACTACTGCAATTTAACACTACATTTACTTTGGAATAGCAGTTTTCAGTCCGTCAATAAATAAAGCAGTCATCATTGGCCCCCAATACAAAGTCTACTGGGGGGCACTAATGTTACAACTTTTATGGTTATGACTGCACAATAGCAGATAGCCATTTTCAGTCTGTCGTCGATTCCTTCAGAATGTCAACCCCGGCCTCGCCGAGCTTCTCAGCGACGAGGACCGTCGGCTTGGCGTCGAGCCTGGCAGCGGAGAGCACGACGACGAGTTTCGGCGCGGCGATGGCTAGAGCAGGCGTCGTGGGCGACCTGCCGGAGCGATGGAGGGAGGGAGAGAGAGATCCGACGTCTTCTGGAGAGAGAGAGAGAGAGAGAGAGAGAGAGAGAGAGAGAGAGAGAGAGAGAGAGAGAGAGAGAGAGAGAGAGAGAGAGAGAGAGAGAGAGAGAGAGAGAGAGAGAGAGAGAGCGGTGAGGGGGGAGGAGAGAGAAATCGGTGAGGGGGTGAGAGAGAGAGAGAGAGAAACTGAGAGTAGAGAGATTGAAGGAGAGGGCAAAAAAGTCCCAAAAATTAATAAAAAGAATTAATTGGGTAAAGGGGAAATAATCCCTTAGAGTGTTTTGGGTAAATGGGGTTTAAAAACTCTTAGTCGGGCAAGTGGGCACATTTTAAGCTAAAATTGGGTAAATGAGCATTTTACCCAAAAAAAATGTATAGCTAGGGCCAAACCCTTTATTCATTTCCTACCCGCTTCTTTTACCAAACCCGCTCTCCTCTTCTCGTGTTTACCAAAAACCCAGAGTGATATCACCGGCGACGGAGAGCTACGTACGTTTAAACTTAGCGACGGAGCAGCGTACCAATTCTGTGTTAAACGGGTTAACCCGCTCCGTTTAGGATTCGGGTTCGGGTCGAGAAGCAAATCAGACGACGACGACGACGATGCAGCGGCAGCTCTTGAACAAGCTCAGCTGGAGAGCCATCAATGGATTTGCTCAGTTCACTCAAAGGGTCAGTATTTCACTGCCTTTTGTTCTTACATTGCCTGAAACTTGCTCTCCATTTCTTTACGTATATTTTGGGTTTGATTGGTTTTGCAGAGAGCGATGCACGATAGGAACAAGAAGGCGATGGAGTTAATAGCCAAAGGGTGGAGCGCTCTGAAGGAAGTTGATAGAGTCATTGATTACTGCGAGCTCAATGATCGCCGCCTCATTCCTTTATTAAGGGTAAAGACCCAATTTTTGGATTCATATTACATTTTGGTGTGTATTTTTCTGGGTGGGGTTGAGTTTTGGTGGTGAAAACCAGGAGTCTTAAGGAGTTTGGAGGGTAATGTGGTGATGGGTTTTTTTGTTTTTTACTTTTTCAACATTGCTGTCAATGCCGGAGATGAAGTTAGAATTGGAAAACTAGTGGGAACCCAGAAAAAGGGATAGAAAGTTGGTGTCTTGATTAGCGATATGAAGATGTAGATTGTGAACTGACCTGCAAGTTAAAGCTTGGTTGAAATCGAAGCCTTGGACCAGAAGATAGTGTAGGTTTGATAAGGTTGAAGATGAAAGGAGCCAGAGAAGGGGTTATTGAATTGAAGATATGCTTTTGTTTATGAGAAAATGTGGAAATTGATCATTTGGGTTTCTGTCTTTCCGATGGTTTTGGCATTTGGTTTTGGAGGACAGGAAAGGAGTAATATTTATAATAAAAGGCTACTGGCATAAAATCAGTGATTTGCTTTCAATTGCCCTCATTAGTTAATTTGATGATTTAGGCTTCCAAATTTGAGGCAAGATATGGATATCATTCAAAGCAAATAGGGAAGGCTGGAGCATTACCCCCCTCCTTCCTTCTGCTCATACTATAGGGTTTTGTTAATAGAAAGAAAAAGTCTCTGTTCTGACACGATTGCTTTGATCACATCAGGCAGCAAAAGATAATTTTGAGTTGGCTCTAGAGACTGACAACTCAAATACCCATGCCAGGTATTGGTTGTCCAGATTGCATTTGAAATACCATGTCCCAGGGGCATGCAAAGCTATGTGAGTGTACTTCCTAAAAAGATTTATCGACTCTTTTCTTCATTATTTTGTGTCACTTCACTCATGGTGGTCTGCATTCCCAACATTACTACTGTGTGATGTATCATGGGGCATATAATCAAATAAAAAGATGTCATGTGATTGATAGTTTTGCTGTTTTCTTCATAACAGAGGAGCTGCTTTGTTAGTTGAAGCGGCAAATATGGGTGATGCAGATGCACAATATGAACTTGCTTGTCGTCTTAGAGTTGAGGTATAAACTCTAAGAAAATTGTATCATTGCTGCTCTTATCAAGCAATTTGTTTGTGCAGTATATTTAGTTTTTATGGGTTTTGTTCCCGATGTGTGAATTCTGATGACTCATGTGATAAAGTTTACCCTTTCAGTTGGGTTTTTCCCATTGTTTTGTTGTATTTTTTTGCCTCTGCTTTTACTTTTCTCTTTACTATTACTTTATGACGTTTGCGCTTGGGTGCTTTTTAGAATGAATATGTCCAATCGGATCAACAAGCTTTCCATTATCTGGAGAAGGCAGTTGACCAGGTAGGTTTTTACAACGTTGATGCAAATAATAGTGCTTCCACTATCTATTTCAAGGTCTAACTAGAGCTTGGTATTTTTATAGTTGCATCCTGGTGCTCTTTACCTTCTGGGTGTTGTGTATCTGACCGGAGACTGTGTCAAGAAAGATGTTGCCTCCGCCTTATGGTGTTTCCATAGGGCATCAGAGAAGGTAATAAAGCTCCTGTTGCATACCCAGTTTTGGACCATGTTGTCGTTGAGATTGATTACATTTGAACTGTTGTAGTGGTTATAGATTTTCATTAAATTTGATCTTTTCTAGTAGGTATAGAATTTTGTTGGGCAAAACCAGTGATCTCTGAATGGGCCTAGGTTACTTGATAGATTATTTTGTCATTTGAATATGTGAGCAACTTAAAAAGTTTACATTTTTGGCTTGAGCAGCACTGTCTTGTATTTACAAATGAGTGCTAAGTTGGTCTGACTCTCTCACTTCCTCTAATCAAGGAAGTGGCATTTTATATTTTATACTGTTAGCAATAATGGCATGCCTGAGTTCTACTTTATGTAGAAATGGAATTGGATGCTATCCCAATGTGGGAAGAAACAAAAATTGGGGGAGATACTGTTTGCACACCGTTAAAATTAGTCTGACAGAGTTATTATTTACAAAGTAAATATTTAGAAGTTTGTTACGTTTGATTCCGCTCAGACTCTGTACTGAGAATATCATTGTTTCTTCAACTAGTGCTCTGTTTTGAACTGTTCTTTTAATTTAATATATGCAGGGACATGCTGGTGCAGCTATAGCATATGGGTCTCTTCTTCTTCAAGGTCTGTTTCTCCCCACCATGCTTCTTTTATGTTATTGCAGAATAATCGTCAAGATTCCCAACGAATAACTGCAATATGTTAAGTTCTTGCCATAGATCCATTTCTATGTAGGGTGATTCTTTAAATAAAAATAATGGTCTGTTGCAGCCAGAACTTATATTTCCATTCCCATGTCATGAACTTTCAGTCTTAATAAGATATTTGCATGTCTTAGGTGTTGAAGTCCCAGAATCTGTGATGAACTTGACTTCAAAAAGGGGTACTTCAGCCAGAAAGGCAAGAAAAAATGCAGAAAGCCTTGTAAGAGACCAGGCAGGAATGGCAAGAGAGCGGTTTCAGATCGCTGCAAAAGCTGGATGTGATCTTGGACTGAAATGGTTGGAAAGACTTGACGAGGAAGAGAAGCATCTATTGACCGAAAATGAAATGGTAGAAAATGCCTGAGGAGGAAAGAAGGTGTGTTAATCGTTCAATATACCAACCAGATAAAGTTGTGGAGTTATCCTTGCGTGCCTAGCTGATTAGGGTCCATGTATACGTGGTACAATCCAACAAGAGAATTCCACTCCTGCTCTACTGAGAATGAAGCTTGAATGTCCTCAATTGTTGGATAGTTGTTGTCATGAATATAATCGTTATAGTGAATTTTGTATATATACCGGCATGTTGTACACTGTGGAATAGCCAAATGCTAGCACAAGTACTAGTGTTATTTTAGGCAGCAATGCGAGTACTTTTCTTTTTGTTTGATTTCAAATGCAATGGTTTTTTCTGAACTGTAAACGAAGTTCCGATTATAACTTGTTAGCAGTATTTTTCAGTGACCCTTGTATCTGATTGAATTGTGAGAACCAATACTTTCAAGTCTGAGTTGATCTTTCCTCTCCTTGCATCGAATCTAATTTGTGCCTGACCATGGTTTTCTTGGTTAGTTACGGACTAGGAATCTAGGAGTCAATGTGAGATTGTCAATGTTGCACTCCAAATGATGAGTCAGAGTGCTAAAATTTATCCCCTATAATTGGCTAGCAACCGAAATAAGTAAATAAATAAATAAAATTGAAATCCAATTGGCAATTATTTTGATTAACAGACCACCTTAATGGCCAAACTTTTAAGAAATTACTGGGCAACTCAGATCAAAGCAAAACTTTCACTTAGAAATTGCATTAGCTATACTGCATATCACATACAACCTCACAGAGTTCAATACATGTGCAGGTAAAGATTTATTTACAGGGACAGAGAAAAAAATAGGAAGCTGAGTCGGAGCTAGTATCCATAATAGCCAGCATTCCATTGGTTTGGATCTGCCTGAGCCTGGAAAATACAATCAGATACATATCAGTTGGGGTCAGTGTTGTCTGCAAATTCCATCAAGTTCTTATGTTAAAGCAAACCACCTGCTGCTGCTTGTTTGAAGGACTGCAACCCCAAGAAAGTTGGATATTTTGTTCCCCAAGCTGAGAATTGTTTAATCCTTGCAAAGCCTCTGCAGCAGGGCTCCTAATGTATCAAAGAGAAAAAAGAAAAAACAAGAGAATAGTCAATCTGTCTGATATTCAAACCCAAAACATATGAAAGAGTCAAATCAGTGTGGCAAGATCATGAGACAAAAAAAAAAAGAGTTGACAAGCCAATCAGCCTACCTGTCTGTGAACTGAACAAACCCACATCACTTGCCTGCTGGTGTCTTAACATGTACTAGCTCACCATACTGGATCATCAGTAATGTTAGCATCCAGATTTCCAACAAATATCTGCAGCAAAAAATTATTGAAGTCACAAAATGTTGCTGAAAGAGAAGTTTCCGAAAAAAAGCAAATGAAGTACCCACAGTTGTGTTATTGGAATCGGTCTTATTCTTTGCACCTGGAGAACTCTGATATGAAGCTGCATATGAAAAAGTAAATTTCAAATAACAAACTGATAGCCGCAGATGTTACCATATAAACGAAACAAACAAAAAGTTCAATATCCTATGGGGTGCCGAGCAGCACTCAAACATATCTTATGCTATAGTGCATAAAGAACTCGAACATACAAGGGAACATACTACACTACATTAGTACAACTTGATTATGCTTCAACCTAATCCTCGCAGTACTGTTTAGGAGTACTTGAGGAGCATTGGTATTTAAGGACCGGAGATGCATCATGCATGTGTGTGGATATGTGCCAAAAAATTAACATGCTATCAGTGCCAGCTAGAATCTTAACAACAAGATTCTGCATGGGCTTACTCATCAGATATTGGGTCCTTAAGATCCAGTCTAAGCCAGTTTAAATAACTCGGTAAAACCTACTGCAATACGGGTACAAAGAAAAAATATTTGAGAAATGAAAACCAGCCTAGAAGTACAGTTCCTGCCAATTGCTTGAAGCATGCACTTCAAACAGTATCCATTCTCGTGCACATGAGGCAATGCACATATAGTCAATAAATATATAAAGACAGCAGGGAGCCGTGCGTAAGGAAAAAGTGAATTTTTGGTCTCCTTACTAGAATGACAACAGGAGAATTTCTCTACCAATATACCGGTCAATCTAAGGTGGACCAAGAACAGACCACGGTGTAACTTCACAAGAAATTTCAACCAACTAAAAAATCCATAATGTAGCATAGCAAATGCCATATGAGAATAAAGGCCAATATGTTAAATGTGAAACTGACCTAAGTGAGGCCACGCGCTAAAAGCATATTCCTCAGTGCTTCCTGAAAATGGAAATACAGAGCATCCTTTCAGTGAATTAGTTGGACAAGTGAAACAAACACAGAAAATAACAACAGTAAGCTGTACATTTTATAAATAGACCAGCTTGAATGAACCAATGGACACAATGATGAGGAGATGCAGGCAGGCTCATGCCTTCAGTTTCTCTTAGCTCACTTGTAATTGAAATAATTAGAGGTAAGTAGAATGCACCTTGTATATATTGTTTGTGTATTTAAGAACATGCTCCCATTCTAGCATCAGCCTCTCCCCCTAAACCTGATGAATCATGACAATGTGTCAGTAACGTCAAATAGGCACAACGAAGCACAGCATAGACAACCTAGATGGCTTCCATTTCCTTACCGTGCATAGATTCTCTTCACACTAAAAATACGCACAACAGATATTAGGACCCGAAAACAATATTTATATAACAATATCAGCCATGCTAACTGTGTCATACCAGATGCAACAATAAAGCTCCCAACCTTTTAAATCCACATGTATTCATGACCTTTATTAGCTCTAGCAAGCCGTCCTTGTACATACATGCAAAGACGCTAGCATACGGATGAAAATTCGAAATTATTTAAAAATGCAGGATAACATAAAAAACAGTACCCAATACTCATAGGTTAGCGTGTATACCTGGCACTTCTTACCCAGCTGATCCCAAAGCAGAACAGATCTATCAAGAGAAGCAGAGATGAACCATTCTTTGCGAGAACATAAGCTAAGTTCTACATACATGTCAAGGACAGGCCACCATTTGAGTAGAACACATTGCTAGAACATAAGCTAAGCCCTAGAAACAAATTCAAAACACATTGCTTCAGTTCTACAGACATGTTACAGAACAGGCCGCCATTTGAGTAAAACACATGGCAACCACTTTAGAAACCATGCCAGAGCATGGAATTTGAAACAGTGGAAGTACTTATCTCATGTTCTGATGAAACGCGAGAAGCCTTGGCGATTCTGAATGCATAAATCATATGATGACTTGACTTCTAAGTTTCTTAGTAAACCACACAAGACGAAGACAATATTTGGAAACTGAAGTGGACAAAAAACTAAAACAAAGCCTTTAGATGTAGTCATCAAAACAAGAACTGATACTGTATCTTAACCGCAGAAGCTATAACGAGCTTTAAAAAGTGAGGGAAAGAAAAAAGAAAACAAAACTGAATTAGTCTTACACTGTGTTGAACCATATCCTATTCTGCCCACCATAGAAAAACAACCAAAACAACAATTGTTACAAGCACTGGTAAGCGCTGCATGAGGAAAAATAATCAATTTCATTAGAGAGACATTAACACAAGCCAATGATTATATTACACGCAAATGAAAACACAATTGGAGAAGAGAGAGTATCCAAATGGAAACAATAGGATCCAAAGGACCCACGGTGCCCTGCAAAATGAAGGGTTGATTGATGAGTTCCCCAAACCCTCACAGGAGATTCAGGAAGACAAAACTATTAAGATTAAGATGTTTAAACTATGTATTGCAACGAGGGGTTCATGATGCAACTAGGTAAAAAATAGGTGTTGAAAGACACCTTTTTTTTTTTAGGAGATGTTTAAACTATGTATTGCAACGAGGGGTTCATGATGCAACTAGGTAAAAAATAGGTGTTGAAAGACACTTTTTTTTTTTGAGAAGATGTTTAAACTATGTATTGCAACGAGGGGTTCATGATGCAACTAGGTAAAAAATAGGTGTTGAAAGACACCTATTTTTTTTTTTAGGAGATGTTTAAACTATGTATTACAACGAGTGGTTAGTGCAATTGTAACGAGGGGTTCATGATGCAACTAGGTAAAAAAATAGGTGTTGAAAGACACCTTCTTCTTTTTTAAGAGATGTTTAAACTATGTATTGCAACGAGGGGTTAATGCAATTGCAACAAGGAGTTCATGATGCAACTAGGTAAAAAATAGGTGTTGAAAGACTACCGATCAGAGGATAGAGAAATAATTTTTCTTGAAGAGTCTGCCCAATCCATGCTCAAGTTTTTTATCCAAAAAAACTCATATACTCGCATCATTTCTCCTAGAAAACAGCCATCAATAACGAGTACTTTCTCGTTTGCCTTCCATGAAGTCTTTCCGAGTCTTCTCCGCTGGTTATTAGCATGTTTAATAACATTTACTATAAAATGCAGGACACCAAGGCAAGTATCCGGATATGGCTTTCGCTGCCTCGATTACGAGTAGTAAACTGCACGGACTCATTTTGATCAACATTGTAGTTATACACTGCTTCCAAAGTCTTGTTTCTGATACGCTCAAAGTGAGTGTCAATTTAAACCCTGCATCAGATAGTAGTATAGAATAAGTAGGGTATCGTTCTAAGCCGGGGATTGGGGTATACTTCCTGTCAAAAACGTTAAACAAATTAGTATTATTCACAAAGTATAAAACAAAAATAAAACAAAATATATTTACAAAATTACAAGATAGGGGGATTTCGAAAGTGTTTATATTCTAATCTAATTATATAATACATATGATCAATCAACCATGAATCAAGGAAAAGATGGACGGATAAGATGTAGGGATGAAGTTAACAATCATTAACACATACAAAGTTCTTATTACTTCCCTTAATTAAATTAACTAGATGAACACACCATAGTTAACCCTATTAAACATGCAATGCTAGTCATAGAACGCTACTTACTAACAAAACATATTTAACGCATTAAACACTTAGAAAGTTTGATCGATTTAAGCCAAGAACACAAGTTGGAACGCCATACAAGCATGCAAGACTCTTCATTGATTTACCTAAAAAATTATAGATTTTTCACTTAGCAATTAAGACCTAGAACGCTAGCAATCTTAATTTGGATTCAATTACATGCTCAATATTTTAAGTTTCCAACCAAAGAACACAAAACACATAAAAGATGGGATTGAAGCACAAAATCAATGAACTTATATCATCACATATTAAAATCGCAATTTATGAATTCTAGAAACCTAAAACGTTCTCATGCTTCATGATTATTGGAAACTAAACATCAATACATAAACTTTATATATTCTCACAAATTGTCAAAACATCCATTTAAAACAAAAACCTAGAACGCTAGTATAATTGTTTTTAACGTTACAAGCATAAGAAACCAAAAACAAAAGATAGAAGGACATGGTTACACTTTTGAAGAACTTCAAGGATGCAAGATGATCTTCAAAAGGATGGAGGACGTTGATGATGACTACGGCAAGGAGATGGAGATGCTTCATGGCTTCAATGCTTGACCAATGGAGAGGATCCGAAATTTAGAGAGTAAAGGGAGAAGATTTTTGTTTTGATTATGGGTTTGATGATGATTAAAACGTCCCAAGGATGCATCTATATATAGGGGACGGAAAACTTAGTCTCCAAGCCTTCTAGATCATTCTTTTAATTTTTAGGAATTATCTTATTGGTCCACACAGCTCCAACCAATCAAATAAATCCATGTCAGCTTTTCTGCGTCGTCCAAACAATGAGAAGACTCCAAAATTAAGTAGATTTGTACCATGAGTCTTTAAGGAAGATAATATTGCTGAATTTATAAACATTTTTTTTCTGATTTAAACTCCTTAAATTTGGCCAAATAGGGGTGTGAGCAACAAACAACGTATCTAGACTTGTTTCCATCCTTTCTGCATGTTGTAATCCCTTAAAACTCTCCAAGGGTGATGCCAAACCCTTCTGGAAGCCTCTAGGACGTCCCACATGCAATATTATCTTAAATATGAAGCATAAATTCGGCCATGGGCTTCCCGATGTGATTTGGTCCTCAAAACCGAAATTCCCGTCAAAAGTCTAATTCACGCGCAGCTTGACCTTCCTGTACTAAATTGGCCATAACTTCTTCTAGAAAATTGATATTATTGATATTAACGAACTGTAAAAAGTTCTGGAAACTAGACATTCGTATCTTTCCAACATACTTATCTGATTCATTCTGAGCTGCTCTCAGGACTTTGTCGAAGTTGACTGATCTGCACAGACATATTCCTAATTTGAAACGAATTTGACTTTGATGCGTTGTATCTTGTGTCCAATTAGGATTCCTTGTCTAATCTTGATTTCTTTGCCGCTACATGCCTTGCACATGTCGTCCATGACATCATCTAGAAGCTTCATGAATGATCTTGGGCTCTCCTAGTCCACTCAGGTATCCTAGTATCATCAAGACTCCTTATGCCAACAGGTTTCCTAGTCCAACTGGGATTCTGCATTTTCACCATTTCTCATCATTTTCACGAGCTTGACTCCTAGTTAACTCAGGATTCCTACTTCAACTGAGATTCCTTCTCCTAGTAGGACTGGGATTGCTTCATTTCTTCATTTCTGATCATTTCTGCGCCTCATTTCCTCCTTGCCTTCATTTCTAGACTCAAGACTACCTAAAAACACAAAACTAAGTTAGAAATGATAATGTTAAAAGAATAACTAAGTAAAAGGGTTATTATCACAAATTGTACCTGAACTATACCTCAATCTTATCGATGGTACCTGAACTTCAATTTTGATCACAACCAGTACCCGAACTTTTCAATTTCATTTTAAATGGTACCTAGAGCCACCTCCGGTCACTATTCCGACTAAAAACGGCATGGGAGGCAATCATAGTGATGATTTTTGATGATTTCAAGGGTTGCAATCATATATAGTGATGATTTTTTGGTAATAGACTTGCCTTAAACTTTTTTTATTTTTTTATTTTTTTTTAGATTTGGCTTTTTTGGCCGGAATAGTGACCGAAGGTGGCCTTAGGTACCATTTAAAATGAAATCGAAAAGTGCGGGTACTGGTTGTGATCAAAATTGAAGTTCAGGTACCATCGATAAAATAGAAGATAAGTTCAGGTACCATTTGTGATAATAACCCTAAGTAAAATGTAGAGAAAAATGTATCAAAATCATAGTAAATATTAGTTCGATAAGTTTCCTCTAACCGACCTGATTATATCATAGGTACTTGCTTGGCAAAAGTCAGAGTAGGACGTCCTCCATGATTCGTGCAGTCGGTTGTCAACATCCTCCTCGTTGTCTTCGAGGTATTCTAAAGCATGCTGCACGAACATTAGTTTTGCAGATGAAGATCTAAATAGAAAATGCAACCGCAGATTATGTAAACAGGGCAGGGGCTCAATCCGTAAAGGAAGAAGAGATAGTAGTTTTAGAAAATTTGATTTCTCTAGGGTATCAACTGTGGCTTCTGCTTGGGTGGTGGTAGTTGAGGACTTCATGACATATACCACTACTACAAAAAAAGCATTTAATGACGTTCGAAAAACGTCTTCAAAAACTTTAGATGACACGCAAAAAAAACGTCATCTATCAAGGAGTCATTGTAAGTCACTTAAGAGAACGTTCTAAAAACGTTCTCTAATATCTATAAGGACGCTAGAAAAACGTCCTCTAATCTAAAAAAAACGTCATCTAATGTTTTTAAGGACACTAGAAAAGCGTCCTCTAATGTCTTGCACGAACATCGGTTGTCAACATCCTCCTCGTTGTCTTCGAGGTATTCTAAAGCATGCTGCACGAACATTAGTTTTGCAGATGAAGATCTAAATAGAAAATGCAACCGCAGATTATGTAAACAGGGCAGGGGCTCAGTCCGTAAAGGAAGAAGAGATAGTAGTTTTAGAAAATTTGATTTCTCTAGGGTATCAACTGTGGCTTCTGCTTGGGTGGTGGTAGTTGAGGACTTCATGACATATACCACTACTACAAAAAAAGCATTTAATGACGTTCGAAAAACGTCTTCAAAAACTTTAGATGACACGCAAAAAAAACGTCATCTATCAAGGAGTCATTGTAAGTCACTTAAGAGAACGTTCTAAAAACGTCCTCTAATATCTATAAGGACGCTAGAAAAACGTCCTCTAATCTAAAAAAAAACGTCATCTAATGTTTTTAAGGACACTAGAAAAGCGTCCTCTAATGTCTTGCACGAACATCGGTTGTCAACATCCTCCTCGTTGTCTTCGAGGTATTCTAAAGCATGCTGCACGAACATTAGTTTTGCAGATGAAGATCTAAATAGAAAATGCAACTGCAGATTATGTAAACAGGGCAGGGGCTCAGTCCGTAAAGGAAGAAGAGATAGTAGTTTTAGAAAATTTGATTTCTCTAGGGTATCAATTGTGGCTTCTGCTTGGGTGGTGGTAGTTGAGGACTTCATGACATATACCACTACTACAAAAAAAAGCATTTAATGACGTTCGAAAAACGTCTTCAAAAACTTTATATGACACGCAAAAAAAACGTCATCTATCAAGGAGTCATTGTAAGTCACTTAAGAGAACGTTCGAAAAACGTCCTCTAATATCTATAAGGACGCTAGAAAAACGTCCTCTAATCTAAAAAAAACGTCATCTAATGTTTTTAAGGACACTAGAAAAGCGTCCTCTAATGTCTTTAAGGACATTAGAAGAGCGTCCTATAATGTATATGAGGACACTTTTTAAGTGCCCTTAAACCTAAGAAAAGGGTCATCTAATGTATATTAGGACGCTAAAAAAACGTCCTTATATCTATTATTGAACACACAAAAAAAATTGTCCTTGAAGCGAAAAGAAGACATTTACATACAAATCATCTTTACAATCCCAAGACAAATGTCATTGCATGCATCTATTACTCGTTACAATATACTTGACTACAAGCACATTCTAGTAACTAATTCCTAGTTATACGTTCTAATCTTATGTAATCCTAGATGACAATAGACATACATACTTGGCCTAATCTTCAATATATATCTTCAGTCACCATCTGATACAATTGACAAAAACACAAGTGGTTAACAAAGTTTTAAGTGTGTAGTTTTAGTGAATACATTCAGCAAGAAACTCTAAATTACCTTTCAGATTTTCTTCCTTATAAACTTATGTAATCTAATATATTGATAGCATGAAGCAACGTATTAATTCAAATGCCTAGACCTGCAATAAAAAATAAAAATAAACATCAATACAATGGATAACCTACAAAAAACACAGCATGCAAATGTACAGAGCCTTATCCAAACAAAACAAATAGCACAATATTCATTAAATAATGTACAGGCACATTTCATTCATGACTCCAGCAAGCAATAACCAAAAGCAACAAACTGAGCTAAACTTAATTAAGTAGTAAATAAAGTAACATTTGCGAACATAAGTTTGCTTAGAATTTGTAAAGTTTAAAATTTAAAAGTAGTATCACGGCATGTAAGTGTTCTAATTTTTCTCATAGAAATTTAGACAAAAGAACCCACCAATATTGGAAACACTAGACAAAATTTACCTGATTAATCAAGAAGGGCCTTGTATCTTTATATTTCTATCAAGCTTTTGATCTTTCATTCCCTGTAATTTACATACCCAAAAATCAATAAATCTTCTCTTGGAGAGAAGAAGAAACTCAGCATCTTTACAGTATCACTCAAATAACAGAGAACTATAAGAAAATATTGAAATTGAAAATATGGTACATGATATTAATTAGATTACCCCTATTGTGTTCATTAGTCCATTCAAACTTCAGTACGAACATAAAGACATAAATATATCATTCGTCAACATAGTGAACATTGCCTACCACAATGATTCAAGCTTTTTCCAACAAAATGGAACAAGGCCAATACATAATATACCTCAAAGCCAATGCAACAACCCCAGAAGAAATGAGGCAACCCTGCCACCTGCAGACAAAACAATAACAAAATAGGGTAGAGTATACAAGGAAATAGAAAACAAAAATCATATCTCCCACAAAAAGTGAAGTTGCTAACATCAAGAAAATTCTAGAGACCATCATCATCCTACACAGACAAATCCCAGTCTTATTTAGATTCTGCATCCAAACCATTGAAACTACCTCTTCTTAAAAATGTAGGATACCTAAGTGCACAACGAGTAGAGTACAAGACATCTCAAATAAATAAATAAACTATACAGATGTAAGAACAAATTAACATGAAAAAAATATAAATGAGAGAGTAAGGACCCACCTAGTTGCTATACTTTGAATCTTCTGATTCTTGCCGCTCTTGGTCAATTTTTCAATGAATCTCACAAAATCAGCATACTTTCAGCACCTGAGAAAAGTTAGAGAACTAAACAAACCCTAGATCAGAAGGCCTTTTGGCTGATATAAGAAATTGTTGTGATGCACAAAGTGGGTACCTCTCAAATTGGAGACTTGGGAAAAACGATGATGCTTCTGCTCGGAAGTGTTTTACCCTATTTTGAGCTCCTTAAAATCAATATAACTAACAACAATTTAAGAGCCTAATTTTGGACTCATTTCAGAAACAAAAAAACAACATACTCAAGAAAGAAAACACTCACCTACACTTGTTCGAATACTAAGAAAAGCATAAATTGGTAAAATGAGAGATTTTGGCTAACTTGCAGAAGATAAAAGGACTATACCTCTTTCATAGCTCCAGGACCTCTTATGAACTCTGAAACTTCTTCATTTAAGTTTGAAGCCAAAACTGAAAAAGGAGAATCTTCCAAGTCTTTCTCTCTAAAGATTAAAACTAATCAGAGTTTGTAATTTAAACAACAATTCCAAATAACACAGATGCAAGCCCGTCTTGAATCTGAATTTGAATTAAATACTTACCCCTTTGAGTGAAAGCCAGCCTCTGGAAAATCAACCTCTGAAATTGATCTCTAAACTCAGAACCACTCCAGAGACGATCCATCTGCTCATGAAAAGCTCTCAGATTTAATTGGTTTCCAAATTAGTTTCTCTTAAAGATTCCTATGCCGGTTCAAACCACTTCCAGATTACTACTTTCATACAGGTTGCACAGAAGGTAGATTCAAAATAAAGTAATAACAAGTCATACCCTCGATCTTTTCTGTGTGTAAATCAACTGAGAAACCTTATGACTTCATATTACTAGGTAAGGGAAATCAAGTAAACAGACCTTATCTAGTTGCTTCCAGGTATACATGGCAGACATGAACAATTACATAAATTGAAGTCTAAGACTTGCTGGGAAGAACGGAGAAGACAAACCAATTTTGACAAAACCCATGATTACTCTGATTCAGAAGCGAAGCATAGAGACCCATTTCAAAATTGAGGGAAAAAATAGAGAGAGAAGTTGGTACCTTTAGAGTAGAGAACTATATGAGCATACTCGAATCAGAGACAGCCTATCTTCCATAAGCACTTGAGAACAGCAGAAGAAGACTATGCAAGGAACAAAAGCTATAGATCGAAGTTAGTGATTCGCGATTGGTGATTGAGCAGCAGAGCACATCGATAAAACTCGGTTTCTTTTTTTTTTTTCTGCTCAAGGAGAAGATATCTGGGTTTGAGTAAATGAACGGGGTGAATTCTAAAGAGATTCCATGGTGGGAAACTGAAACTCGGAGAGGGAAAATTTGGAGAACCCGGGAAAGTGAAAATTTAGGGTTTTTTTGGTGCAGAGTGCTGTGATTTGGGAGACCGAGCTCTCTATGTTTGGGTTTAAACTTTAAAGCGAATCGAAGCTATGACGTTATACCAAACTTGGAGGCGCCTTTGTCTTAATTACGTCCTTGTTTAGCTGGGTGGGGTGTCCTTGCTTTCTCTCCGTGTTTTGATAAAAACTGGAACGTCCCAAGGACGCATTTTTAAAATGATGTCATGGTATCCAAAACCCATGTGTCCCCAATCTAGTTTTCTGTAGTAGTGTACGAATATATTCTTGGATGGGAGTACTGTAATCAGAGGGAAGCTCTGGAGCAGGGGGAAGCCTCATGAAACCATCAATGATTTCGATCGATTCGGTTGAAAGTATCCCAACAGGTCGTGTAGATTGAGCTCGATTATATAATGACTCCCTAAAATCCCTATAAAAAGAATCAAAATAGAATCCAAATCTTCCCAAATTCAATTTGGAATTTTGTGGAAACAAATCAGAGAAAAAATCAAAATGAACACGAACCCCATTCAACTATTGAAAGATGAAATATACCTTAGCAAATGCTAGTAGAGACTGTCCAGCAGAGTGAATGATTTCTTTTCAGGGCCCCAAGCAGCAAACGCGTAATTCATTTGCTGCCAGACTTCGAACTTTTCCAAATACAGATGAAGATTGGGAGGATTCCACCTGGGAAATTCATCAGAGTTTCTCTCCATCCTCTTGCTCAAACCCAAAACCCAAACGTTTGGAAATTTCGTTTAGAGAGAGAAAGCTTCGTTTAGAGAGAAATGGAAACTAGCCGTTGTGGAATGTTTGAATTCTGAGAGACGTTACTAAGCTTTCTTAATTAATTAAGGATGGAGGAATGGTTAAATATGTGAACTACCCATAATGCCCGCAGGTTAATGAAATTCTACAGTCTCTACTTATATGTCCCTAATGCATTGAGAGGATATGATGGTAACTTCACTTTCTTCATTAATGATGGAGGAATCGCTAAATAATGTGAACTGCCCGTATTGTCCCCAGGCTAATGAAACTCTACATTCTCTACTAATATGTCTCTAATGTATAAAGAGGATATGCTAGTAATTTTACTTGGCCTGATGTTAGGCTCGACCTCTGACTCTTCTTATTCAAGTTTAAATTTAGTTATTGGAGACAAAAAGACATCAACACGTATTACCTCAGCAAATTTCATGCTCGAAAATGAAAAAGGATTTATCAAACTTTAACGCACGAGCTTATTAATAATGAGATACTCATAAAACTGTACAAGTTGTTCGCTACTTCTAAAAGTTAAATGTGTGTCAATGTTCAATTCCAGCTCATTTTTTCATCGATCAAGTTAAACTCAAATTTTCTATACCAATTTTCCAACCCTTCTTTGGGACGGTGTTTTGACATTCATTAATAGCATTCAACCTCCTATATTTGTTCACTCTTTCGAATTTTACAACATATAAAACTTTTGAACTTTACAATTACATGTAATTAATTGACAGAAATTTGTATGATACATTAATGTATTAATACATCAAGTAGACTATATTTGATACACAGGTAAACTTGACTTGATCCCAAATTAGTCTACATCTGAATCAATCGAGTTTATCTTTGTATCGAACTAATCTACTTGATGTATCGGTCGGTACATTAATGTACCATAGATGAACTCTTAATTGACTTGGAAGTTGTGTTTTGCTGTGACATGACTATCACGAGATGCAAAAGCACCTTGGTTTTGAGGTCTTAGGAACTATGACAACATAGTGACTATCACATGTACCACAAAAACATATTTTCACTCAATTTTTGTGCTTAAGAATAATAAGCGCTTACCATGTGGTTAGAATAAGTTGTCTTATCTACGCAACTTCAGACGGAGAGAGATTTGTGTGGTTGGACTCAGTATTCAACGGCACAACCTTATCAACTGCTTTTTCTCTTACACCCGAAGAATGGCCTAAGGACTTGATCCTCACGTCCCCATTCTTGTCGAATTGGTAGAAGATCTACAACCCTTCCACATATCCAACTCTACCTAGGCCTTTCAAACTCCGACAAATTAAAGTCAAGATCGATATATTGAGGAATCACTATATTAGGCGGGGATAGTAAAAAAAAAAAAAATGGTACAAGGTTAAATAAGTAAAAGAGCAACAATAAGTTCTTGAAAATAAAGGCTTTAAAATAAATAGGGAAGAAACTAGGGTTTATTGGACTATACAATTTTTTTTTCCCGATTTTAAAAAGAAAAATTACAGAGAAAAGATTCTAGTACAGTCAGTTTCTAACTTATCAAACAATAAAGCATTTCAAGCTGAAAGATGGAGAGAGTCCCTCCAAACAGAAAGATCAGAGTGATGGCTAGTATTAACAATGGCTTCAGTTAAGAAATTAGCTTCTCTCTTAATATGCTTGAACCAACCATGATGGAGTTGGCTGGAAAGAAAGTGGATGTCCTTCAAAATAAATCTAATACGCCAAAATATGCTATCAATCTTGATTCTCCTTCAATCTTAGGATTATGGAATCCATGTAAAACAGCAGCATAAAGACAGCTTTGATTGCAAGAGCCTCATAAACTAGAACATCTTAATTCCCTAACTTTTTAAGAGCTGCTTTAACATAGGATTTTCATATTCATTTCTGAAAATGAAACCACCGGTTCATATTGGACTATGCAATTAGATACAGGGGCAGTGCAGCCAAAAAAACTCACTTAAGAGGGTCAAAATTTATTAACTAACAAATTGAACTTATTTTCAGTCATCCTTCAGGAAAACCACAATCTTTTGCCAATAAATAAATAAATTAATAAATAATACATCTTTCAAGACATAATAGGATAAGAAAATTTAAGAGTAATATTTCTTGTACGAGTATCTTTAGCAATGCTAGTCATTTCTGAGTCAGATTTTAGCTAGCCACTTTAGAATTACGTCTGCATCAATGCTCTCTATTTTAGCTAGTTTTGAATTTATATTATTTTTTAAATGAAGATTAAATTGTTTAAATGTATTTATAAATTACATAAAATAACTTAAAAGGAATGTTTTAAATTATAGAGAGCCTCATCTTGCTCTCTATATTTAGGAGCGAGATAACTAAAAGTTATAATAGAGAGCCACTTAGGAGTCTGGTGCAGCTGCTAAAATAGATAAAAAAACTAAACATGCTCTCTAAAATAGCTAAGGAGCCAAAATAGAGAGTCTGCTAAATATGCTCTTAGGAGTTTGGTGCAGCTATTAAAATAGACAAAAAGCTAAACATGCTCTCTAAAATAGCTAAAGAGCCAAAATAGAGAGTCTACCGAATATGCTCTAATGCAGAAATTGAAAACCCTTAAATTATGTTGACTAAATTTTAGAATTTGAGATGACCGGTAAATAAGGAAAAGAATGTGTTATTAACAAAGAATAGTAAATATGTGTATATGGGCATAATGCCATTATGGACATATATTGATCAATAAGGTAAGAAAACCTTTGAAAAGATTTGTATTAATTGGACATATGTAATGTATTAATAGTGTAAAATATTATTTCATTTCATTAAAGTTCAAAAATAATTAAGACTAATTAAGATAAAATTACACTATTTTTTTTTTTTTTGATTGGGAATTACACTAAATTTTGAAAACTAAGAATAAATTAAAAAAAATTGAAAATTGAGAAGTGTCAATTTTATTTCATTCCATAAGGTTTATACCGAGTTAAGACTAATTAAGAATCTTCTGAAAATTACCCTTCTCACCCTAAGCTAGCAACCCATATATTAGAGGATTCTAAAGCATCTCCTCTAAAAGATAAAGAAATCTAACAATTTAAAATAATTATACAATTTTAAATTATTAGTATAAAGAGATACACAAACTACTCTTCCCAATCCAATAATTAGGAGTACTCTCATTCGAATCCGATTGTTATTAGGATGTAAATCCATCTGTGATAAGGAACAACGTCGTCTTTATATAAGGCCAAACCGTATTATCATCCTTCTTTGGGAGGAAAAACACCATGACTGAAAAACCGTTAAACCCGGGAAGCTACGGTGAAGAAGAAAGGCGGCACCGGCATATGCACACAAGCAGCTTGAAGTTGCCGGAGGAAGACGAGTTAGTTAATAAGACTATATATTTGTAGCTTTGAAAGTTATAAAACTATACACGTCGCCAACCAAATTTGGGGTGCTTATGTTGTTCGCGTCATCAATCTTAGCGATTTGCTGACATCATCGCCGTCGGTGAAACTAGGACTACGGCAAGTGGCGAATAGGGCCATCGTACATCTCCGAGGTAAAGGTGGTTGGGGTGTTTTGGGCTCCAAGTTTGTTTTTGCCAGCAGCTCGAAACGCGACTTCGGACCGTATGGTCCATATATTCAGCATAGATTACAGCACAAAAGCTTATGTCTTTGATACCAAGGACCCCAAACACGGCATAGTCAAGATGGAGGAGACTTTACACAAAGGGAAATGTCAGCCGTTAATGGCTGAGGTGGCCGGAAAACTTTACACTCTGTCCAGTGGTCCCAATATTTCTAGAAGTTGCGAGGCATTTGACCCCAAACAGGGGACTTGGTCGCCTCTGCTAAACTTCCCTACAGGTGCTTGCTGGTTCTCTTATGCTATTGCGGGCACCAAGTTGTTTGCGTCCAGTGAAGAGCACTCGATATACTGCTTTGACCTTGGTGCCGCCGAACCAAAGAAAGAGGAATGGAACAGAGTCCCCAGTATGTGCCAAGGCGGCCCTTTTCCATTTGATGGCAAAGCTCTAGTACTGGACCTGCCGCAGCCGGAACATCATAACAAGAAATTAATGTTTACCACTAACTGTGTCTGGCGCGGGACTAGGCTAGTAGTTTATCTCATGTCCTTGGATGAAAACCAAGAAAATATCAGTGAAATCCATGTGCTGAAGTGGCCAGAGCTCCCTCGTGAACCATGGGACCATCATTTGTTCCATCTAGGGGGAAACAATGTCTGCCTTGTGGCCATCCCCTTCAGAAACTCGAATGAAGAGGATGAAGCTTACGAGCCTGCGATTCATACCATACAAGGTGCTGCTATACCATTTCAATTTGAGTTTGATATCTCCAAGGTGAACGATGACAAGGAGAATTGTTTTACTGTCCGATTCCAGCCTCCTCGCATTTTCGAATACCATACCGGTCCATCCTGTTACCAGCCTGAACAACTTGGTTGCTTTGCGCTCTAATAATTGTATTTAATTGTTTGTGTTATGTTCATCTTCTGTACTATTCTGTATGATCCTTTAATTTGTAATCCAACTATCTGTCTAGAGTTCTTTCTTCTACTTGGTTATTCCTGCTTGGTGATTATCATCCATCATTCATTTAATTTGTTGTGAAGTATTGTAAACACGGGAATCTGAAAACAAATAGAATGCAGACACGTGTACAAAAAATAATAATTTTATTAAGAATTTGAATGCGGGTTACAATCTTTGGCAATCCTCTGATTCTATCTCCGACGATGAATTTCACTCAAGAGCTTGACGCTTGATCTTGAGTCGTACGATGGTCACGAGAGTTGACACGTGACGAACGTTTTGGCTTGAGGTTGATGAGGAACCGACTATTTCGCAGCTTGATGGTTCTTCACGAGCTTGGGAGGCTTTTGAAATTTTGAGAGTGTTTTCTTCTCTTTTTTTTGGCTGAAGTCCTTCTCTTGATTTGAAAGGGGGTATTTATAGTGTCAGCGTCTCTCTTAATTTGGAATGCCTTGATGACACGTAATTAATTGCATTTTCCTTAATAACATAATCAAATCAATCAGCCTTAATTAACTGATTTAATCACGACCATTAAGGAATTAGCCAATTAATTTGATGGCTGATTTTAATTGTATTTCATTAATAGCATAATCAAATCAATCGGCTTTAATTAATTGATTTAATCACGACTATTAAGGAATTAACCAATCAATTTGATGGCTGATTTTAATTGTATTTCATTAATAGCATAATCAAATCAATCAGCTTTAATTAATTGATTTAATCACGACTATTAAGAAATTTAGCCAATTAATTTAATGGCTGATTTTCATCTTTATTATCAATTTAAATAAATTGACATCTAATCAGCAGACGAAATTTAATACTTTATTTGACTCGGAATCAATTGATTTAATTTGATTGATCCGCTTTAATATCAATTGATTTAGCCGGAACAAATTCATTTATTGCCGTCGGGCCTTTCATGTGTCGCCAAGTGTCGTTCTTTGAGTCTGCGTGATTTTGCTTACTCACAAGCCACGTGCATATTTTGTAGGACCCACATGTCGACTATGTTTGTTCGGTCATAATTTCAAGTATTGACCGAATTATTTAATGAATTTTATATTCATTAAATTTTTGGTGTCTGCAAATGCCCCCACTTTGAGGTGCGCCGTAAACATGTCGTCACGTGTTGGAGGTGTTACTTGAAGTATGAATTTGATTTTTTTTTTATAGCTTGATGCGGCGCTTTGCTTCACCGTAGTCAACTTCTAGAACTCCAAAGTTGTAGAGATTCCCTTGGAATCTTGATTTAAAATTGTAGAGAGTCTCCCGAAATCTTGATTTAATTTAGTAAAGATTCTCTTGCAATCAAGATTTAATTTTGTAAATATGTCAAGGACTCCAAACGGGCAGGTGACAAAGCCCATAATATAGGAGTATATTTGTTAAATATTTATGGAATGAATCCTTCATTTTTTTCCGAATGAGATATTTGTTCACAAAATTTCAACAATCAATATAAGCATCACATAAATTAGTGCCATATATAGCAGGAAATTTTGGATTCCCGCCATATTTTTCTAGTCTCAACTAGGCAAATCTTTACAGGGTAATATGAATAGAGGTCTCCTCAGTCTCGATTTTCAAACCTGTCTTCCTCAGTAAAAGTGACTCACTCTAAGCTTTCAATTTCCTTGTTCCATTGCCTTTTGTCCTTGTGTTGCAGAAAAAAACTAACAAGCAATTAAGGTGATTTGCCTTCACTTGTTTCTTCATTAATAATAGAGATAATCAATGGCCTGCGCTTACTTTTTTTTCTTTCTCTCTTTACTGACAGGAACTGCTGCTGCCGGGTTACTGCTTCTTCTGCTGGAAACTGGAGTTGACACGAGCAATTGGTAGCGGCAAAGGTAGGCTTGTTGGTCTTCCTCTATTAATTAGCCTTTTTTTTTTTTTTTTGGGTCTGAGTTCAAAGTATGATTGTCTTTGTCTTAATCATGCTCTATCACATGCCCCCTTGCTTATGATGCCGCTGCCTCCTCTTTTTTTATTTATTTTTTTACATCATACATGCATTCTGCAAGTTGCTTTAAATATTTATATTTTTTTTATCTTTTCAGGACTTTTGTGATAATTGAATAACGCAGACGATCTAAATGTTTGGATTTTTCCAACTCTTGATCGTGGGAAAATCTATTCAAAACAGTTAGGCTTTGCGTGTTTGTCGACGTCAAGGATAAGAACGTGAACATCCTAAGTGCTGGGATTCCTCCACCTTTGCATGTGGTAGGATCCACTAAAAGCGGTTAGGCTTTGCGTATTTGGTGGCTCACGAAGAGAAGAACGTGAACGTTCTAAGTGCTTGGATTCCTCCACTTTTGTGCGTGGCAGGGTCCACTAAAAGCGGTTAGGCTTTGCGTACATCGTCAGACACTCGCGATCGGCGCTTCTCGTTCATTTGTGGCCATGGCTTTCTTCAAGTGCTTCAAGAAATGGACAGTCACCATCCTCGAGGATCCGAAGGACACTCAAAGCGATGGCACTACTCTGCAGGTGTATCCATCGTTGACTGGGCCTCAAGCAATCGATGTCCCTCCTTATGACCCTTCAGCTCACATGCTCCAGTGGACTCATGTGGCACCTCGCCAACTAGCTAAACAGAGATCTGGCCACGACAAACAAAGCTCAAACGTGTTGTTGTTGAAGTCTTCACATCATGATCAGAACAACCCTCAGGTCCCATTCACGCTTCTCAGCGATCGTATATGCAACGGTTCAGTGCAGTGGAGCAGTGCATTTCGAGCAAACGGGGGCTTCTCTTACACAGAGTTCTATTGGGAATGGGTAGAAGATATCTTAAGCAGGAATGGCAAGCTTATTCGGGAGGCCGGCCTCTATCGAGCGATATTCGCCTCACTATTCAGCTATGACCGTGTTGCACCTGTCATACGGGCTTTCTGTGAGTATTGGTGTCCTACGATGAATACCCTCCATACTTTTAGCGGGGAAATGTCCATCTCCCTCTGGGATTTGGACCAACTTGGAGGTTTGCCCATTGTCGGACGATTTTATGATGAGGTTGTTCCAGCTGCTGAAGAGCTTTCTGCAACAAGCAAAGGGAGTCAACAGAGCCGCTATTTGTTTCTCGCCTACCATAAGCTCTGCAAGGAAGGTCAAGGGCAGAAAGTGAAGATAACTTCATGGATACGATACTGGTATAGAGGAGCTTTGCGCTATAAGAGGCCTCCGAACAAAAGCACCAGGAACAAAAAGAGATCCGCCCTCGAACGCCTTTAATCCATTTGGCAAGATTCATGAGATCCGACAACGAACTCCTACAGACCTTGCAGTATTTGATGACTTAGGCATGGAGAGTGAAGATATAGAGCCCACCTATTTGGCTGCCTTTCTTGCTTGTGGGTTGTGCCTGTTTGTTTTACCCAGAGACAACACCGGTTTGATTCGTCCGAATGGCATGACCTTGTAGCAATAAATGCCTTTGGGAGTGCGAAATGCAGTAAGCTTTTCATCCTCTAAAGCCATCCTTATTTGATTATATCCATATGACCCATCCATGAAGGATAAAGCTTCATGCCCTGTTGTTGCATCCACCATGAGTTCAATGATGGGCAAAGAAAAGTCATCTTTCAGACATGCGTCATTTAAGTCGCGGAAGTCCACACATACACGGAGTTGTCCGTTCTTTTTCTTGACAGGAACAATGTTTGCAATCCACTTAGGATATCGAACCTCTCTAATGAAACCTGCAGCAATCAACTTATCAACTTCAGCTTCGATTTGAGGAAGGAGTTCTGTCCGAAAGCGTCGTTGTGTTTGCTTGATCGGTCGAGCCTCAGGTTTAATTGCGAGACGATGAACCGCTACCTTTGGGTCAAGGCCAGGCATTTCTTTGTACGTCCATGCAAAGACGTCTTTATATTCAAGCAACAAATCATAGTATTCATTTTCTTCTTCGGAACCCAGCGAAGCGCTCACAAAGATAGGTCTTGGATCTTCATCAGTTCCCAAATTGAGCTCTTTAAGCTCGTCGACAGTAGCTTGCCCCCCGTCTTCAAGTTCTGGAGGAGCTTCATCTACTTCATCCTCGGAATGATCATGGTCATCTTCTTCGAAAGCCTCTGTTTCTGATACTGTGATATGATAGGCGGACTGAACAATCTCCTCTTCGTCATTGCCATCAACGTTACCCATTCCGACTTGGCCAGTGAGTATGATGGTATGCTCTTTCACTTTGAGTTGTTCGCTTGAGCTCACCTCTAACACAGAGCGTCGCTTCATGCATGATAGGATGAGACTTCGAATTTCTTTGTCATTTCCTTGGTCATCACTCCTCTTTCTCTTTTGCCTTTGTTGCTCTTTAGGTGCTTGTATACTCTCAAGTGCCAACTTTCGAGGGACTACCTCCGATTTCTTATTTTCTTCATTCGAAGATGACAACCTATTGAACACAGAAGCTTGAGTGGTCGTTTGGGTGATGCGATTGAAAACTGAAATTCGGCTTGTTGACGTATCGACACGATCAAATACATAAACTCGAGGTGCCAACTCATCAACTTGTTCACGCTAGAGGCAGATTTAGATTCCTGAGTCTCTTCTTCTATTACTTCGACACTAATGTGTTGCGTGCTTGCCTTCGCAACTTTTCTTCTTCCTGAAATTTTGATTGGTTTGCCTGGTACAAAACCAAGACTTGATTTAGCAGGGTCAGCTGTGCATCCTTGCTCTCTCAACCTCCTTTGAGATTCATTAAGTTCATGTACCTTTTTACCAGGGATGACTTGGTCACCTTCCTTGTTTGATGAACCGAAGTCATATCCAGCCTTTGCTAGCAGCTTGTAAGCGTTAGGGTCGAATCCTTCCTTTGTCCTTTTGTCAGGAAGTGTCCTGTGCTCTGTCTTGCCTTGAATCGGTTTGACAAACCCCTTTAGCGGCTGCTTGGTGGGAGTTACGTTGCTCAACTTCGTCAACGGTATGGTCAACTTTTCTTTTAGTAATTCTACGTCATTCTCATCTAACTTTCGTGGACGTTCTTGCTCATTTGCCTCCACAAAAGGAGATTCCCCTTCTTTTCGCCTAGACTTTGGAACATAACGAAGGACTGGAGCAGAGGAGTTGATTTTGTTCTTTGAAGCTGCCACATTAGTTTCCAACAAAACTTTATGTGTTTCCTTATTGCGATTTCTTGCCATGCTATATTCCACTTCCTTACTACTCACTTCTGCAGTCTTCCTTGTAGAGGGTACTCCAACTGGGAGAACTTCCTTTACTGTTTCATCATCCATGTAGAACTTGGAATCCGCAAAGTAAGATTCAGCTTCAGTGAATGGTTTAGTATCACATGCTACCGTTTTTACTCCACCATCGTAGAACTTGAAGCATTGATGAAGAGTTGAGGGGACGACACCATTTTCGTGAACCCACGGTCGTCCCAACAATAAATTGTATGAGGTCTTTGCATCGATCACGTGGAACAAAGTGTTCGGCTTCATTTCTCCAATTGTCATATCCACTCTGATCATCCCTATGGCTCTTTGCCCCCTTGGTTGAAACCTTGAATCATGAGACGGCTTCGAGACAACTCTTCCACATTGATGCCAAGCTGCTTCATAGTCGACCTAGGCATAATGTTTACAGCGGACCCTCCGTCTACAAGCATGCGGTTTAGTTTTTGATCTCGCACATACCCTGTCACGAAGAGAGGTCTATTGTGCGGCTTAGAGCCTAACTAAAGGTCTTCATCAGTGAAGTGAATGGCGTCACAATCTGTAACACACGTGACGCATTCCTTCGGTTTCACCTTGTTAATCTCTATGGAGTACTTGCCTATGTCGATCAGCACCTGTACCAAAGCACATCTTGCCGATTTTGGCAATTGTAGTAGATCAGAAATGCTGAAGTGCAATGGTAGGTATTCTAGCTGCTTCAACACCTCGTTCTCCTCTGACGTTTGATTCGTGTTGACCGTGCTTGACTCAGCCTTGGCAGAATCCTTCGAACCAATTTTGTAGCTTGTTGTCATGTGGGCAGCTCTCACCTTTTCTTGTTCGTTACCTCTCTTGGGAAAGACTTTTGTTGATGAAACCACACTATGGGGTCTTCGAATGAAAAGATTTATGTTCTCTTTGACAAATCTTGTCCCATATTTCTCGAGACACTGACGACTTTCTTGTGATTGCTTGCGTTTTGCTTGAGTGATAGGTAAACATGGCGATGGACTCTTGCGTGCCTTCTTTCGAGTAACAAGTATCCATCCCTCGTCATCGACAACTGAGTCAACTTTGGGGGTAGCAACAGGTGCGAGGGTCACTTGCTGGATTGGCTTGACTTCCTCTAACTTTGACTTTATGCATGGTTTTCTCGAAAGCTGATATGGTGCTTTCATTGGAAGAGAAGGCAACGAGGCTGGCTCAAATGACCCAAACATGATGGTAGTGCAATTTACCTCAGCAACATCGTTTACATCCAGCTCAATCCTTCCTTGCTTGGCGAGATTCATTATTAAATCTTTCAGAACGAAGCATTTCTCAACTGGGTGATTGACGATCCGGTGGTACCTGCAGTATTTCGGGTCCTTGACACAATGCATTTCCTCGGGCTGCTTGCATTCTGGGAGCTCTATCACCTTCTTCTCAAGTAAATCTTGCAACATGCCTGCCACGTCAGAATCTGGGAAGGGATATATCTTTTGTTGCCATTCCTTTAACGAACGCTTTGTTCTGTTGTAGGTGCGAGTTGGCTCTGCTTTCTTAACCTCCTTATCTCGTGTAGAGATTTTGACTGGGGTAATGTTGACGGTCATTGATTCTTTTGTAGATTTTTTCGGTGCCTTGTCAATCTTCCTTCCGAAGACCTTGTCTTTCCTTTGGTCAACAATTAACTCTTTCTTCCCTTTGTGGCTAGCTATACTCAACTCCATGTCGTGTGCTCGCGTAGCCAGCTCTTCAAATGTACGGGGCTTGATTCCCTGTAGGATGTATAGCAAATCAAGGTGCATGCCTTGGATGCACATTTCCATTGCAGATACTTCTGATAGTCGATCTTTGCAATAGAGACTCAACGAACGCCACCTATTGATGTAATCAACTGCGCGTTCATCCTTCCATTGCTTGGCGCTAGTAAGTTCCATCATGCTCACTGTGCGTCTCGTGCTATAGAAATGATTCAGGAACTCACGCTCCATCTGATCCCAACTGTCGATTGACTCAGGCTCCAGGTGAAGGAATGGATGGATTTCAAAACTTTTTAATTAGTGCGGAATTAGTTTAACCATTAAACTACTAACTAAACATAAAATCCATTCCTTTAACCCATGATCTTGGCTTATTGTGATATGTATATAAACATAGCATGCATAGTAAGGAAGAACAAAGAGGGAGTTTATGTTCTACTCACCCTTGGAGCGTGATTTTAATCCGATCCAAGTGAACCACCAAAGTTCCTCTCCTTGATCTCTCCTTGTGTGTGTTTCCTCCACCTTGAAGCACCTTGGATTAAGAACTCCTTCTTGTACTCCTTCTTGTGCTTGTAATCTTCTCTTTGATGTAACAAGTAAAGCCACAAAAGGATATGGCCTCTAAGGATCTTCACCAAGTGAATCAAGAGATGAAGAAAGATGAAAGAAAAGAAGAAATTATGCAAGTGTTCTTCTTTCCTTTAATTTTGTAATGGACCAAGAAAGAACTCTTTCTCTCTCTCTATCTCAAATCTGAAAATAATAGTGTGGAGACACACTTATTCACTTTGTCCATGCTTTCACTTTTATATAATAGGAAATAACTCCAATTACTAAAAGAAAATATTGACTTTCATAAAGCCAATATTTTGGCTGGTCCATACTTGTTATTGGGCACTAAAAATGTGTCTTGGGCTTTCATTTAAATCTCATTTAGTGAAGCCCAAGTCCACACGAAAAGCCCGACAATCGTTTAGGCCCAATAGGTTCGGTTTTACCCGAAAAACCTAATTATGTCCAAATAATAAATCTAATTAATTATTTGGTCATAACCAACTCTTGTTTAATCTTCTTCATATACAATCTCAAGGATCCACTTATATGGTGTGCGATCTCTTAGGTTCTAATTAACAAGGCAGTGAAGTTTATAGAAACCATTCTATTTTGTTTACGAATCAAAAACTCCATTTTTGATTCTCCCTTGTTATTAGGATTATAAATGTTTATTAATCCTCGGGGACTTCACAAGTCATGAGTGACGTCTTGCAACATATCATGACTACCCTAGTTAATGTAGAATGACAAAGAACCTATTCAATTGGAATTACAATACAATACGGTCCTTCTCTAACACTATGTTCTAAATCACATCATCGGGGTATGGAATTGATATGTCAATCCCCTAATATGATTTTCATTCTTATGTGATTCTTAGAATGTGATTAAAAACTCCTTTTTAATCTCATTCAATGCTTTGGCCAAAGACTCATTGAATCACATCTTTGAACATACACCTTATTTACTTAAGGATAGAGATTCCTTATTGTACACTCACATGTCTCCATGACCGAATTGATTATACCAATGAATGCATCTATTATATCCATTAAGGGACACAATGTTATTGCATCATCAAGAGATAATCCATTCACTCATAAGACAACTATGGTGTCTCAGGTCAAAGGACTAATTTGTATTATTGCAATTTAGAGTTCAAGTTTGACATGTAAGTAAGACTCCATACAAGAACTCTAATGATCGCGTTCAGTGTACTCTTTAAGTTAAGAGCACCCACATACTTGTATTAGTGTCTCTACACAAATGACAAGAGACATATCATCCTCCATATTGAGCATACATAGTATGTGCTAGTCTTTCCGGATTATCAATGTCCAAGTGATAATCCTATGACTAGGAACCTTTTAGGATAAGAGTGTGAAAGAGTAAAGGTCTCACACATCTAACTCTTTAGATTACTTTCTCTTTAACTCATATTCCTTGGACCTTGTTCAATCAAATATTAAATATAAGCAATGAACAATAAACTTGCCCTTTTGATTAATAATAATTACATCAAAATGATTGTTTTAGGACACAATTCCTTCACCAGGTCTATGTACCATTCGAAGGCGTTGCCTTTTAATGAACGTACAAACTGCTTAACAAGATGATCTCCCTCCGTTCCAGCATTGTTGCAAGTCTTGACAAAATGAGCAATATGTTGTTTTGGATTGCCTTTCCCCTCAAATTACTGAAACTTGGGCGGCTGGTACCCATATGGCATCCTCAAGCTATCTACTCTTTTTGTGTATGGCTTGGAATATGTGAGAGAATCACGAGAGGGACCTCCATATTGAGCACTAATGGAGTTGTTGATCATGTCTTGCAGTTGCTGGACGGACAAAGAACCAAGTAGGCTTTCACCGTCCTTGTCATTTGCCTTTGAAGTTTCTTCTTGTTTGTCTTTGTCGTCCTTGTATGGAATCCTAGCAGAATTCTCATCATTTTGTTTCTCGAGCCTGCTCCAAAGTTGAGCAATCTGCATATCTTTTTCTTCGACCGTATTAGTTAGCTTTTGAACCGCCTCCATCAGATTAGCTATCTGTTCTTCAAGCGTGGTTGCCCCTGTCATCATGACTTGCATTGCTGAGGGGTGGGACACACCGTCTGACTACATCCCAGAAGTGTTATTGTCTTTAGCATCATGACTTCCATGATATGATCCGGTACTTGAGTTGTCATTAGAGGCAGGTGAGAGCGACCGTTCCCTTGATTTTGTATTTGGAGCTTGTCTCTCTTCACTTCAAGGGGCATGTTTCCCTGCCCCTAAACTTTCCAAGGTGATGATTGGTTGGCGAGGCTTAGAAGGCAAAGCCACAAATGTTGTAGGCTGAACCTTTGCCATGCTTCTGGTGACGTGACCAGATGAGTTGCTGCTTGATTTCGAGGTTGTTGGATTGGACTTGTTTTTCGGGATGGCTTGAGTGTTCTTAATTGGAAGCCATTGCTCGAACGGATTTGTTTGAAATCGTTTTACGGATAAGGAGATGAGAGGCAAAGAGGTCCCACTGGGTGTGCCAATTTGTAAACACGGGAATCTGAAAACAAATAGAATGCAGACACGTGTACAAAAAATAATAATTTTATTAAGAATTTGAATGCGGGTTACAATCTTTGGCAATCCTCTGATTCCTCCGATGATGGATTTCACTCAAGGGCTTGACGCTTGATCTTGAGTCGTACGATGGTCACGAGAGTTGACACGTGACGAACGTTTTGGCTTGAGGTTGATGAGGAACCGGTTATTTCGCAGCTTGATGGTTCTTCACGAGCTTAGGAGGCTTCTGAAATTTTGAGAGTGTTTTCTTCTATTTTTTTTTTGCTGAAGTCCTTCTCTTGATTTGAAAGGGGGTATTTATAGTGTCAGCGTCTCTCTTAATTTGGAATGTCTTGATGACACGTAATTAATTGCATTTTCCTTAATAACATAATCAAATCAATCAGCCTTAATTAACTGATTTAATCACGACCATTAAGGAATTAGTCAATCAATTTGATGGCTGATTTTAATTGTTTTTCATTAATAACATAATCAAATCAATCAGCTTTAATTAATTGATTTAATCACGACTATTAAGGAATTAACCAATCAATTTGATGGTTGATTTTAATTGTATTTCATTAATAGCATAATCAAATCAATCAGCTTTAATTAATTGATTTAATCACGACTATTAAGAAATTTAGCCAATTAATTTGATGGCTGATTTTCATCTTGATTATCAATTTAAATAAATTGACATCTAATCAGCAGACGAAATTTAATACTTGATTTGACTCGGAATCAATTGATTTAATTTGATTGATTCGCTTTAATATCAATTGATTTAGTCGGAACAAATTCATTTATTGTCGTCGGGCCTTTCACGTGTCGCCAAGTGTCGTTCTCTGAGTCTGCATGATTTTGCTTACTCACAAACCACGTGCACATTTTGTAGGACCCACATGCAGACTATATTTGTTCGGTCATAATTTTAAGTGTTGACCGAATTATTTAATGAATTTTATTTTCATTAATTTTTTGGTTTTTACAAGTATCTATCCTATGCCCCGCACTGCAATGAAAACCAGATCTTGCAATTAACTAGAATGGTAATTACTTTGATCTTTTTTAGTAGTAATAGATCTTTGTTCGGCAAAACCAGTGATCTCTGAATGGGCCTAGGTTACTTGATAGTTGATAGAGTATCTTGTCATTTGATTATGTGAGCAACTTAAAAGGTTTACATTTTTGGCTTGAGCAGCACTGTTGTTCTTCACCGAATTTATCGAATTTGGATTCACCACCAAATTTTGACAATTGTGATGATCAAATTTGTGATTAATTTTATCCCTATTCGTTCTAATACTAACGGTTGTGAATTTTGAAAGATGTCAATAGTTACACGAGAAAACAATTAAATTAAAATTTTTTTTATCTTCAATTCCTTTAAAAAGTGTCATTTATATAATTTTTTTGTTTAAACAAAAACCTTTTCTATTGTTGATGTCTGTCCGTCAAAGGGAAGTTGTCCTTAAATGATCCGAGAATATGTGACGAACTTGACTTTGAAAAACAAGCTCTTTAGCCAAAAGAAATGGCAAGAGAGCGATTTCAGATTGCTGCGAAAGCAAGAGTGACATTGAAGTGAAAGACTTGACAGTGGAAGAGCCGAAGAGAAGCATTATGGAAATGAAATGGTTGAGCACCTTAACGAGGAAAGAAGTCAATTAATCTATTCATTATCTGATTGGTTATAGCTCTTGAGTTATTCTCGTGTGACTAATCCGAGTCCATGTAACCATGCTACATTCTAAGAGCAACTCCAATAGTTTTCACATATTTTGATTTTTCTCTGTTTTAGGGAAAAATGAATCTTTTTTTGCTCCAACATATTCCCTATAACTATTCCCATTTTAGGGATAGTGAAGAAAGAGAAAACAAATTCCCTAAATTTACAGCAATCTCTAGGGCTGGGCTCGGGTCGGGCCGGGCCCGAAAATTAGTGAGACCGAGACCGAACCCGAAAATGTCGGTTCGGGCCGGTTCGGTCCTTTTGTAAACTGAAAACCGACAGCAACCGAACCCATTCGGGCCGGTTCGGTTTTCGGGCTTTTTCGGGCCCAAACATTTATTTTCAGTTTTCCACCGAAAAACAAAAACGAAACAATTTTTTTTCCTTTTCTAATGCCCAACACCACATCATTGTATATGTTACATGTGATCAAGATAAAGATTTCATTTAGCTACAAAATCAAAGGTCACCAGCAGCCACGGGGCCCCTGGATGGGTCTCTTTCTGGCAACCTAATATAAGGTCTGTCACTGTGTTGTAATATATAAATTGTAAAGTATCACAAGAATATAACTATCCTAATGGAAACTATAAGGGAACCTTTCTAGGTTGTACATTGGAACGTTTTACAAGTCATCCTGCAAAGAAAAGAGAAATGAAAACTTATGTAAGGAAAACTTTCGGGTCGGTTCGGGCTTTCGGGCCCTGAAAATATGGAATCCGAGACCGAACCGATTACATGAATATGGAACCCGAGACCGAACCGAACCGAAAATTTCTATTCTAAAACCGAACCGAATCGGGCTTTTTTCCTCGGTTCGGGTCGAGTCCTCGGTCTTTCGGGTCCGGACGCCCAGCCCTAGCAATCTCTAAAATTTTAAGAAAGAATTATGGAGATTTTAGAGATTGCTGTAAAATTGAGAATTTGTTAGAGTTGGAGAAGAAAAATTGCTTAAAGTTTTGACTTTTGCTTTCCTACAATACAAACCTTATAAAGAAGTTGTTGGAGTTGCTCTAACAAGAGAACTTTCAGTCCTGTAGAATCTCTAACGTGAGTGAAGCTTAAATATTCTCAATTCTTAAACTGCTGTGGTGAATTTACAAATCCCAAAATGTTAACCCAAGTTGTTGTGATCATTATTTAAGTGAATCAAGGTATGATTAGGGTCTTTTTGGCATCATGTTTTTTGAGTGGTTGTGCCTTTTGGGCTAGATAACCAGCTATGACAAAGATGCTAAATGAGTGATTAAGGTAAAAATGGATTGGTTAACTTTGCTCATCATCATTGACCACAATTAGTTTTACTTCAAATAATTAGAGTAAATGTTGTTGACCTAGCATCATAGTTTATTGTTTCGGATTATTATGTGATAGTGTCATATAGTAGTCTATACCAATAAAATACCGACAAATATGCGGAGCAAATATAAGGGTCAATCATATTAGTTCGGACCACCACGTATACAATGGTACGAGATCGTACAATAATTTTTCCTTCTTTTTTGAATAGATTTTCTCCATATTTTAAACAACAAGACCAAATCATTTGAAATTCTCTTCTCAAAAAAAAAAAAAAAAAATTGAAATTCAAATAGTTTATTTTGATTTCAAACAAATATTTTCTTTTGACCGAAAAAATTCAAATCCCTTAATTAAAACAAAATTCAATTATTGGTCCTTGGAAACATAAAGAGAAGAAAGTAGTATTCCAAAGTCTTCGAGACAGAGCCGTATTTAGCAAGAAAGAAATATCGCAAATGTCCATTATACCCTCCAGTCCGTGGAGCTTCTCAATAATCGAACTCCACTCGCATTCAATTTCGCGTGTATACTACAAACCCCAAACGTCGAAGATATTTTCCAAAAACAATAATCCTCTGCCCAACGCCCGCACCGTAGTGCCCCCCCACTTGAATCTCCCCACGTCATACAAAACAGAACCTCTCCGACATAAACTAGAAAAAACAAGGCTATTTTCGTCATAGAAAATCCCAGCCTATCACAGGCGTTTTTCTGCCACGCGCGCATTAAATCAAACGCGCGAAAAACAAAATGCGTGTTCCACTACTCCTCCTGCCCTATAGGAACCGAGAGCTTCACTCTTTCTCTCAACTCTCAACTCTCAAGTCTCAAGTCTCAACTCAATTGGTGCTTTTAGGGTTTTGCAGGTCTTTTAATGGCAGAGAAGGAAAAACAAAAATAAAAATGAAAACCCTTTCTTTATTAATTAAATGGTACTTTTTCCCTCTCTCTCTCTCTCTCTCTCACCCATTAGTCATTTTCACCAAATACGTCGAGACCATTAAACCAAGCCCACACCCACTACCTCACACTCACTCCCTCAGAATCCGTACACCTCCCCCTCTCTCTTTCTTACTACACACATTATATAAACGCAGACCCATCATATTCTTCACCCCCAATTCAAGAAAGCACAGAGCTTTTTTCTGTTCTTCCATTTTTCCGGTGTGTTAAAGTTTGCTTCTTTCTTTTGAAAACGGTTACAATGAGCCTGAGGACGATGGCTTGGGCCGAAGCGGTGACCGAGTCCGCCCGGAAGCAAACTCGCCCACTTCCCCCGCCGCGCAACACCACCTACGTGCCTCCGCATCTTCGCTACTCCGGCGGCGGCGGCGGTGGTGGTGGTTACAGCTCCTACGGCCGTGGCTCTAGTGAGTCGACTCAGTACGGTTTTGGTGGTGGTGGTTACAGGGGAGGCGGCCGGAGCGGTCCGGGTCGCGACGGAGGACGAGGAGGTCGTCGTGGTGGTGGTGGCCGGAGTCGAGGTTGGGTACAGACGCCGAGGCCGAACAGGGAGGCGTTTCATGACGTGTCCGGGAAATTCGAGCAGCTGGAAGTGAGGGAGGGGCATGATGTCAGCAATGTGGGTATAAATTTCGATGCTTACGAGGATATTCCGGTGGAGGCGAGCGGCGAGGACGTGCCGGCGCCGGCGAGCACTTTTGGGGAGATTGATTTGGGGGAGTGCTTGAACAACAACATCAAGAGGTGTAGGTACGTGAAGCCGACGCCGGTTCAGCGCCACGCGATTCCGATAGCCATGGCCGGCCGGGACTTGATGGCTTGTGCTCAGACCGGGTCCGGAAAGACTGCGGCTTTTTGCTTCCCCATTATCAGTGGAGTGTTGACTAAGTGTGCGGAGAGGTCTCAGAGTAATGGGGATGGTTGGACTGTGTTTCCCAGAGCTCTCATTTTGTCTCCGACGAGAGAGTTGGCTAGTCAGGTGTGTGTTTTTCTCGGATTTTTGGTGACTTAGAGGTGTTGATGGGTTGTGGTTTTCGTGTTGATTTTGTTCGGGGTTTGATGCTGTAAAATGTTTGTGTGGCAGATATTTGAGGAAGCTGAGAAGTTTGCTTATCAGAGTGGGGCAAAAGTGGCTGTTGTTTATGGTGGAGCGCCGATGGGTCAGCAGGTTTGCGTCTTTTTTCCAGTGTCTCTTGTCTTCATTGTTAACTGTTCTTGATGAAGCCCACTTAGACTATGCTGTTTTTGTGATTACTTGTTCTGTGCTCTTTGTTGAACTTGTTATATGCTAATGCAATTGTGTTACTGGTGGATAGTTGGTTTTCGAGTCATGGTGTAATTTTTGAGACTGTTAAGAGTTATGGTGTAATTTTTGAGATTGGTACTTGTGCCATAAGGTCGACTAGGGAAGATGGCTTTCATGGTGATGCCTCAGTTTGTATCCAAGTGGTTTTCATATCAGTCTAGCTTCTATTTGATTATCCTTTCTTTGTGCTTCTCATTTGCATTTCTTCCTTTTTCACACTGAGTTGTGCTTGCTTTTGATATATTGTAGCTGATTAGCACTCAGGGTTTTGTTGTTTAGATATCTTGTAAGATAGTCAGACAGGTGAATGCAGTATGACTGTATGGTGCCATTCTTGTGCATTACAATCTTCTGATATACTTAGAAACATGGAACTTTTCATTTTTGGTACTGATGCCTTCTTTTGACCCTGCAGCTTCGTGATCTGGAGAGAGGTGTTGACATCCTAGTCGCCACTCCAGGGCGCTTAGTGGACATGATTGAAAGGTCACGAGTTTCACTCAAGATGATCAAATACTTGGCACTAGATGAGGCTGATAGGATGTTGGACATGGGTTTTGAACCTCAAATAAGGAAGATTGTTCAAAGAATGGACATGCCTCCCCCAGGTGCAAGACAAACACTGCTTTTCAGTGCAACATTCCCGCATGAAATACAGGTGGGGTAGTTAAATGTTAATGCTCTAAATTGTGTTTCTATATGGGTTATTATATCCAAATGGAAAATGTGTTGCCTAATGTCTAGGAATCAGTAAGCTGAAAGTATTTCATCTTTTGTTTGTGGTGTACATTTATATCTAAGTCCAATGAAATGCACTGGTAGATGTTGAAATAAGCCCTTTGTATGGATGTACATGTTTTGGTGTAACATTGAGTGTCCTGTTCCTCGCGTTAATAAGCATTAAAATTACCATACGCATTGTATGTCTTTCTTATCAATTCTGTTTCTTGTAGAGACTTGCTGCAGATTTCCTCAAGAACTACATTTTTCTGACTGTTGGGAGAGTTGGGTCAAGCACTGATCTTATAGCACAAAAGGTTGAGTTTGTCAGGGATATGGACAAAATACAGCATTTACGTGGTCTTCTTGAGAACCAGAGGGACAATGAAACTCATGGAAAGGTATGATTTCAACTTGTTATTCGCCTGCCATTGAAGTTTGTAATAGTTAGTATTGATTTGGTAATGACAGCTCTGTTTTAATTAAGGAAGTTGCATACTTTTTCTGAACTATTGCTACATTATTGTTTGTGTCTCAGCTTGCTTTAACCTTGGTGTTTGTTGAGACCAAGAAAGGAGCAAATCAATTGGAAAGCTGGTTGTCCAGGAATGGATTCCCCGCAATAGCAATACATGGTGACAAAGTGCAAATGGTTAGAATCTCTTATCTCTGTAATTCCATCTACCATTTTATGGTTGACTGTTTGTAAAACTGTTATTCCTTTCCTGTACCTGCAATCATACTTTTCTTGTCAAATTTGTAGGAGAGGGAACGAGCTTTGAGATTGTTCAAGTGTGGCACAACTCCAATACTGGTGGCAACAGATGTTGCTTCACGAGGTTTAGATATCCCTCATGTTGCCCATGTCATCAATTTTGACTTCCCAAAAAGCATAGATGATTATGTTCACCGGATTGGTCGGACTGGACGTGCTGGTAAATCTGGTCTTGCAACTGCTTTCTTCAGTGAAAAGAACCAGCCTCTTGCAAAGGCACTAGTGGAGTTAATGAAGGAATCAAAGCAGGAGGTTCCTAATTGGCTTAATGATTATGCTGAACAGTCATTGTCTTATGGTGAAGACCAGAGCCAAAGGTACAGTAGCAGTAACTTTGGTGGATATGACGTCCGTAGGAGTGAGAATTATTATGGTTCAGGCAGTTATGGTTATGGAGATTCTTCTGTGGGTGCGGCTGCTGCTACTTGTAATGATGTTTCTGGTTCATATGCTGCTGGTTCATTTGGCTATGGAGGAAATTATGGGAATTCTTCTGTGGATGAGCCTGCTGCTTCCTACAATGGTACTTATGGGGGTGAAACTGATGCTGCTGGTACTGCTTCCTACAATGGTACTTATGGCGGTGAAACTGATGCTGCTGGTACTGCTGGTTCATCGAGCTTTGGAAATTATGAAAATATTGTTGCTGGTGGGTGGGATTAGATCTGCAGGGTAGTCATATTAACAGTAGAGGGGTGATATTTATAGATAATGGTTAAAAGAAAAATAGTTTCTGAGAGTGAAGACTAACTACAAGTTGGAGGAATTCAACCTAATCCATTGCTTCTTTTGGCAAATGGTCTACAAGTACTTGAAAGCATTGCTGAGCTTCATTTTGGAGGATATGTTCTAGCTAACATGCCTTTTGACCTTCATAGTATTGAGAAGCTTGTTTCATTTGGTGTTAAGCTGTGATCTTTTTGTAATGAACCTAATCTCACAGTGATATATTTTGTCAGCATGCTTTTACATTATGGTTATGATCCGAAAATTCAGGTTAATCCAAAAATTCAGGTTAATATATCAATGAAAAGTTGTCTGAATTGGGGGTTTTGCTTTACTTTTAGGGTTTCTATGATCCTCTCTGATCTCTTTGTTTCCCTTCTATTACTTTGAATCTACATGTTTGCGATGATAAGTTGAAAATGCAATAAAATGAATTGACCAACACTAATACTATACATTTTTGGGCCAATACTAAGCTCTGCAAGCTTTATGTACCTTGCTTGATGAACTAAACGCCATTCAAAATTGCAAATTCTTTTGTCTTTCAACAAGTCTTAGTTTTCTTCCTATTCTCGTTCTCAGTGAGTATCCTCTTGCATGCTTCGTAGCACATGAAGGATATCCCAGCAGCAGGGACCAATTTCATGCAGCTTGGCCCTAACCCTCTGTACAAACCAGCGACTCCTTCACTTTCAAAAATGCTACAGAGAGCATGAAATATGTGCTTGTATTGTCTCCCATTGACCTGCATTTGCTTCCGAGCCACCTCAAGTGGGAAAGTTGCGCTGCTTGAAAATGCAGCAGCTGCTGAGCCAATCAACAGAGTCATTACATTTTCGATTTCCTCCTTTTTAAAAGCCTTCTTGTAAGCTTTCGAGAGTGTATCATAAGCGAAATAGTTGGTTGCAGCATATGGGATTACTCCTATTAGACTTGGTGTAAGGCCTCTATATAGCTCTGCAGGTCCTCCCTCTTTAACAATTTTGGAAAATGCATCGAAAAAGTTCTTGTACACTCCTCTCTGCAATCAAATCAAACAAAATGTGTGAGTAATATAGTAAAGGCTAAGAAACAAGCCAGGGAATTTAACTAGTCCTTCCTTTCAAGCTATAACTGAGTTTACCTGAACAGTTAATCGTGTTTTTAACAGCTCGAGAGGGTATGTACACAAGGTTGAGCTAAATCCAGCAAGGGCGCCTGCGATTGATGAAGCAGGAATAGGGATTTTCAGCTCTTCCCCAGGTCTGCTCAAGTACTTGTTCACCATATCAAAGACAAATAACTGCAGAAAGTAAGTTTCCATCAGCAAACATAAATTAGCATGTTCACTCAAGTTTTTGAAATCAATGATCAAAGACTAGAATTGCGGGACTTGTAGCTCTAGCGGTTAAGAGATTAACCAACCCTACCTCAATACCCTTGCTTGGGGCAACGCGAATGACATTGACCAAATTGCCCCTATACAAGCCTTGCCATCCATCAGCTCCCATGATGGATTGAAATACCGCACTGGATGAGTTGCCACAGCTCCCCACCATTAAGTTGGTCCTTATGGTCTCCAATGGTGCAACTGCTGTCCTTGACACAACACCTGCTATTGCTCCACTCAGCAACCTTCTTAGTGATGCATTAGCAATCTTGATTTTCATTCCAAAACCATCTCTTCTGTTATTCATCTTGTTCATGCTCACAACATCTGCTTCTTCTTCAATCCCTAGTACTTCTTCCATCACCAACTCTTCAACTCCACCGATGCTCACAATCGGCATAGGCACATATCTCATGTGTGTGGAACTCAGAAGTTTTGTGGTGCTGTCCATCCTAAGATTCTGAGGATTTGGTGAAATACCAAATCCCATTCCCATTGCCATTTGACCAATACTTGCAAATAAGCCACGAGAAGCGTTCTCTAGAAAACTCCATTGAATCTTGATCCCAGAAGAGAACAACACAGAGTCTTCACTCGCATGTTCAATCACTTGCAATCTTCTTCTACCCATCAAGAAACCAGTTTTGTTTATTTGATACTTTCAATATGAAATTTCAAGGAGAAACAGAGTTGCTTGGCTTAGAGGGTATGCAAAAATTGGCAAAGGATTTATCTTTTCTGGAGTAAGAGAGCATAATCCAACTACTATACTGATCTGAGATACATAGAGATAGATTTTTGCATGGACATGATGAAAGTATCTGGAAGGCAATGTTTGTGGTTATGAGAAAGAGCTCTGTGAACTACAAATATAATCTGATTACTTTCCAAAATTGGGAATAAATTGCAAATGGGGGGTTTACTTTTCTATTTTTGTGGTACGTGATTAGTCTATATATTGTGTTTTACAATGCTTTAAGATTTTTAAATGTCAAGACGAAGTAATGCTTCTTGGCGCTTTGAAAGCCACGAGGTTCAGATCAAATTTGGTTGTCAAGGACTCAGGCTTACAAGAATTTGGTGGTTGAGATTTGTTTTGCGGCTTTAAGTAGGAATGGATAAACGTTTTGCTTCGAAATCTCCAAGGAGAATAAACTACAGGTGGATGTGTTGCACATCTCCAAGGACACAACCATAAAACATAGGTAAAATAGCACCAGCTATACAACAGGTCAAAATCAATCACGTCGGTATAGTTGGCTACATGAGACGATTAGGGCTAGCAAGAGTAGAGTAGAAATGCTTTCTCCAGAAAAACAAAAGTCTTACATAATAATCTTTGATACACAACAATAATTAAACTAGTCGAATCTCCTTCAAAACTTCCACAGGTTATCACTGTCATAGCTAAGAATTTCATTTTCTGCCTTTGTTCGAAGATCCCTTGTTAAATGGCCTTTTAGATCCCTTGTCAAATGGCTTTTTAGATCCCTTGTCAAATGACTTTGAAGAGCCCTTGTTAAATGGCTTCTGAAGGTTTTTCCTTGGTTTCAACTGGCCAGGGGTTCCTGAAGACTTCTCCGGTCTGTTGTTTCGCTTCTTATCTTTCTTCACATTATACATGTTAACAGCCTGTTTCACACAGAATTCACTCGTAAGTATGTAACTCAATTCACTAATACTGTGGAAAGAACCATATGCCAGCAAAAGAGAAAGCAAACCTTGTTAACATTGAGCATCTCATGGGAGTTCTTCGAGATTAGCTTGTTCAGAATTTTATCGGTTTGCTCCTGCTCTTGCGTGTGTATCCCTTTTCCTCCTATAACTGGTAAAAACTGAAAGTGAAAACGGAAAAAAAGAAAAGAAAAAGGAATTAATACTTGATCATTTTACCGTGACATGCACCCATAAGTTGTAAATGCTAGGAGGAGATCAAAAAGCATACCTTGCGATACTTTCCTTTATGTTTACCAGGTTTTTCACCTGGCAACTTCTTGTCAAATTTTCCACCACTGGCTGTTGCAGTTGCTGCAATTCCAGCTACATCACCAAGTTCATTTTTAGTAACCTTTTGGGGTGCGGCCTGGGTTCCTGTTATAGGCAACCTTGTCGCAGCTAGTTGAACATGACTGCAGAAAGAGTTAAATTATGCTCTTATAATGCAAAGCAAGAGAAAACATTAAGATCACTGAAACTTGCCTGCTGTGTGAACTTCCAGTATTAAGGCTAGCTTATTAAGTTTCTAGATTTCATATAATAAATTTTGTTGTGGTAACAGATTCTCAGACTAGATATCCATATAGCTGACTGATTTACTAGGTTGACTAATGATGAACCATCTATGGTTTGAATACCATAGAGAAGTGAAAGGGGAATACCTTGGCAAAGCACCAACTTTAGCAGCTTGCTTCAAGTTCTGCAACCTGTTTTTGTCTTGCTTCTCAACACGTTTCTTTTTATCTTCTCGTCTTTTAGCAAAGGGATCCTCCCCTGGCACTGCAAAAAAAGTGACAACCATGACAAAGAAGATCAATTTGAGGTCATATTGACAAAACATAGATTTACAAGACCCATAAGAAATCAGTCAAAGAAATGTTTAAGATGTACTATCTTCTATCATAATAAAAATAAGCATGAAATGACTCATTCTAAAGCAACAAGATTTGAATTAATTACCATCAGTCAACTTTGCCTCAATGATAGGTACATTATCCTCATCATTTGCATGATCATATCCATAGCGACGTTTCCAAGTTTCACTGGACTCATCATATGCAATCTTGTCTTTCTTACGGTTCTTTATACCTGCAAGAAAACTCAAAATCAACATCCAGTTCAAAATCATAATTAGACTAGATTGACAATCTCAATGCCCAGAAGGGCACATATACCAAGTCTTAGACAAAACAATGGGGGGGGGGGGGGGAGAGGAAAAAAAAATTAAAGGACCCAAAAAAAGAGAGACTGTTTCTTTGTTGAAACTGCCATTCAGCAATGACTGACCTTTCTTCTGGGCAAACTGTTCCCATTTTGTAGGAGGTTTAGGCTTTGGAATCTGTAGACAACAAAGGAACATGTGATCACCAGTCTAATTTATGTTAAAATAAAAAAATAGAAAGTCATAAGTTGTCACTCAAAGCAACCAGGCGCAGTTCTCCCATATTTAGGACTGCAAGCTTATTACCTCCCAACTAAATATCCCTTTCCACAGGCCAACATTTTACTCAACCAAGTTGGACAGGGAACCATATTTTCGATAGGGTACCATATTTTGGACACATCAGGCGCATTAATAAGTAATTGGAGTCTCTTACAGTCCAAGTTTATTAGCTAATAAACAGAAAACATATCCATCGCTTACTTCTGGACAGGGAACCATAATTTGGCAGCACATCAGGGGCATTAATATGTAATTGGAGTCTCTTGGACTCCAAGTTTATTAGATATATTAAACAGAAAACATATCCATTGATTACCATGAACTAACATTCCACTTATTTTCAAGTTAAAGAGTATGCGGCATTGTGCAACACCCAATGTTCAAGAGAAAAAGCCATTAATTTCTCCTCTTGTAACAACAAACAAGGCCTTTCATGCCAAGTATAACAGAAAGGTTACCAGCTACAGAGTCCAAATATCCATACTATATGAAGGCAAACAAGATTTCAAACATTACAAACTAAAAGGGATCAATCACTTACATGCTTTTCTCTGGGCAATCTAGTTGTTGGAGCAGGCAACTTCACGAGGGTACCCTCAATGTCTTCAGTCGAAGGCAAATTAAAAAGATTATTCGCAATAGCTTGAACTAACTCAGTTCCTCTTGCAATATATTCCTTCACCAATTCCTCCCTAAAATTCAATAAAAAACAACCAAAATTACTCACTGAACAAAACCACCCCACATCAAAATTGAACAACCAAACTCCTCTAGACATTTTCAATGCTGCAAAGCCTACATGCTATGAGCACATTATCAATTTCAATATCAAAATCCTACCCAAAACCAATACCCTACTATTCAAAAACAATTCATATTGATTAAAAATCCAAACTTCACCAAAAATTAGGGGAAAAAAAAAGAAAAACCCAGTTCCATAGCTGTAGATTAAGCTTGAAAGATACAAACTTTGAGTTCAGTAACCATTGTTATATAAGTTCTGGGAAGCAAAAACCCACAAAACCCAGTACCATACAAAAATCAAAACAAACAAACGAACCTGGAAGAAGGGTTGGAGGGGAATTGGTGATGAAGGTCCACAGCCATGAGATTACCCAGGTCGATTTGAAACGCCGTCGTATCGGTCTCCATCGCTGCGAGCTCTGTTTTGGTGTAAGCAGCTCAGAACTTGAAAGCTGCAGAAGAAAAAGAGAAAGAAGCCGAGGCTTTCCAAGGGTTTATGTAACTCCCACCGAACGGCGCCGTTTTAGTGGGTTTCTCCCCGTGTGCCCTATATCTTATTGGGCTTCAAATTGCGTAAAGCCCAGTGGGCTCACGATTGTGTTTCGTTGGCCCAATACGCGTAAAGTCTTGGTTTAACAATCGACGTCTACATTTCAACCAAGATCAAATTGGGAATTTGGGGAAGAACCAAAATCCCTAGACTCCATGAAATCACAGTGATTCGATCAGAATCTCCAGAAAAAGATCACTACCCAGAAGAGCCCTCCTTCAGATCCATCTCATCAGTAAGTTCAATTTCCCCAATTTCGGGTCAAATTTCGATTCTTTACTCGAATCAAGTTTCGACTTTTATTCTTCTTTGCCCTAGTTTTTGTGTACTTTGGGATTGATTGGGGTTTCGTGTTTCTCAGAAATTTGAGATGGACGGAAACAAAGACGACGCCTTGAAATGTTTTCGAATTGGGAAAGAAGCTTTGGACGGTGGAGATCGGCCCCGCGCCCTAAAATTCTTGGCCAAAGCTCGCCGGCTCGATCCGTCGCTACCGATCGACGATCTGTTATCATCGGTTGAGAAAGACTCCGACCCTCCGCCGGCTTCAGATGGCGCCAAAACCGCCGACGGGCCTTCCGGGGCGGGTTTGGGTATGCCTCCGCTCCGTCAAAGGACTAGAGCTACCGGGTCCGGGACCGGGTCGTCTGGGTACACGGAGGAGCAGGTTACGATTGTGAGGCAATTGAAGAAGAAGAAGGATTATTATGAGATATTGGGGGTGGAGAGGAGTTGTAGTGTTGAAGACGTTCGAAAAGCTTATAGGAAGCTCTCTTTGAAGGTTCATCCGGATAAGAACAAGGCCCCCGGAGCTGAGGAAGCCTTCAAGTTGGTTTCGAAGGCGTTTCAGTGTCTGAGCAATGAGGAGAGTAAGAGGAAGTATGATGTTTCGGGGTCGGATGAGCCGGTTTACGAGAGGAGGCGTGCTCCTAGGCACGGCGGGAATGGGTTCTTCTATGATGGTGGTGATGTTGATGCGGATGAGATCTTCAGGAACTTTTTCGGAGGAATGGCTCCGGCCACTACACAGTTCCGGGGGTTCAGTTTCGGGCAAGGGATGGGACCGAGGCCTGCTGAGTATGGCTCGGGTGGGTTCAATGCTCGGACTCTAATTCAGTTGCTGCCTGTGCTGCTTATTTTGCTTCTCAACTTCATGCCGTCTTCAGAGCCTGTTTTCTCACTTGCGAGGTCTTATCCTTATGAGTACCGGTTTACCACGGAAAAGGGTGTGAATTTTTATGTGAAGTCAACCAAGTTTGAGCAAGATTACCCGTCAGGTAGCTTGGACCGTGCCAGACTTGATCAGCAGGTTGAGAGAGATTATTTCAGTGTTCTATCGCAGAATTGCCGGCTAGAATTGCAGCGTCGCCAGTGGGGATTTGTACGCGAAACACCACATTGTGACATGTTGAAGCAGTTTGAGGCGGCGACTTGATGTCTTGAACTGAAGGTCCAATTTCTCCTGCTATCTTTTGCTTTAGATGATACAGAATTCTATGTATTCTAGATGAAATGTTCAATAAGTGACTCTTGACACTGACCATAAGCTTGAACACCCTGTGTTCTATCTATTACACATGCTACTATTGATGGTAATTAAGCAGAAGCTGGTGTTCTATATGTGATCAACTATCAATTTATACATGTTGATAAAATGGCTTACTGGATTTCATATAAATTTTCCGTTTGGTAAATAAGCATATAACTTGACAGAGGTTTAGTTGTATGAAAATTTCAAGCCTCAATTGTAGAGATATTTGTATTACTTTGAAGGGAAGCAGCTGATTTTCCATTCTTTGGCGGAGTTCTGGTGAATTCTAGTATTTTGACCCATTTCATTTTTGTTTTTGGACAAAGTACTGCTGCACTTGACAACTTTCTGTTTGCTACTTTGATGGCACTATTGGTTTACTAAAGAACTTGGTAACAACAAAACTATTTGTTTTCAGTGTGACCTGTGTGAATATTTAGTATGAGATAGAGATTTGCTTTTGCTGATCGGAAGCGAGTCAAGAATAGTCCATTCCAATTCTAAGAGATAAATTGGTAAGCAAAGAGAATAGATAGGCTCATAAATACATATTCTCACTAATAGAGTAGAGCTAATCTAAAATCTACCAAGTGGTGTCCACATATTAACCTTAATGTGAGCATAATGTTTTTTCATCAAATCAGTCCAGAGTTATCAAACTCTAGTATTTTCTTTGAAGTATAATAGTTGTGAGTCTGAATATGTTGGATTGTTTTGTCATTTGAATTTGGATGTCTCTCTCTTGCAGATTGCTCATTGGGTGCCAGTCGTTCTGTCTATTCTTGTTGCCTAATGCATAAGCAGAAGAGATGGAGGATAATAGCTGCAAATTTTTGTGTGATTTACTTGGTATATCTGGACAGCGTCTGCAGCCTCCACAAGTTTTCTGTTCTTTAGTCCGATATAAGCACAATGACCGTAAAATTGTCTCAGATTCAACTTATGATGAGCTAGTATTAAAGCTTTGCAATCGTTAATGTTGCATATATAACTTGTTCAATACACACTCTTTCATATATGTGTGTGGATCTAGGTATTTTTGTCGCACTGTTCGATGGTACCATTCAATTCTTTGATCAATGTTATAATAATTTTAGAACGACTACATGAAAGATTAATCTGTATCTATTTCGATTCAATAAAAAGAAGAATTTTGCCCATGTACAAAGAAAGCTAGCTACGTATATATATTAAAACCACGTAATACATTGTACTGGATTCCGACAAATGGGGGACAAATATGATTTGTCTGCCAATTAACAACGCATTTTTCATGAAAAAAAATGTGCAAACGAGGACGTACGTCCACCCTCAAAGTCATCCATGTAAATAGCACTTGTCCCACGAAGAGCTTGCTTGGTTGGGGTCTTGGACTAAGATACTGTAGCTAAGATTTGTTGGGTATGCCCAATTATCGTGTACATTTTTCTATTTCAATGAAGTACTTTTGTATTATGTCATGTATAAGCTATTCTAACATTGGTTTTCGACTACTTATTATTGAAAAGTAGAAATTGAATGTCTCTGCTGTAATGTGTTGGGCCATTTTGTGAACGTAATACAAAAGATGAACATGAACATAACTCATGCTCTACTTACTGCAGCACAAAGATAACAAGTGTTCCAAGGCATGACAGATCGGAAGCAGGCTCGATGATAGGTGCATCTTCATGAGGGATGATGAAACAGGGTGATTATCAAGCCAGGCATTCTCACCTCCTAGTCGTTTGGCTCAGCAGACAGCTCTGGCAGATGGGGCTCATGAATTGGTGTGATTGATTGTCAATTTCTCATACAAGGACAAAAGTTAAACTACTACACTATGCTGCGTAGGGCAATTATAATCATTATAATTCAAGGCTAGAAACCTATAGGGACTTATCATCTTCCTCCGTCAATTGCAAGCCCCAAAGATAACCAACTCCAACTTCAACCCTCTTTTTTTGTTTTTGTTTTTTAACCCTTTCACAATCACAAGTTACTAGCAATTATACAGTCGGGTTTTGGTCATGTTTTGCAAGCTAATCCTTTAATTAGTCCCAAATCGAAATGCCATTATCCTTGGTTAATATGAAGTGCATGTAATCTGAAATACAAGTATGTCTATATGCCAACCGGCTTGTCAAAAATACAAGCAGGGAAGCGGTGTAATCTCTAATCTCTTGGTCACAAACAATAGGAGGACATGCAGCTGGAACCCTACCGATTCTCTTTCACTCTGATTCTCTCTCACTCCCTGCTTAAGAAAAGGGCATCTGTACCTTGCCATGCCTCTACAACTGTATCTCTAATCCTTCGACGTAATGACCAGCAATCCCAGCGCTCCTATGATAATGTACTGCAAGAACCAAAACAGAAAGTAAATATGAAACTAGCTTCTTTCAAAGAAGCAATGTTGATTTCAATAATCCCCAAGCTTGTGGGCTATAGATGCCTGAGATATTGAGGATATAAAAATTTTATTCAAATGAGCAACTGTGAAGAATTTTTTCAAGTTAAGGATATACACATGAGAAGATATTCTAAATTCCAATAAAGGCATACCTTAATTATAGGCTTTTCTGTCATGATAATTGTCACCCAACCAACGTAAGGCAAAAACCTGCATTAGCAAAATACAAATAAAATACAATACATCTAGAAATGAAAACTCACTCGTTTAGCATGATTGCATGTATGTACAGAATACCCAATATTCGCGAATACATATATACATATGGATAATGGACAGATTCTTCTTGATTTCAAATCTCAGATTTCAAGGATAGGTAAAACAACCACTGGTTTATAACTTAACAAGGCCAAGTTCCATATTATGGCAAGGCAAGAGCCAAAGAGACCCCATAAGTAATAATCTCCTAGTTGTGACCCAAACCTTCAAAGAAGCTATTGATTTTAACATATATGAAACCATCCGAATAGATAGTTTCGCAATGCTGAAATGTAATCGAACAACTATGGAAACCAGCCTTAGACTAGTTTTTGTTTGACAGGTGCATCGAATGTGCAAGACATACAAAATTAGACTTGCACACATAATTAGAGCTACCTGAGTGTTTAACATATTATCATCTCACAGTTGTTCATCTATGTTACAGCTTGCTATTGAAACTTCACCTAGCTCAGAACAAAGTATAACGAGATAAAAGACATACCCAGCAGCTCTCCCCATGATATGGTGTTTTTGCAACCAACGCTGGCCCGGAGCATAAAGGATTCTATCATCATCAGAATTATTGTCTCCTATAAAAGCAAACCAAGACCGCAGTTACTTCCATGTAATGAACGATAATGAAACAAAACCTATAGTATTGAATCAAGTCAAACTTTGTAAGGTATTACTATATCATCATGTAATGAATTCCATATTTCTTTTATTCACTTTCTTATAAATTGCAAAAGCAGTGGATGAATCGATGGGAACACAAATTGATCTGGTATATCTGTCTACATGAATAAGCAGTACCTTTTGTGAGGACATAATCTTCTCCAGTATCTCTCCGCTCGTGCACCTACCAGAACCAGTCAGTAACACTAAACATAATCATCAGATGACATGAAGTTGCATGATGTGATTGATGTCACAGGGTTTTGGTTTTTAAAAATGTAGGAAAAGCCATAGGTTTATCTGTAACAGTTGAACGATACTGTAGAAAAGAGAGGGAGGCAGGGAGGGAGAAGGTAACCCATCGTTTTACCTTAATTACTCGATGAACAATTGGAATAGGACGTCCCTAGAGAACAAGTAAAAGTTATCTCAGCACATGTATGGACAAAATAATATACATAGGCCAGTAGCACAATGCAAAAGGTACTTTAGGATAACCTCCACGAGTGAATGGCTTTCCCAGAAATGGATCAAACAAATAACAACATCTTAGCATATATTAAGTAAAGGAGTAAACTCAGAAAAGGGAACATACATCCACGTTAAACACGACAATTTCTCCTGCACGAATAGGATCCTTGCTCATATGCAAGAACAAAATGTCACCCTGAAAGATATTCGAAGGTGAAGTCAACAAACAAATGAATAGGAGTAAAAGAAACCACATATGTTTTTGCACATTCAATGGTAAATAACAGATAGTCAGGTCCAAAACTCAGATGAAAAGCAAAGATGAGTCTGTATAACTGTGGAACACTTCAGTATGCAAATAAAAAAGGCCCTCTTAGTAGAACTTGTATCACAGCAAGCGATGAATCAGTCAATGGCTATAAAAAAAAAAGCAAAAAAAAACATGAATAGGTGGTCATATAACTTATATGGCATTCTTCCTTCTGAAATCTCTCCTCCTCCATAAGTTAAAACTCAAGATCCATAGAAAGAGACACACCACTAAACACCATTCATACACCTTTTTAGCTAAAAGAGTAATCACATTGCAACTAGAATAACTAATACTTAACCAAGTTTGCTCCTTTTATATACACCATTTGATACAATCTAGTACATTTTGGCCATTCAATTCATACCCAACTACAAAACGCAGTAAATGTTCAAACACAGTAACTGGGTTTTTCACAAAGGGACTGACAGACTCACCCTAGCAAAGCCAGGTTCCATGCTTTCAGAGAGCACAACCACCACAGGTGACTCACTCCCAGTCATCAACATCAACCCTTTCCATATTATCAGCGCCGAAGTGACAATCAAGCCTGAAACGTATAGAAAACTCGTAAAGGTGCAATCTTTGAATCTGAGACAAATAAAGTTGAAGACTTTGTAATGATTTATATTGGTACTGACCGAGACTGACGGCTTGGGAGAGAGCTTGCCTGATCTGAATGGACTTGATGGAATCCAAGGTATCCCCAAACCAACCCATTTCTTAAGTAATGTGAGAAATTGAGAGCTGCAGAGTTGTGTGGTTTCAGACTTAAGAATTTGGTGGTGGTGCTACAGAGGGATCAAGATGAGGAAGAAAATGGGGATATTACGCGCTATAGTTTTTTCTGGTCTTTAGTTTTGACTTTTGACCGATTGGATCCAAATATTGAACCAATGGGGTTTGAAATCCTCCATTTTTGGAAAAAAAAAAAAAAAAAAAAAAAACATTTTAGGCTTTTAAATTTTATTGGACAGGAATTAACTTAACAAAAACGTTTTACACCTTAAGTTTTTTACATTGTTGGTCAATTTTTTATTAAAATTAATCATTTGCCTTTCACATCATTCACAATACATTTTATCAATAAATTTTGAATATTTCCAAAATTTAAATATTCATTTTTTATTAATAATTGCACGGTAGTCTACATGAAGTCATGTTATTCCCATGTCCATTCCAAGTTAGTAAATGTGTCAAAACAACAATCAATCTACTTGTAAATTTTTTTTTGATTCGATTCTTATTCAACATGTTTCCAACAATTTTATTAACATTTTCTTTAGTCGTATGTGTTCTCAGGACGTAGTTTATTATGCAATTATGCTATGCTTAACAATAAACACTTTATCTTAGGTGAACCGAAACACATAAATCAAACAATCAACTTTCGTCCCGCCTTCTTCGTCCTCCATCAGTTATACACTACTGAATGATTGTTTTTATCACATTTTATCAATTACACTGAACAATTAATTTCATCACATGCCATATCAAAATTATGTACATTTTTATTCCAATTCGATGAAATTAATTGTTTGATTGGTATGCTTCAATCGATTGTACACAATCTCAAGATAAAAAAAAAAACTACACACAAAGCCCAAACAAATGCAGACACTCCATTGCACGGCCAACACGGAAAGGATACAACAATCTAAGAAAGAAAATAGTAGTAGCATTTATGGACCCCTAAAAAGAGTGTCGGACCCTTAAAAAGACGTCGGCCCATGAAACTCTCTTCTATAAATATCCCTCACACGACAAATGCAATCTCCTTCTTAAACCCTAATCCATCGAAAACCCTAGCCTCCTCCTCCTCTCACAGTAATCTTCAGCACAATGGTACCCTCTCCCTCTCTTTCTCTCTCCATTTCGCGATTAACTTTCTGGGTTTTTGATTCGTCTCTTTGTTTTTGCTTGATTTCAATTGCAGACCGGAGAAGCAGTCAACCCTAAAGCTTACCCCTTGGCCGATGGCCAGCTCACCATCACCATTCTCGACCTGGTTCAGCAAGCCTTCAACTTCAAGCAGCTCAAAAAGGGCGCCAACGAAGGTTCGACTCGGATTCTTGTATAAAGTTCGAGACTTTGATTTTGTGTGTTTATGTAAATTGGTTATAGGAAGAAAGCGTAAAACTAATTGTGTATGGGGTTTTTTTTTTGGCAGCTACTAAGACCCTGAACAGAGGTATTGCTGAGTTCATTGTGATGGCTGCGGATACCGAGCCGCTTGAGATTCTTCTTCATCTTCCCCTCTTGGCTGAAGATAAGGTAATCTTTGTTTCGATTGTTTTTGGTATTCATTTCTATTGCAGCTGTGTGATTTGATATGAGACTTGGGTATTTGTTGGATGATTGAATGTTTTTCGTGCGAGTATTAGTAAACTATGGAATAATCGAGTGACATGTTTATTATCGTACACTTACTGGACTAAATGTTTGTAGTTAGCGTTATGCGTTGTGTATGATTCATGTCTTTAAGAAGTAAAAGAGTCATTTACTCATTATATCGAAAGGCTGAGAAACACATAGTTATGCGTTTGGTTGTCTGTGTCTGTACATAGGCTGTACTGTACTAGATTTGAACTCAAAACAGACCCATTAATTGGTGGGCATGATTTTAGTATATGGACACTCATGGATCCCCATATTTATTTCATAGATAAATTGTGGGTATCCAATTCCATTCATTATTAGTTAATTACTATGTGTGCTGTCTTGATGTTGGTTGAAAGAAATGCAAGCTTTTTGTTGATCTATCTTATTGGTTATGGGCCTCAAAACCATGCCCCTGACAATATTGATTAAGTTATTAACTATATGAACTTAACATTTTAGTATGATTGTTCATTTCCTGATTATGATTTAACTTTGAGACCATGGTTCATAAATTAGTATTGAAATCACTCTACTTCAATTCACAGAATGTGCCCTATGTGTTCGTGCCTTCGAAGCAAGCTCTTGGACGAGCCTGTGGTGTCTCAAGACCTGTCATTGCTTGTTCTGTGACAACAAATGAGGGGAGCCAAATGAAAGTCCAAATACAACAGCTCAAGGTATACCTTTCTTACTGGTTTCTGTCGACAGTTTGTTATAGCTTTTCTTTGTTTGAATTTGGTACTGCTGGCTGCATTCTTATTGATATTATTTGAATTGCAGGATGCCATTGAGAAGCTCCTTATCTAAACTATTGTGGAGCATAGTTGGTGTGATTCGGTGTGATGGGCCTCTCAGACTATAGTGGTTGCTACTTCAGAGGCTTGGACTGATGGAGTTGTACTACTAGGAAAAATTTTAGTGTTGACTTGTATTAAAGTTTTTATTTCTATGAACTGCTAAGCAGCCAACTCTAAACTCTATTTGCAAGTATAAGATTGTAACAACTTGCATAATATGAATTGAGTTATTTGCTTTTATCTTTGTTTGATTTATTTCCATGGTGGTGGTTATTATAATTTGGATGGAAAGAAGAGTTTTAAGTTTATGAGAGCCTTTTACTTTTATCAGAACCGAGGTGTCCCAGAACCTCAAAATTCTTTTCCAGGCCATCTGGAGTTCGTTGCCCTGGATTAGAAACACATGAATTGCCAGAGCCAAATGTGACCCTTTTGCTCCTACCTCTCAGGCTAGCCACAGAGGAGTTTATATTCCTGGCCAATTCATTTCTCTCGGTTAATTTGCTTAGTGGCAGCTCAGTTGGGTGAACACAGTTAACCACCACCAAGGCACCAAGAATGATTGTGCTAGTCTTCCATGATGGCAAGCCACGTTAAACCGACCAGAAAGCGAAAGAGGTAATAGGTTCCAGAGTCCTCAAAACTATCTCGAATTGTTGACCAACCGAACATGTGAGACATTCAGTTGCTCTACAATTCGAAACGCAAGTGACTAGCATGGAAGATTGAAAGAATGAGACAGTATATGCCTCCAGGATTCAAGACTAACCAAGGTCGCCACGTAATGAGATAGGTTAGGATGAATGCTGTAAGTCACTTATATGGAAATGTACAACCAACATACAACAAGTGGTCGTGCCGGAGTGGTTATCGGGCATGACTAGAAATCATGTGGGCTTTGCCCGCGCAGGTTCGAATCCTGCCGACCACGTTTTTTTTTTTACTTTCCTACTCCTACTCCTACTTTTGAGACATGCTGCAACATGTTTCTGTTATTGTTTTATTGAGGACAATATCCTAAAGTGCACACCTTTCGTTTTTCTTATGGATTCTGGACCAGAAAATGTGAATAGAGTAAAACATCATGAATTAATTGTCAATGTTACAATTTCTAATACAAGCCTTCTTCATCATGAGGCACGTGAGAATGCGTCTCACTGTCTTGTTTCAGTGAGTCTATCTCAGCCATGTTCTCTCTCAAAAACTTCATTTCTAGTCCTATGCATTTCGCCATTCTACTTATCTCTTCAGACTGGCGGTGAGAGGTATCACCTGACGAAAACCCGTGGAGATACAAAGAACCATCAGCATCACCATTATCCAACCAACTAAATCCCACTTCCTTTCTCACTCCCCTATCTCTCATCTGTTTCCTTATTTTCGCCACCATTTCCCAGTCCCCTTTCTCTGCATACAAGTTGGACAACAGCACATAGGAACCCGATTCCGTTGGCTCCATTCGCATTAAAGCATCTGCAACTCTCTCAGCCATCTCCACATTCCCATGTATTGTACAAGCCCCAAGCAAGCTTTGCAACAAAGAAAAACTCGGCTGTCCTGACATCTGACTCGTCAATTCCTCTGCTTCCTCCAGCTTTCCTGCCCGGCCTAACATGTCCACCATGCAAGCATAATGTTGAGGAGATGGTTCAATCTGATAGTCTTTGACCATTGATTCAAAGAAATGGCGGCCCATCTCAACTGATCCCTTTCTGCTACATGCGCTTAGTACAGAAAGAAATGTGATCGAGTCAGGTCTTACCCCTTCTTTATCCATCTGGTAGAACAATTCGATTACTGAGTCATAGTCTCCATGCCCAGCATATGCAGATATTATTGCTGTCCAAGCAAACTGAGTTCTGTGAGGGGTCTCACTGAAAACTCTTTGGGACTCGCAAATGCTTCCTCGCTTTGCATACATATCAAGGAGAGCACCTGCTGTAATCGGGTCAGTGACTGATCCAAGTTTTATCAAAAAGGAGTGGCATCGCTGGCCATACTTCAGAGAAATGTCATGAGCATCACCAATTGCACTCAAGACACTACCAAATGTGTAGTTGTTAGGTGTGGACTCCATGATTGCAGACAAGAATGTCTTCAGTGCATCCTGACACAGCCTGTTCTGAGCATACCCTGAGATCAAAGCATTCCATGATATGATTTCTCTGAAGTCCAACTCCTCAAAAACCTTGACAGAATCATCCATGGACTCAAACTTGGCATACATGGTGATAAAGCTATTGCAAACATTATGCTTTGACAAAAATCCAGTCTTTGTGCAAAACCCATGAATCATAAGGCCTTCTTCCACCAACTTCCTAGTTGATATAGCATGGATTAGTCCAACAAATGTAACATCATTTGGATATACTTCATCCAATCTCATCTCATTAAATAAAGAGATGGCATTCTCTTCGTCCATAGAAATCATTGTAGTCCAGGAAATTACATTGCGATTGTTCATGAGCTGAAACACCAATCCCGCATCTTCATTGACACCACTCTTTGAATATGTTGAGATCAATACGTTGCCAACTGAAACATGACTTTCATATCCTGATTTTACCGTCAAGCTGTGTATCTGTCTCCCAAGTCTTAAATTCTTCTCATGACCGCAAGCTGAAACTGCACTAGTAAATGAGACATGATCAAGTTTCATCCCTTCTCTCACCATCTCAATGAAGAGTAAAACTGCTTCAAGCCCATGATTTCCCTCTTGAGAGTAACCTGATAGTATTGCATTCCAAGAAACCACGTCCTTTTTCCCCATTTCATCAAACACATTCCTAGCTTCTATCAAACGCCTCCACCTTGAATACAAACTTATAAGCGCATTCCCAACAAAAACTTCACGATCCAACCCAGACCTAAGTATGAGAGAATGCAATTGTAACCCAAACAGAAAATCTTCATACTCCGCACAAAAAGCAAGAACTGTACAATAAGTCACCGGATCCAAAGCAATCCCATTTGAATGCATCCTGAGAGCAAAACTCAACGCCCCCTCACTCGTTCGAAACCCCGAAAGAATAGTATTCCAAGAAACTATATCAGTATAACACATACCATCAAAAATACACATTGCACTATCAAACCTCCCAGCTTTAGTGTACATACTCATCAACGAATTCGAAACTGTAACATAGGAAATAAACCCAGACGAAAGCGCAAAACCGTGGATTTGGCATCCGGGTTTCGGGTCCCCTTGGCAAGCCTTGGCAGCAAGGGTGAGGGTAACTTCATCAATGTTCCGAGGAGACGAACATAGTTGAATTTGTTTACTAAATATTTCGAGGGCCGTAGCTGAAAGGTTCCTGTGCATATAGTTGAGCATAGAGCGGTTAACTGCGGCAGCATCTGGTTGGGGAATTTCATCGAACAGGTGGTGTTCGTCTTTCAAAGAATGGAATTTAGAGTAGCTTAGTCGTGGCTTGCGTATTCGTTGGAGGGTTTTGAAATTCAGTTGGCGGGTAATCATGAGAAACTAACAAAAAGCTGTTTAGGTTCAGAAACGAGCATTTCTGATTAGGCAGAGAGAGAGAGAGGAGCGCGAAAGTCTTAAACCCCTGTTTTCAAAGGTCTTAAACCCTCTCAAAGCATTTCGTATGATATCAAATGGGCTCCAAATGGCCCACTTCTATCTACTTGTATGTTTTAGGGATAATGGGTTTAGGGTTTTAGATACAGAGATCGGGGAGTAGATCGATTCTACTCTAATTGGTCTCCTTATATATTCAAAAATTATTTATCACTCTATCGAGTCAGTCTACATTTATTGAGCTAGTTTACGATTATCAAAATTAATATTCATCGATCGAAATTTTTTCTTCATTGACATACTCATATACAATATATGTTTTAGGATTTAGGGGTTTAGAGCTTTAGAATGTTATGTTATCAATATAGTCTATAGCGATTGGTGAGTAAACCGATTCTGTACCATTAATTGTTTATCACTATATCGAGTTGGTCAAAAATATAGAAGTTATGTATCGCTCTATCAAGTTGGTCTATAATTTCAATACATGGGATTTATAACCAAATATTGTCTATCACTGCATCAAGTTGGTTTGAAGTTCAAAATTTGTGTATCACTCTATTATGTCGGTCTATAATTTCATTGAGCTAGTTAATTAACAATTATTGAAATTAGTATTAATTGATCGTATTTTTTTTTCTTAATTGATGATTATCGATCGTCTACCTGTGCAGAATATGAAAGAGCACCAGTATGATCGTTTAGATATATGGTAGGTGATTGGCCGGTCCTCCTCTTTATATTATTATATAACGACATGAAACAGAAGGCAGAAGAGTTTGGTACAAAGCTACAAAGTTACAACCTAGCTACACTTGTATATGATTATTTGAAATGGTGAGACCATTTACATACAATTGTTAGGGAATCTCACATGCCATGTTTTTCCAGGCTGCCAAGCTTATCCGGGTTATGTATAATATTATTATAGCTTCTGTAATGAGTTCATTTATAAACTAAGTCAGATGATAATACTATTTAATTTGTAATTACTGGTTGAATGCAAGTTTGATTTTGCCTTGGTCTAACCTGCTCTAGTAGCTGTTTCCACGAGACCACGAGGGATTGAATACTATGTTAACCATCTCAGATCTGGTATTTAATATACAACATTGTGAGAGTCAGACATCAATTTTATAACCAAAGCTAATACCCTTTCATGAATTAAGAAAGCTACTACTCTTTAGACGCAATAGAAATCAAGTTAATCAAATCCTTTCTATTTAATGAGTATCTCCATCAGTTATACACTACTGTGCAGTTGGGGTTTCTAATAGGTGAACGTTAATTATCTCAATTTTAGAACCAGAAATTAACCAAGCTAAACATCAACGATATATATTATACCATTAGGTCCATTACTATATATATCATTGTCAGTGATGGCAACCAAATCAGGGCGGGGAAAATTGTTAGTTGAGATGTTTGATCAAATTAATATGCTAATTAATTATTGTGTTGGTATATAATTTTGAAATTTTCCAATCAAATTTTTTTCAAGGCTGTCACGTTTGTGCCCAAATATCATTTCTTTCTTTTTCTTTGTTTTGATTATTAATATAGTCAACACTCTACACTATAGTTGAGTTCTCCAGCTCATTCCACCAAAGCCTCACCCCCCATACCTTACTTCCTTATCCCATATATTCCCCAACACCTCATTCCACCACCACCACCACCCTCATCATCATCATCACCATGGCAGCTTCCACACATTGCCTCCCTGTCCTCCTCCTCGCCGTCGCCGCCTTCTTCGTCCTCCATGCCCAAGCCCAAACGGCACCCGCCCCCGCCCCGCCCGGCAAACTTAACTTCACCGGCATCCTAGACAAAGCTGGCCAATACACCACCTTCCTCCGCCTCCTCACCCAAACCCAAGTGGCCACCCAAATCCAAAGCCAGCTCAACTCCTCCACCGAGGGCCTAACCGTCCTTGCACCCACCGACAACGCCTTCACAAACCTCAAAGCCGGTACCTTAAACGACCTCTCCTCCCAACAACAAGTCCAGCTAGTTCTGTACCATGTTCTCCCCAAGTACTACACTCTCGCCAGTCTCCTAACGGTCTCGAACCCCGTGAGAACTCAGTCCTCGTCCCAAAACGGAGGCGGATCTTACGGCCTCAACTTCACCGGATCCGGTGGGAACCAAGTGAATGTGTCGAGCGGGGCGGTGACTACTCAGATCAACAATGCGTTGAGGCAGCAGTTTCCGTTGGCTGTGTACCAAGTTGACAAGGTGTTGTTACCTAATGACCTGTTTAGTGACGCGTCACCGGCTCCTACTCCGACTAAAACTCCGGCCGGAAGCACCAACACGACTACGCCGACAAAGGCCGCAGAGCCATCTGCGGACAGTGCTAATGGTTCGAGCAAGAAGAGCGTGGGATTCGTGGGATTGGCTCTAGGGGTGGTTTTGTTTTTCATGGGAACTAGCTAGTAAGTGGTGCTATTTTGTGCAGTGTGATTTGTACCAACAACAATATTCATGTACTTCTTGATTTCCTCTTTGGTTTTGGCATTTTTTGTTTTTTTTTTTTTGGGTCGAATGAGATTGTTTGATTGTTATAAGTACTTGTGAGTTTTTTTTCCTTTTGATCATCACAACATAAAATGTGTTTATATATCTATATAAAAAAGACTACTTTAATTAGTTTACGAAGAAAATGAACAAGCTAGTTTCGAAAGGGGATATAAGTTCAACTAGCAAGTTGCATGGTTTGGCATTTGGATGAAGCTATACGATTAATACAATGTTAACTAGGTCAAGATCACATGCAGCTAGCTACAAGTATAGAACATGCATGATGCATGACCAAATAGCTAATTAATAGTTAGAAAAAAGATGTTGGTTGGTTGAAAGAATGAGGTGCAATATATATATGGTGGCTCAGATTGATCGATCTTTTGAGCCTTTTCGCATTGCATCATTAGAAAACCTCTAAGTGTATTCTGCGTTGCTAACCGTTCAATGTATTTTTTGTTTGTCTTGATTGTTCAACAATAGACGATTGTAAAGAGTTGAAAAATCATTATTGGAGATATTAAGGCATATATGCAGCTAGAATGTTGGGATCTTGGGCTTTGATATCCCACTTAGGTTAGTTGTTAGGTAATAGGCATATAGCTAATTAACTACCTTTATTGGTGTACCCTCCCTGCTTACTCGACCATCAACTATCTCCACTATTTTTTTCAGTACACATGCACAGACCAATGCGCGCAACCTGATGCCCTTAATTACTTTCCCAACGAAGTGATACTCTTTTTACAGAAGTATTATGTGATCCGATGCATCATCTTATGTTGCTCATAAGACGATGTATGAGAAGGGATGAGGAGGAGGAAAAGGGAACAAATAAGATAAAGAAAAAAAATCATCATGACATACGGTTGTGCATTGGGGAAGAAGAATAGTGGGAAGGTGAGATAGTTTAGCTCATTCTAAGAGTAATCAAGACTTTCCTTTATTAAATAGTTGTTTTTTAAAATAACGTTATAGATCAATTTAAAGGGGGTGTATGTGTTTGGTGGGGTGGTAAGGCTTTGGTCTCATATATAAGAGGTCAAGAGTTCGAGCCCCATCAAGCGTGGGAATGGGGTGGGGTTTTTTTTTTTTTTTTTTAAATAATAATAAATAAATAAAATTAAAAAAATAAATTTAAAGGTCTAAAAATGGTTAATTTTCAAAATTTCTCTTTAAAAAATGACATGGATTGGGAGAAAACCGAAAGTTTTAATAAACAATTATTTACTAAAACTTTAAGGGTTATTATCACAAATGGTACCTGAACTATACCTCAATCTTATCGATGGTACCTGAACTTCAATTTTGATCACAACCAGTACCCGAACTTTTCGATTTCATTTTAAATGGTACCTAGAGCCACCTCCGGTCACTATTCCGACTAAAAACGGCATGAGAGGCAATCATAGTCATGATTTTTGATGATTTCAAGGGTTGCAATCATATATAGTGATGATTTTTTGGTAATAGACTTGCCTTGAACTTGTTTTTTTTTTTTTTTTTTTTTTTTTTAGATTTGGCTTTTTTGGCCGGAATAGTGACCGAATGTGGCCTTAGGTACCATTTAAAATGAAATCGAAAAGTTCGGGTACTGGTTATGATCAAAATTGAAGTTCAGGTACCATCGATAAAATAGAAGATAAGTTCAGGTACCATTTGTGATAATAACCCAAACTTTAAACAATTGTTTGTTTAAACTTTAGTTTATAAGCTGTCATATATAAAAAATAAAAAATAAAGATAAAAACTTTAGGATTTCATTGTCAAAACTGTCAAAACTTTAATTATAAGCTGTTATATATAATTAAAAAAAAATTTAGTTTATAAACTTTAAGATTTCATTGTCAAAACTTTAGGTTTTTTTTTTTGAATAAAAACTTTAGTTTATAATCTTCAATTATTAGTGTGTAAAGTGTAAACTGTCACGTGGTCACCAAAGACAATTGTAGGCCTATCCCAACTCTCATCAATAATATAATATAATGTGGACCTCCACTGCTTTGAGTTCAAGCTCAATGGCTGAAGTCGGTTGCAACCAAGTATTAAAACCATGTAACAAATTCATGAGGTACTGGACTTCGGCAATAGGGGCATTCGTGCTTGATCTCCAGCCACTTAGCAACGCACCAGTGATGAAACAAGTGCAAGCAAGGCAATCGACTAGGTTTATTAAGCTTTATCTCGTCCATACAAATAGGACATGTTGAGCATCGCGCAGCTTCCAAATGATCATGTACTCTCCGTTTCGAACTCTTCTCACTAGCATCATGCAATATCTTAATCCCATCAATTGCATTAACAAAAATCCTATGGTTAGGAGGCACTAAGAAGGGTGTACTTGGGTTCTGAACAATTCGAAGTATACCTTCCTCAACTTCAAGCCGCACTGACTTTTCTGATGAAGGAATTTCGGTGTCAATAATCTGCTTGATCATACGCATTGAAGGAGATTGCATAATACTAGCAGTATCTTCATTACGTAGCTCGGAAGGATGGATCGTAATAATCTTTTCACTGTGGAGTAAGTTGTATTCTTCTTTAACAGTGTCAAATAGATGTATGGTTTGCTTGTAAAATCGAAATTGGATCTTGAGCTCATCGCTCAGTGGAATCACGTCCCCTGCATTATAGTTCGGCCATGGTCGTTCATTAGTAATCCACCATGCCATTGCGCCATCATAATAAGGCTGGATGGTATAGTTCTTTGACGAAAACATAACCGCAGGGATAAAATGACGGGGTCTGAACCCACTGCTTTAATACTAGCTTGATTGTAGGAGAATCCTTGGCCAGAACGTTGTTTGGAACCTGCTTGAACACATAAACAGCAAAGCTAATAAATTAAACGATTGATGGAAAGCAACAAAAAGAAATAATACAACTTAATAGTTTTCTACAATTCTACGTAATTGACACATATATCAAAAATCTGCAACAGAATTTAGTTTTGGTGGAGAGAAAGGGATTTACTAACGTTTTTCTTTTTTGAAAGGAAGGATTTACTAACGTAACATTTAAGTTTTAGTGGACAATAATTGTGTATATGGAGGAGGCAATCTTCGATATTGTGTTAGTTAATCTAACTCAAGCTTGTCTAGGACTAGTATTTGCAACAGAATTAGGTTTTGGTCGGGAGAAAAGGATTTACCAACTTTTTTTTTTTTTTTTGAAATGAAGGATCTACTAACATAACAGATATGTTTTGGCGGACAACAATTGTGTATATGGAGAAGCCAATTAGACAAGTTCGATATTGTGTTAAGTTACTCAAGCTAGTCTAGGACTAGTGTTTGCAACAGAATTAAGTTTTAAAAAGAAGGATTTAGTTTTTACTTTTATTTTTGAAAGGAAGGATTTACTAACGTAACAGATTTAAGTTTTGGTGGATAACAATTGTTATATGGAGAAGGCATTTAGACAAGTTTGATATTGTGTTAAGCTAACTCAAACTAGTCTAGGAGGAGGTCTAGATAACACTGATTAACAAACGACCCCTTAATATGTTTTAAGCCTAATATGTTTTATTGATGCATAGATGCATATGCAAGAAGGTGACCAACTCCTCTTTAACTCCAGCAGGCTGCAGCCTATGCTGCCATCAGTAGAGGGCATTAGTACTGCGCCATAAGTTTGCACTACAGGGTACTGCGCCATCAGTAAATTAAATTGTACCCGATTTACAAACACTAGTCTTACTAGTCTAAGACTAGTGTTTGCAACAGAACTAAGTATTAAAAAGAAGGATTTAGTTTTTTCTTTTATTTTTGAAAGGAAGGATTTACTAACGTAACAGATTTAAGTTTTAGTGGATAACAATTGTTATATGGAGGAGGCATTTAGACAAGTTTGATATTGTGTTAAGCTAACTCAAACTAGGCTAGGAGGAGGTCTAAATAACACTGATTAACAAACGACCCCTTAATATGTTTTAAGCCTAATATGTTTTATTGATGCATAGATGCATATGCAACAAGGTAACCAACTCCTCTTTAACTCCAGCAGGTTGCAGCCTATGCTGCCATCAGTGGAGAGCATTAGTATTGCGCCATAAGTTGCACTACAGGGTATTGCGCCATCAGTAAATTAAATTAAGAAGTCTACCCCTATCGTACTGCGTACCTAGGTAGCTAGCATACCATATACCCGTACCTAAACGACCCACGATCCAGGTAACACTGATTGGGTTATGCGCCACAGCTTCCTCCAACAAGAAGATTGGAAAGAAATAATTTTCGAAACACTTCATAAACATTCTCCATTTGGAATGAAAACCATCATGACTTAGGAGATCCCGTACCTGATTTGCAAACAATAGTCTAGGACTAGTGTTTGCAACAGAACTAAGTTTTAAAAAGAAGGATTTAGTTTTTTCTTTTATTTTTGAAAGGAAGGATTTACTTATGTAACAGATTTAAGTTTTGGTGGATAACAATTGTTATATGGAGAAGGCATTTAGACAAGTTTGATATTGTGTTAAGCTAACTCAAACTAGTCTAGGAGGAGGTCTAAATAACACTGATTAACAAACGACCCCCTAATATGTTTTAAGCCTAATATGTTTTATTGATGCATAGATGCATATGCAACAAGGTAACCAACTCCTCTTTAACTCCAGCAGGTTGCAGCCTATGCTGCCATAAGTAGAGGGCGTTAGTATTGCGCCATAAGTTTGCACTACAGGGTATTGCGCCATCAGTAAATTAAATTAAGAAGTCTACCCCTATCGTACTGCGTACCTAGGTAGCTAGCGTACCATATACCCGTACTGTATACCCGTACCTAAACGACCCGCGATCCAGGTAACACTGATTGGGTTATGCGCCACAGCTTCCTCCAACAAGAAGATTGTAAAGAAATAATTTTTGAAACACTTCATAAACATTCTCCATTTGGAATGAAAACCATCATGGGAATGAAAACCATCATGACTTAGGTGATCCCGTACCCGATTTGCAAACACTAGTCTAGGACTAGTGTTTGCAACAGAAATAAGTTTTAAAAAGAAGAATTTAGTTTTTTCTTTTATTTTTGAAAGGATTTACTAACGTAACAGATTTAAGTTTTGGTGGATAACAATTGTTATATGGAGGAGGCATTTAGACAAGTTTGATATTGTGTTGAGCTAACTCAAACTAGTCTAGGAGGAGGTCTAAATAACACTGATTAACAAACGACCCCTTAATATGTTTTATTGATGCATAGATGCATATGCAAGAAGGTAACCAACTCCTCTTTAACTCCAGCAGGCTGCAGCCTATGCTGCCATCAGTAGAGGGCATTGGTATTGCGTCCCGATTTGAGGAGACCCGTGGGTTTGCTGTGAGACATTCTTCATTTTTGTTACTTATGATTTACAAATAACTGAAATAAGTTGTTTCTTATAAACTCACAGAAATCAAATCAAAGATCCGGGAATCCGTCCCCGTTTATGTTCAGATTCATAGTTTAAATATATATATATATATATATATATATATATATATATATATATATATATATATATATATATATATATATATCACGGGACAGATTTTCAAGACACAGAGAAATAAAAGACCCACTGCAATATTCGTAGTAACCAGATCCTATCATATAACGATAAATTAAAGTTGAGCAAATCAACAGAACAGTTGTTTAATTGGGAGGGGAATTTGAATCCGCCATGGAAATCGAAGTCGTCCACTTTAGATCCAACAGGTTTACACAACAGAATTATAAATTGAAAAAATATACCTATATTTTCAAAGTGGAGAACATATGAGAGAGTGTCTCTTGATGCACGTCTGACGGAGTGAGTTTGACGACAACCGGCGACCTGTATGCAGCGGCTCTGAACACCAGCAGACTTCAACCGCAGCTTTCTTTCGATGCTTAGTTTTTGCTCATGACCCTAACACTACGGAAATCAGACTTCGTATGGCCAACGTACATAGATATATGGGTCGAGCAGAGGAAATCACTCAAATCAGGAGACCCAGATCCGCTTTCCTTAAGGGTGCGTTTGGATGATAAAATTATGAAATTCGTAAGAATTTATAAATAATGAAATCTTTAACTCAATCAATCTAAAATTCTATTAATTGCAATTTCTATTATTTGGTTGTACTTATTTAGAATTTGAAATGTGTAATAAATTAAGAAAGTTTAAAATAAATAAAAAAATAAAATAAAATAAAAACCTTGTTTTGGAAATAAAAATTGAATATTGCAGAGAAATTCGTAAATGACACCAATTTTAGGTAGAAATTGAAGTGAGGAATTTAAATAATGAATTCCTTCGTTTTTTTCTACAGAGAAATTTAAAATTTTCAATCTAATAATGTCAAACGAGGGAATTAACTTGTAGGAATTATGAAATCCTTACTTTCAATTAAATTCCATTATTTTTTTCCTCATCCAAACACACTCTAAGGGTTTTTTTTGTTTTTTTTTTTTTTTGAGATAAGCTTTTCTTAAGAGTTGACGGTGAAATTCTGCAAGTTAGGGTCATTTTATAGGAAGAAATCGTTAGGTGAAAGAAACTAGAAAATTACGGCCCTCATCCAAAAGAATTAATGACACATTTATTTATTTGAAATGGAAAATAATCATTGATCGGAGACAGTTGAAGAAAGGAATCAGTATTGATTCATTCTCAAACTCATCTCCCCCATTCGTAATTAAATTTCTGAGTATTCAGGAATCGATTCCTTATAAGGAGGTGGGACCTACACCCATTCTGATTCCTTCATATGTTAGTAAACGCATGAATACTTTTATCCGGAATCATTTCGATTCCTTTATGTGTTAGTAACGTAGGCTGTGCTACTGTGTAATTTTCTATAATTTTATCCCGTAATAGAAGAGAATAATTCCAAGTAAGTAAACGTACCATAAAAGTTAGTATCGTGGCCATTCAGTATAGCAGAGGTGGGCATTCATACAAAATAAAAAAATAGGAAAAGTGTGGTCACATCGAGAAAGATGAAGAGCAAGTTGTTGGATGTGGTTCCCCACCTTTTTCTTTGGGCCCATTAAGTGAAACACCGAAAATTCTTCAGTACACGGAGGATGGAAATACACATACAGTCAGGGAATTCTAATCCGTAACTTACGTAAATTATTTGACGTTGACTATGAAGCAAGAACAGATACTGTTCCATAGGTATAAAAAAAAAAAATGATGGTAAAAAGCAAATAGCTAAAGGATTGTTGCCGAGAGAGAGAGAGAGCAGGAGAAGCGAGTCGCAATAGGAGCTTGATAGCGTTGAATTCTGGAGGGTTGGCTCATCGATTCTGGTTCTTGTGCCTCAAAATCTCCAGTGATGGCTGTCGTCTTCGTCGCAATCATCTCTCTCTTCTATGGGATTAGAAGAGATCTCTTTTGCTCGAAGCAAGGTATGAGAAAAGAGAGTGGCAAGAAAGCTAGTACTTGATCTGCCAGTATGCGGCTTTATGTGGATTGTGATATGAGTTTCTGTGCGATATAGCATTTGATTTCCTACTAGTAGTAGGCTACTGGTTGTCTGGTTCTATGTGGATTTTAATATTACTATGAGTAAATAATTCATTCATTTTAGTCTCTTGTGCTCTCTCTTCTTTGTTTTGGCTTCTGATATCTTGCTATCCAAATTTTTAATTTCGTTCTCAGTTCTTATGGATCTGTAATTTGAACTGGTAATTCCACAAACCATACATACCTCAGTCAATTTATTGATTTCAGTTTTGGGTCTGGGTAGAAGTTGTGTAGGAAGGAAGGTGTTGCTGTCCCTGTCGGAGTTTGCATATCAAGCCGCGGCGGTCGGCGGTGTTTGTGTTTGAGCGGCCTGCGGCATCTGGTTTTAGTGTCGGGAGTGATTAGGATTCTGATTTTGGTTGGAGCGGGTTTGGGCCTTTGATTGGGCCGGGTCTAGTGATGGAATTGAATTCACTATTAAGGCTATGTTTGGGGGGGCTTTTTTGCTCCCCTGCTTATAAGCACAAGAGCCATATCTGTTTGGTGAGCCGGCTTATTCTCGACCATGGAAAAAAGCTGCCCCAGCTTCTGTCTAAAAGCAGAAGCCGACTCCCCCCAGCTTTTAGAAGCCAGAAGCTCGGCACACTGTAGCGATAATTACTGTTCATTAATGAAATTTTCAAAATCCCGGTTTCTACCCTCCGTTGACTGAACAAATAACAGTCATCTGCCATCAAACCCTCGATCAGTCTCTCGCTCTCACTCGCTCTGCCTCTAATCACAAACGCATCCTCGCTCTCGCTCTCGATCTCGATCTCCCTCTCACAGAACCCATCCAGGCGCCACCTCATCCAGTCAATCTCCCTCTCACAGAACCCTCGATCAGTCTCTCGCATCCAGTCGCCACCGCATCCAGTCGATCTCCGTCTCACAGAACCGTCGATTAGTCTCTCGCATCCAGTCGCCACCGCATCCAGTCAATCTCCGTCTCACAGAACCCTCGATTAGTCTCTCGCATCCAGTCTCTCGCTCTTGCTGTCGATCTCGGCCTCACTTGCATAAACTCAGGATTTCAGAAGTGAAATTGAAGCATCAATCAAGCAGGTCAGTCTCTCTCCCTCTGCTTTGTTCTTATCTTTAATCTAATTGTTGTTATATTTGTTTTGATTTTCGTAGTTCTTGTTAAAGCTTTTGCATTGTGACTGTCACAACCTCTTCTAAATCAAAAAACCACGCTGGGGTCGTATGAAAAGGTGTGGGTTTTTTATTTTGATTCATGTTATTGACTCTAGCTTTTGGAAATTGGGAATTGAGTTTTGTTGTGTTGAGTTTGATTGGCTTTTACGGTTAGGGTTACTGAATTGGAGTTTTTTTTTTTTGGGTGATTGAATTTGATTCTGTAATTCCAAAGTTTTGATTCTGAGTGATGTTACGGAAAAGATTTTGTCATTTTTGCCAATGAAAGAGGCAGTGAGGACAAGTATATTATCAAGCAAGTGGAGGTACAAGTCTGATGTCCTGCTGATGTGTTAGTGTAGATATGAATTAGGAATACTGGTTTGACAAAAGCATTGGTTCTGTGGTGTTTGTCATGTGTTACTAGGCCAATCCCATTTGGTGTTTATATAGATTTCGTAAACATGGATGAATTGATTTCTTGTTTTTATTTTCTTAAACATGAATAGGTTTATTCTGCAAACACCAAAATTTCTGAGTGATTATAAAACTTGGCTCAGGCTCATTATCTTCATGAAGTGGTCTGGTTAGTGCGTTTTATTCCTCCTATTTATATGGATAAATCTGGATTCAGTTTTCCCTTCTTTCTCTTGACTTGTTTCAGTTTCTCATGTTAATCCAAGTCCATGGTTAACACCAACTGGCTTAACTCTCTGCAAAGGTGTCAGACTTTGGTATTAGTTGCTGTTCCAGCCACATGAAACCATGCTTTGTTTAATACTTCATTAATCCCAAAATTATTCTGAATTCTTACAATCAGATCTCAAGCTATATAAAAGAAAAGAATTATTAAACTTTACTATGAAACCATGACTTATTTTCTTTTGCATACATCTGTTTGTTACCTCTTCATCTATCTCTGTTAAAATACATCCTCAGCCTTACTTTCTTTTGGTATATCCTCAGCCTTACTTTCCTGTACTATAAAAGATACCTCCGAGGCTGCAACACAAAAGAACCATCCACCTATTCCTTTGACAGAGTTTGAGAGCACAAACAAAAACGCACACAGATACTTGTCGTCTTGTGTCTCTTCTTGCCTGTATCTGATTCCATCTTTATTCCCATTCTTACACTTTGTATAAAAATATATACCACCCCATTTCAAATACAGAGTTAGATTTCAAAGCCTTCTCTCTAAACCATGTCCTTCTCCCAGCTCAACACTTTCCGGTGTTGCACCTTTTCCTCATCAGGTTTCTCTCTTTCTCTGTTTGGCTGTGTTTTATTTGTTCTTTTGGGGTTTCTCTCCCAGTTCAAATCCACATTTATTAGATACCATATTGATTAGATTTCTGAATTGTCTTTTGCAAAAGTTTCATGCAGTTTTTTTTTTATCCTTTTAAACATTATCAGTATGATAATTATTTATTAGGTACCTTATGATGATTTCAGGTTTGTTTAGAGTTGAATGTCTACGGATTGAGAGGAGACACCATGCCTAGCAGGGCTGCAAAAGCTTTGGCTGCTCTGAAATGGAAGTGATAAGTTGACTCCAGAAGATTTGCTACTGTCATCCCTAACTGCTTAGGCCATCGCGTCTTCTTAAGGATCCTTTTGAAATGATTTTAAGCATACATCAATGGGATTGATACATTAAATTCATGTGACTTAATAGCGTAACCTTATCACTCATGGTACCAGCTCTTAAAGTTGTATCTGTCATTATAGTCTTTAACAGTCTTCATTCATGAGCCAAGTTTGTACTGATGTTCCATCCTCTGATGTAAAGACCTGAAGTGCATTATCCAGTTGCTTGTTTTGTGGGCTCATATACACTTTAAGGAGCAAGAACTGACAGATTTATATAATCTTTGACAGGTTAGGTTTAATGGTTGTGGGAGGCCTAATCTTGGCATCTTTCATGACATATGCGTCGAAGCACCTTGCAAGTAAATCATTCTTGAGAGTTCTTGAAGACCGAGATGCTACTAGAAGTAGGAGGTTTTGTTAGATATAGTTCACTGGTGACAAAACTGAGCATGTAAAACTATTGACCAAAAGACCAAGTATGTCCTGTAAGCAGTGTTTGATGCTTTTGCTGTAATCTGTTTCACATGGAACGCCTAGATGAATTTGTAAATTATTGTCAGAAAATCTGTTGATAAGTGCTTTTTCTCCAGGAAATTTTGTTGTAACATTGTTACGGAAACTATTAATGATACTGTTAATATCATGGTCATGGTGCACAAGAAACGGAAACAATAAGGCATAGCATTACTCAAAGTTTGATGAGTGCGCGTAATAACGTGCACATTTGAATATGTTATAATTTTTTTTTGTGGTTACTTGATACGAACTAGAAATCAATTGTTATTAATGTTACTAATATATTTATATAAGTTATTTTTAAAATTATCCAATATTAATCATATGGTCACCATAATTTATAAAAATTGAAAGTTAACAAAAATTGATAAGGATATAATAAACATTAAAAATAATAACAAGAGCATTTGAACAACATTATATTACCGAATAGTCAAGGCAAAATAATTTGGGGGGTGAAATTTGCACCCCCAAATTTACAAACCACACCCCCTTTTATTTTTTTAATAGTATTTCATGTCACCTATTTTTACACTTCCTAAAACACCCTCCCCCCTCTCTCTTCCAGACCACCACCAAGGTCCCCGTTCTTCTTCCCACTGCCGGCCAAGTCCTCCACATCCACTGCTGGAACCGCCGTCAAGGTCGCCGCCGCCGCAGCACCAAAATCGAAGGCGAAGGCGAAGCCCAAAGCAGACGCCGACGCGATCAAGCCCAAGAGAAGCCGTGAAGCAGATCTGGAGCCACATCAAGCTCCAAAACCTGCAGGTCGTGATTTCGATCTCCTTTGCTTCATTCTCTGCGTTTAGGTAGCATGCACTCGGCATGCTGGATTAGGAATACCCATCTTCTTTTCTGTCAGTTCCCCTTGCAGATATATAAACATAAAGAAAGACTACAAATTTTAGTTCAACTACCGTCAACCCAAAACAAATAGCAGAAGCACATCAATTTCGTATTAATAAAATTCATAAGCATCCCAAATTCAATCAATCTAATGCTTTTATACATCAATTCCATATATTCATCTCCACCACAAAATTACAGATTTAATTAATCTCAATATCCCAACAGAAACACATTCACAACTCAAAGGCTTGGAATTCTTACCCTGTACCATTTCTGCCGAGACAATAGTCTCAATGACCTGGTGCATCATGCAGTCCTCCTTAGTTCCTCATCATCCCTTTAAAAATCAATCAAAATCAAGACCAGAAGCTCCCTTTTACATTTCCATTTCCCCTGTTTCCTCCAAGTACGAAATTTAAGAACAACAATCAAAAGAATTGAACATTAATAACTCCATTAGAGTGAAATTGAAACTCAGCCTATCAACGAATGAGAGGCCCCTTTTTTTTTTTTTTTTTTTTCAGAAAATCAAATAAGCTTGGTCCAAGCTTCTCAAACACTATGCATATGTGATTGCCGTAATCAAACCAATCGCGAATCTGCACACAGCATGAGTTGCTAGTATCATTCTTGGCAATACGATTAAGCACATCCACCTCATGCTTAATCGTAATCATCGTCTCGTTTCGGAGGCGAACCATTTCTTCCATTCGCTTGATTACCCGCCAATAATGGCCGTTGCGCCTCTGGTTCGTACTCGGAGGGGCCGACGTCCCAGGCGGACCGGGGCCTTCTCTTGATTCGCTTTAGCATCCTAGAGTCTATTCTCACCGCCGTCATTTAAACCGGTCGAGATCGATCCCCGTCTGCAACCAAAATTCTGAGACAAAAATTTGGGGGAAATTGATTTGGGTTTTCTGGGCGAGACTCGAAGGATTTACCACAGAGGACCCTGAGGGAGAGAGATAGAGACAGATTAGGTAGCATGCACCGTGCAGACGGGAGAAAGAGGCCCTTGGTGGTGGTCTGGAAGAGAGGGGGACAGAGAGAAGAAAAGACCCAAAAAGAAAAAGAAAAAAAATCTGACCTTGAGGGTGTTTTAGGAAGTGTAAAAATAGGTGACATGAAATACTATTAAAAAAACAAAATGGGGTGTAGTTTGTAAATTTGGGGGTGCAAATTTCACCCCCCAATAATTTCTCATGTCCAATTTGGTCATTCCACAAACAAAAAGCACAAGCCAGTTTGAGTTTACCAAACACTTTGCCACAGCTTTTGCTACTGACAGCTCTTATAAAAAGCCAGTTTACCAAACACTCAGCTACTTTGCTTTTCAGCCACTTATTCTCAGAAATAAGCAGAAGCCAGCTTTTTTGAAAAGCCCAGCCATACCAAACATAGCCTAAGTATTATCTTAAATGTGAACGGAATGAAATATACAACTGATGATATGGGTCGGGTGTAATTGAATTCACTATTATCTTAAACCAATATTATCAATGTACAATTGAATTCACTTTGTGTACATATATGTTTTATTGGTTTCGGCTTAGATATGTACTGGTTTCGGCTTGCATCGCAACTTAGACCTACAACGCACTTTGTTGAGTTTTTTTTTTTTTTTTTTTGATCAAATATGCTTTTATGCAAAAGAAAAATAAATGAGAATTGAAAATATTTTTAAATTTATGGAGAATTGAATATCCGTATTACTTAAGTAAATAAGAATTGAGGTAAATTTTATTAATTCAAATTTACAATTCTAAAAATAAATGATTAAGAGCATTATTTTGCATCGCTATTTTATAAAACAAAAAAATATATGACGATTGTAAATTGTTCACGTTCATTAACATTTAACTCAATGTTTCAGTTATTAAAATCATTTTTTCAATTTTTTTTTTTTTTTGCATCATTGTTATAGTTTAAGCGTACGAGTATGATAGTGCGGGATCGAACAATGCATCAACAAGAGTGGTGACAAAGTTATTGACATTTAAGTAATTCTATTAATGTGTGATAATATGGATTGAAGTCAGAACAAGAATGATGATGACTAATATTTTTAGAATTTTAGTATAAGCACTTCACTTCCAAATTATTATCTCATCAAATGGTCTGACTAATAGATTTATATGTCCACCCACCACCTCCTTAGTTTTGAAAATAAAACTTTTTATCATGAACAATTATTAATTTAAAATACACTAGTGGGAATATCGAATTTTGTGCGTATTATAAAAGAAAGAAATGAAAAATGCAAGATTTGACATTACATGTATAAATACCTTGTCAATATGCTACATGTGAAAAGAAGTAGCCCTATATATTAGTAGTTTCAGCCTTGACAAAAGTCGTTAACATTTAAGACTAAAACTTTTTTTAGGTAGCCAAATGAATATCACACGCCAGCTTCTACAACCTTGCCGCCGCCGCGACCGAACCTTTGGCGGTTGTCTCTTCCATAGCATCAACTTCCACCCGAAGTCTAACCCATAGCCCAGCAAACCCAACGAGGTTAACCCTAGACCCGATACTAATACAACCGCTTTGACCGATTCAAAGCGATGGCATACCAAGTTAATTTTTTTTTTATCACAAATGGTCACTCAACTTTTACCTATTCGACACTTTAGTCACTCACCTTTTAAATATATCACTTGGGTCACTCAACTTTACCTCTGTTATTCACTTTAGTCACTTCTTTAATTTTTTTCATTAAAAAAAAATTATTTGCCACAATATTAATGATATTTTCATCCAACCAATTGTGAAAAATTGAGAAATATGTATTAGAATGATTGGGAGAAGTGATTAAAGTGAGATAAAATGCCCCTTGGGTGACTAAAGTGATTGACAGTGTAATAGTTTAGTGACCAAAGTGATATATTTGAAACTTGAGTGACCAAAGTGTCGAATGAGTCATAGTTGAGTGACCATTTGTGGAATTCTCCATAATGAATAACCCAATTATCTTACATGGACTGATCGAGGCAAATGGCTTGCGAAAATGAATTGTGAGGGAGTGGTTACGAGCATTTTAGTTTGATATGTATTTAGGGTTTAGGGTTAACCACATAGATCGAGGGTCAAATGATGATAAAAAACTATAAAGTTTTTACCATAGCCTTTTCTTCTCTTCATGAGAACATCCAACGGTCGAATTGACCAAATTGTATTTCCCCCACTTTATTGGTTTTGGAGGTATGTTTTTCCTAACCAATAAACAAATTGAACCAAATTAGCAGACATACAAGAAATTTATGTAATAAAAAAAAATTAGAATTTGACATATTTGACATCACCCAATCACCCATGTATTTACTACATAAAAATAGGTACTATGTAAACAAAATTTAACTCGTTCTGTCGTCATTTTGACATTGGTCAAAGCGATCAACCAGGTATACACTTATATTCTTTTAAGGGGAGCCGAATAACGAGGATATAAATGTCCCGAATATTTTACATGCATTGACATAACTCATTCCCAGGTGATTGTGAGCGCTGACATATTGAGAAAAGAAGTTGTGAAGAAGTGTTTAAGAGTATTTTAGTTTGATGGATATTTAGGGTTTAGGATTTACCATGTAATTGAGGCCCATACTATGACGAATATAGGTAAATTTTTTACCATAGTTTTCTCTTCTTGTCATGAGAACATCCAATGGTCAAATTGGCCAAATTTATTTCATCAACCTTATTTTGTTTTAGAATGTAAACATTTTCATATAAGTAATAAACAAGTTAGACCACCCTTCAATGCCCCCCCCCCTTGTATTCAACAATTTCATTAATCAAGGCTTGAGGGCAGCTGCACCAGCCCTTCATTAAAAAAAAAAAACAAGTTAGACCACATTACCAATTATATAAAGATTTTGTGTGATCCAAAAATTCAAAATTCAAAATTGATAATTTTGACATTTTACATGTAGTGACCGCATATAAATAGGTACAATGTAAAAAAATTTAACTTGGTATGCCATCGCTTTGAATCGGTCAAAGCGGTTGTATTATTACCGGGTCTAGGGTTGACCTCGTTGGGTTTGCTGGGCTGTGGGTTAGGCTTCGGGCGGCGGTTGATGCTATGGAAGAGACAACCGCCAAAGGTTCGGTCGCGGCGGCGGCGGCAAGGTTGTAGAAGCTGGCTTGTGGTTTTGCGACTATAGAGATGTAGTAGATCCCTAGGGCCGCTGATATGACTGCTAGCTCCTTACTTCTTACTTAAGTGTTTGTAGACTCTGGCTTTATGCTATTGATCTAATGAAATCAATTCCTATTTCAAAAAAAACAAATCAAAAAATAGGTGTTTTTTTTTTCAAAAATTTGTTAATTTGTGAATAATTTCACGAATTAACTAACTAGGCTATTTAGTTGCCCTTTGACAAATCTAAGGTATTGGGTTGTAGAGAGAGATTTAAATTCTAAATTTTGATTTTAGGGATATTATAATTTTAGGGCTAAATACTGGTTACTATCATGTGGTTTAGGTCCAAAATCAATTCACTCCCTAGACTTCTAATTTCATCAAAAACACCCTTGTACTTTCAATTTTGATCTAATAGGTCCAATTCATTAATATTATGCTATGGGTTCAACTTAATTATAGTTGGATTATTTGATGAAAAACTTTTTATTTGATAGATTTCTAATAGTGAGACCCACTCCTAAATTGACTATGCATGTCACCTCAACACCACGTCATAAAACATAGATCATATATGAGCCACGTCAACAAGTTAAATAACTCAATTATCGGAAGACTAACATATTGGACCTATTAGATCAAAATTGAAATTGCAGGGGTGTTTTTGATAAAATTAGAATTCGAGAGACTGAATTGATTTTGGACTTAAACCACAGGGTAGTAACCAGTATTTAGCCAATAATTTTACCACTAAGACTTTTGGGGAATATTTCAATTTTGCCGCTAAGTAGATTTCGAGAAAGACTTAGAGCGATACCATTTATTTATGGGGCCGTGACCACTTACCCAATTTCAGCATGAATATTGCCCACTTACTCCACTAAGAGTTTTTTAACCCCCTTTACCCAATCTAACCTATAGTGACATTTTTGCCCCCTATTAAACTCTTTCCTCTCAGACTCTCTCTCTCACTCTCTCTCACACACGCTTCCTCTCTTTCATCGACGGCAGAGACGACATCGCCGGAGCCTCGGAATCCGATTTGGGAGCGGATCGATTAGGAGCCACGGCGGCGTTGTCAGGTTCTATTCCGGCGCGTCAATATGGAAGAAGTTGAGGTGGCCGACGATTGGAAGTGGCCGGGTCTGGTTCGACTTGGTTTTGGTTCAAGTCTGATCTCTTGCCGGAATGGAGTGTGGGTCGAACGTCGGCAGCGTCTGAAGAATTTGGGTCATTGATGTCGGCGTTTGAAGATGATTCACGATCTGGTCTGATGCATCGACGAGATCTGTTGTACTCATCGTCTGGGTTCTTGGGTTTCGATTCCATCGGCTATTATCACTGGTACACACCCCCAGCAACTGACTCAACCAGACTCGTCGTCCAGACCCGAACGTCGACCGACGTATAGCCTTTAGAAGCCGGAGACGAAGCCACGGTGCCGCCGAAGATGGTGATTGGGTGCCCAGAGCTTTACTGGGTGCCCAAATCAGTTTCTGGTTTTTTTTTTTTTTTTTTTGCTACCCATTACATTTCCTGGCTACTGGGGGGCAGTAGACACATTACTGGCCCCCAGTAGACTTTGATAAGAGGGACAGGGATCACTATAGTGTGGTGTTTTGATAAGTTAACTGTTGTTTTCTATGTATTAAAGTCAAATTATCTGTGAATCCTACAAAATGGTTCATTTTTGGTGGTCTATTGGGAGACAGTAGAGACATTGGACTTTGTATTGGGGGGCAATAATATGATTATTGGGAGGCACTAATATGATTATTGGGAGCCAATAATATGATTATAAATTGATCAATTGTGCCTGTAGTGTATTCATTTTGGTTTTGGGAGTTCATACAATTCACTGGACGACAGTAATATGATTTTTGGGAGGCAATAATATGATTATTGGGGGGCAATAATATGGTTACTGAATATTATTAGGGACCGGTCGTCGGATTCCGGTCAGCGTTCGCCGGATTCCGGTCACCGATTGCCGGATTCCGGTCACCGGTCGCCGGCGCCCTGCCACTGGTCACCAGAGGCCGGCAAGGTGGAGGATGACTTCTCCCTCTAAGTGAAAAAGAAGGAGAGAGCAAAAAAGTCTCAAAAAAAAATAAAGAAGAATTAATTGGGTAAAGGGGAAATAATCCCTTAGAGTGTTTTGGGTAAATGGGGTTAAAAAACAGTTGGTGGAGAAAGTGGGCAATTTTTAGCCTAAAATCGGGTAAATGTTCATTTTCCCTTTATTTATTTATTCAAATTTAACTTTCTTCTCTCTTTCTTCTTCAAATTTCCTCCCAATCGCAAACAAAATCCTCACCACTCCAAATCTTCTAATCCATCATCTCATCTCTCAATCACATATGAAAGCAAGACACTCCTAGTGTACATACTAGAGAAATCTTCACTAGGTTTGGCACTATCGGCTGGGGCCCGTAGGTATACCCAGGTACCATGCCATGGGCCGGGTTCACAACCCACCATGACGGGGCCCATGGGGGATGTCACCCCGGGCACCTAAGGCTCGGGGCATGGTCAGCACAGCCCATCTAATTACACAACAGAGGGCTGATATGGCATCAGAAGAACAACCTGCTTCCCACATTGAAGATAGGGGAAACTCCTTTCCCATGCTCGAGTATAAAGGCATCAACACAACCACCTTTTACGGGTAATAACTCATTTATCTACTATTACTCGATTCACTTATATATTGGTATCTTACTCAGGCATCGGAGAGGCGTAAACCGTCCGGTACGGTTTACCCCTCTAACGCTGTGTTCTTGGTACAGGATTTAGGAGTTGGATCGGTACCCCAGGTGGTATAGCATTCTGTGTGAGGTACCCGGAGAAAGCCACTAGAAACACCTAGTATGCCTACTAGATTGGCTACTATATTCATTGATTTTTTTTATTTCTCAGATCACACGAAATTCTAATATACCTACTAGATTGACTACTATATATATATATATATATATATATATATATATATATATATATATATATATATATATATATATATATATATTTTATCATATCAACAACTAGTCTTTTGTGAGTCGAACTCACAACCTCCTACTTACAAAAGGGAGACTTATGCCACTAGACCAAATGGTACTGGGCAGGTTGACTACTATATTAATTGATTATAATGTATATACCTACATGGGTTGGAGCATTATTTTGATTTTATTATAAGTAGTATCCTAGATGAGTAGATGTACTTGGTTGATCCATCGACAAAATCTACCGACTAAAAAAAACGACCCAGCTAAATCCCTAAAATATATGATCTATATTTTTTTTATTTTTCATTTTTACATCTAATATGAGAAACCTATCCTCGTGTTAACTTATTAAAAAAAAAAAAAAAAACTAAACTTTGTCATGAATAACATATAGTATTAGAGTGAGATTACAACTTAATTAATTTTTAAGCTAATCATGCAATTATTAAAACAGAAAAGTTTAATTGACACGTATTCACTGAAAGCTTACCCGCTTCCATCTAATGCTCGTTGTAATTGAGTCCACACACGTGAGCTGCACATGTAAATTTATTAAGGGGAGGTGTAGATGGAAAAGGCTATGCCTGTTCCCGGTAACTGTTGGTTGGGTGCCTTGAGGTGAATTTGGATTTTTCTTTCAGCTTCGGGTGAAAAGATTTGTACGTACAAGTGGATGACTTCCCCCAAGCTTGGTTAACTGGTAAGTAAAAAGGAATGGAATTTATGGAGTTGTGTGTAGAAGAAGTAGATCTGGAGGTGCGGCGTATTCCTACGAAGACTTAATCTTGGTACATTTCTGATTTCTCTACAACGGAATGGAACCATGGGCATCAAATTTGTTGAAGGGGAGCCAGGTGATGAAAAACTACTCTGATTCCTCAAGGGCTGAATATCGGAATGAATCAAAGTAGAAGATCTGATCCTTTACATGTTGATGGTAAATAAGTATGACGCTTCAGGCTTTTATAAAACAGTTTAAAACAGAGGAAGCAGCTAAGGATTCTTATTGGTTTTAGTATGAGATTCCAACTCTGATGGGAGAGGTTTAGTCCGATTGCACTCTCATTTCTTTTTCTTATTAATTCATGGCATTTTCTACTGAAGAAACGCCTGGGGTTGTGCATATTTGGAATAGTTGAATCAAGATCAGTTTCCCTCTTTGAATTTCAGCAGCAGCTTAGTTCGTTGCTTTTGTCTATATCAGTGTGTATTATCCTGTTACCAAGGAGCAAGAACTCTCACCGAATCCGTCTTCTATTGTTTGATGTTTTGTAATTTTCTTTGGGCACCCTTCCTATATTTATTTATTTTTGGTGGGTTTGTATATACTCTGTGTACACTTCATAAACCAATTTCTTTTTTCTGGAATAAGATATTTCATTGATAAAAGCAGAGTAATTACATAACAGAATTACAGACATTAGCAAACATATGAAGCATCTACATCAAGAGCATAACTAAGCCATAGAGGTTCTACTTCCTTGGCAATTCTGTGTGACGCATAATTGCATTCTCTACCAACATGTCTCCATTTGATAGATTCAAAGGATCCATCAGCTCATTAATTTCATCCACCAATGCACGACATTTTCACTTAAATCAGCTCCAGCAGTGATCACTTGATTACATTCCCATAACAGTGAATCACTTGATTACATTCCATAAACTTTCATATTGAGCTGGATCAGAATTCCATTTGTAGATTCTGATCATAAGCCAAAACTGTCGGACATGTAACAAGAACCCATATGGAAACTGATAAATCAATTAAGGCAGATATCAATTAAACAGACACAACTTATAGACCAGATGCATTAATCTACATTCCAATCACAATGCCATATTGATCATACAGAGTAGAAAGCGAACCTAATTGTAGCACAACAACCATGCTGATAAACTTTTTAGTACATGAACAATAAGATTGTGACTGTCTCAAAACTTGTATTGATTCAAGAACTCAAAATTACTAGCACAATCAACATGCTTGTGAATTCTTTGAGGCAGACTGCAACGTAATAGACATATATGCAGATCTGAAGCTTTTTATGGCAGTAATGACCTGTCATACAATGCCTACAGAGCCAGAGACTGCAGTCAAATACAATATTTCTGAGTTTTTGGCCTTGAAACACAAAAATCCTCAATCAAATACACAAAATCCACAAATTTATCATTTGACAATAAGTCATACAGTAACATTGATGCATATAATCCAATGACACTTTCAATAATAATTATAAAACTAAAAACAATCATATTATCACCATTTAACCAATTTACTTCCGAATTGAGATTATTAATATTGTGAATTGTTGAGGGCGCCCCAAATTTAAGTTTATTATTTAGCCCCAAATTTAAGAAAATCATGAACATATCTGAATTGACAAACGGAACACAAGCCAAAGATTAAACAACAATAATTCATCATGACTGAACCCAAATTGATATAAAAAGAAGTTTGTACCTATACTACATATACATGATTGTCTGATCATGAGACGCCCGTAATAGCATCCGTCTAAGCCTGAAAGCTCTATAAACCTGTGAAGAGAGGAAACAAAAAGAAACAGCATGCCAAATTCAGAATCATGAAAATAACAGAGATGCAGGACTGCTTCAGACGCAAGCTTAAAGCAGCGGTTTGATGATCTAGGAGGAGTTCGACCAGAATAGGACCGGTATGGCCAGAACAGAATGTAGACCAGGTTAGATTCTCTCTCACGATAAGCAAAATAAAAGGGAGAACTGGAAAAACACAAATGACAAAGCGGTGATGAAACTTAAAAGTGTCTGTGTATACCTGGAATTGGGTCGCCTCGCTTTTTGCCTCTGGACCTTGCTCTGCATCCTGATGACTCTGACTCCTCCACCACTGTCGATTACGATGACTACTACTACAAGTCTACAACTGCATGTGATGGGCTCGTCTCTTTAACCATTCGTGCTGAGCGAATTTGCATTGCTCGGACTTTGGATTTGAGCTCCTTCGATAGGCCAGAAGGGAGGAACAGAGAGAAAGAGAGAGTAATTCAACAATAGAGGAAACTATTTTCTTTTATTATCATTGAATCGATGAGGGGAAATATGAAGGTAAAGTGGGCGGGATTTTAAGTTGAGCTCAAAATTTTGCCGCCATGATAGGCGGGAATTTTCTTTGGACTATTTTTCAAAGCTAGAAATTAATGATTTCTAAAATTCTCACATTTCTAAAAATCATAATAAATAACTTGAGTGTCCCGAATTTTATTATTTTTCAAAGCTAGAAATTACCAACTCATTGTGACGTGTATTTTATTATTGTATATCAAGTCTTATATTCATCAATAGTCTTACAATTTGAAGTGTGGAGTTAATAAAAATAAGAAAAAAAAACCTAGTCAGTTGACCGAATTTTGAACCAAAAGCTTAAAATAATGTACTTGTCACAATACCTGTTAATACGTTATAAATATATGGGTAATGTCAAATTTAACAATTTCTAATTTTGGGAATTTTATCTCCTCAATGGTCGACTCCCCTTAGGGAAGTAGAAGCTTTTAAAGGATTGATCGGTTTATTTCATTGTCAAAATGACGGCGGATTGGGTTAATTTTTTTACACAATGCCTACTAATACGCTATAAATAAATGTTTATGGTCTAAATTTTGGCTATTTTCGTTGTCGTATGGGTCTTCATTTACTAGGTCAACCCTAAACCCTAAATATCACATAAAACTAATATGCTCATAACCGCTCATTCGTAACTTCTTTTTTCGATCTGTCAACTCTCACATTCTCGTGGATATGAGTTATATCAATCAATGTAAAAATTTTGAGAAGTTTATCTCCTCGTGGTTCAACTCTCCTTATGGAAGTATAAGTGTATAAAAGGTTGACCGCTTTGTTTGATGTCGAAATGATGGCGGATAGGATCAATTTTTATACACATTACCTATTAATACACTATAAATAGATGGGTCATGTCAAAATTATCGATTTCTAGTTTCAATTTTTTGGATCGCACAAAATCCTTACATGCCTACTAATGTGGTCTAATTTGTTTATTAGTTGTATATAAAAAATATACCTTCCATAAGCAACAAGGTGGAGGAAATAAATTTTATTAAAATCGATCGTTGGATGTTATCATGATAAGAATAAATATTTATGGTCAAAATTTTAGCTATTTTAGTCGTCGTTTGGGTGTTGATCTACTAGGTCAACCCTAAATCCTAAATACTCATAACTGCTCATTCGCAACTTCTTTTTTCGATCTGTCAGCTCTCACACTCTCGTGGGTATGAGCTATATCAACCAATGTAAAAATTTCATAAAGTTTGTCTCCTTGTGGTGCAGCTCCCCTTAGGGAAGTATAAGTGTATAAAGGGTTGACCGCATTGTTTGATGTCGAAATGATAGTGGATAGGGTTAATTTTTATACACATTACCTATTAATACACTATAAATAGATGGGTCATGTCAAAATTATCGATTTTTAGTTTCAATTTTTTGGATCGCACAAAATCCTTATATCCCCACTAATGTGGTTTTAACTTTACTAGTGTATGGAAAAATATACCTTCTATGATCAACAAGGTGGAGGAAATAGAATTTATCAAGATTGACCGTTGGATGTTATCATGATAAGAATAAATGGTTATGGTAAAAATTTCAGCTATTTTTGTCGTCGTTTGGGTCTCGATCCATTAGGTCAACCCTAAACCCTAAATACCCTATAAAACTAATATGCTCATAACCGCTCACTCGCAACTTCTTTTTTTTATCTGTCAGCTCTCACACTATCGTGGCTATGAGCTACATCAACTAATATAAAAATTTCAGAAAGTTTATCTACTCGTGATTAAGCTCCCCTTAGGGAGTTATAAGTGTATAAGTGGTTGACCGCTTTATTTGACAACTAAATGATGGCGGATCGGGTTAATTTTTTTACACAATACCTAATAATACGCTATAAATAGATGGGTAATGTCAAATTTATCGATTTTCAGTTTCGATTGTTTAGATCGCATGAAATCCTTATATGCCTACTAATGCGGTTTAACTTGTTTATTAGTTGTATTGAAAAATATACCTTCCATGAGGAACAATGTGGAGGAAATAGACTTTATCAAAATCGACCGTTGGATGTCATCATGATAAGAATATATAATTATGGTCAAAATTTCAGCTATTTTTGAAGTTTTTTGGGTCTCGATCTACTAGGTCAACCCTAAACCCTAAATACCACATAGAACTAATATGCTCATAACCGCTCACTCGCAACTTCTTTTTTCGATCTGTCAGCTCTCACATTCTAGTGGCTATGACCTATATCAACTAATGTAAAAATTTCAAAAAGTTTATCTCCCCGTGGTTCAGCTTCCCTTAGGGAAGGAGAAGCGTATAAAGGGTTGACCATTTTATTTAATGTAGAAATGACGGCGGATCGGGTTAATTTTTTTACAAGATACCCATTAATATGCTATAAATAGATAGGTAATGTCAAATTTATCGATTTCCAATTTCGATTATTTAGATCACACAAAATCTTTATATGTCTACTAATATGGTCTAACTTGTTTATTAGTTGTATCAAATAGTACACCTTCCATGAGGAACTGTGTGGAGGAAATAGACTTCATCGAAATCGACCGTTGGATGTTATCATGATAAAAATATATGATTATGGTTAAAATTTCAGCTATTTTCAAAGTTGTTTGGGTTTCGATCTACTAGGTCAACCCTAAACCCTAAATATCACATAAAACTAATATGCTCATAACCACTAACTCGCAACTTCTTTTTTCGATCTATCAGCTCTCACACTCTCATGGCTATGACCTATATTAACTAATGTAAAAATTTCAAAAAGTTTATCTACCCGTGGTTAAGCTCTCCTTAGGGAGTTATAGGTGTGTAAGTGGTTGACCGCTTTATTTGGCATCTAAATGATGGCGGATAGGGTTAATTTTTTTACATAATACCTACTAATACGCTATAAATAGATGGATAATGTCAAATTTGTCGATTTTCAGTTTCGATTGTTTAGATCGCACGAAATCCTTATATGCCTACTAATGCGGTTTAACCTGTTTATTAATTAGTTGTATTGAAAAATATACCTTCCATGAGGGACAATGTGGAGGAAATAGACTTTATCAAAATCAGCCGTTGGATGTCATCATGATAAGAAGATATAATTATGGTCAAAATTTCAGCTATTTTCAAAGTTGTTTAGGTCTCGATCTTCTAGGTCAACCCTAAACCCTAAATATCACCTAAAACTAATATGTTCATAACCGCTCACTCGCAACTTCTTTTTTCGATCTGTCAGCTCTCACACTCTCGTGGCTATGACCTATATCAACTAATGTAAAAATTTCAGAAAGTTTATCTACTCGTGGTTAAGCTACCCTTAGGGAGTTATAAGTGTATAAGTGGTTGACCGCTTTATTTGACATCTAACTGATTGCGGATCAGGTTAATTTTTTTACACAATACCTATTAATACGCTATAAATAGATGGGTAATGTCAAATTTATCGATTTACAGTTTCGATTGTTTAGATCGCACGAAATCCTTATATGCCTACTAATGCAGTTTAACTTCTTTGAGTTGTATTGAAAAATATACATTCCATGACGAACAATGTGGAGGAAATAAACTTTATCAAAATCGGCCGTTGGATGTCACCATGATAAGAAGATATAATTATGGTCAAAATTTCAGCTATTTTCGAAGCTGTTTGGGTCTCGATCTACTAGGTCAACCCTAAACCCTAAATACCACATAGAACTACTATGCTCATAACCGCTCACTCGCAACTTCTTTTTTCGATCTGTCAGCTCTCACATTCTCGTGGCTATGACCTATATCAACTAATGTAAAAATTTCAGAAAGTAGATAAACTGTGGTTAAGCTCCCCTTAGGGAGTTATAAGTGTATAAGTGGTTGACCGCTTTATTTGGCCCATTGTTGACATGACTTTCTTCATGGATAATTTTTTCTCACAACTTGATCCTGACGTTCAATGAGGGCAAGATTTTTTTTTAAAAAAAATCTTCCACCTTAAACAAGTAGCCTCTCTCATTCCTTATTTTTGTTTTCGTCTTTGTTTTCTGAAATCATACTAAATCCATACGTGTGTGCTATTAATTTGTTTACTCATTATATTAACGTTGACTACCTTTGCAGGCCAACAAGGTGGAAGAAAATAAAGATGGAAATAGGACATTTGGATGTGATTATTGTGAAGTATAAATTGTTTTTGCCATTATATTTGTAATTAGTCTCTTTCACATTGTTTTAGCCTTGATCAATATAATCAGTCCATTTGTTACTACTTTATGTCTATCTACACATGTAAACATAAATAAACTCAGTATTTTATAATAATTTTATTTCCTTGGAGACTTCTAAATTAATAAAAAGAAATATTTAAAAACCTTATGTGAGTCATTAGAAATTAATAAAAGTACATTTTTAATTTTTTTTGGTGTTCATGGTAGGGTTTGGCGAACCCCGAAATTTAGAAGGATTGCTCTTAAAAAAAAAAAATTGGGATGTTTGCTTCTTTATTGAAAAAAAGAAAGAAAAGGAAATGTCTTAAATTAAACAAATGTTAATTAACAATATTTCTAGGATGCGTGTTGGGTAGATATGTGGAATCAAATGGTTATTATGGTTGGTTGTAAAAAAAATATAATTACAGTCAATCACTTTGACAGTAAAACCATTGCTAAAGAAAATTACAAAGTTAAATATTGTTACTTTTTCACACAGATGCAAGTAGCAACCCGCCTGCAAAACCCTTGTGGACCCAGGCTTCTTCTTAAAGTTTTAAAAATGCTTTGCAGGTTTCCGGTTTAATTGAATAAGTGGCTAAGATTATGCCACAAGCACTGCACAACAATTGACGGTTACAAGAGATGCTGATGTGCCGGAGCAACCCATGCTCGGAGCATGTTAGAATTTTCGCAATTTTGCTGCATATCTTGTTGTTTGTGCAAAGTACGTGGTACAAGCCACCGGCCTGCTTTGCAGAATGTACTGAAGATATATAGGTGCTAGCTAGTGACTAGTTATTTATGTTGTGCATGTGGCTTTGTACGGAAGCGTATATGTACATCTAACGTTGTACGCTGCAAAGCGGAGGGTGCGGAAGAGTTATCTATCAATTGTCAATAGAGTTTGACATCATGTCATCAGACAACCACTACTAGATCCCGAAATTTTTCACATGTACTTGTGAAATAGACTAACAAGAGCATTTTTTATTGCTTCTAAAACAATATTTTTCTTAGATCTTTTCTAATAGTATAGTCATAATTTGACTGAATTTGTTAAAACATCCATTTCAACGCTGATCAGCTTTTCGTTTGAAAGGTTCGGATCGATAGTCACAATATATAACATTGACTAGCTAGCTAGCAAGCCTTATGACACTGAGAACTCGTTTTAGATGCCACAATCAAACAGATATTAGTCATCACAAATAGAGACTTCTAATGTTTTAATTAATCGGTTTAGTAAAGAAAACTGATATCTGCCGGCAGCCGGGCAAGAGTAAAAAAGTGCATGTCCATGTGATCTTTGATGGCATTGCAGCAAACTGGTAATATCAAAGTATTTGAGGAAAAAAATGGTAACTAAACAAGGACGATGAGATTCGACAAAAAAAAAAAAAAAAAAAATAGAAAAAACAAACAAAAAGAATAATAATAATAATAATAATAATAAGGACTGCATATATATAGCCATACACTACTTAGACAACCAGTGCTCACTTATTCAGCGAGCTTATGAACTATGAACATACATAGTAAATAGACACAAAAACAAAACAAAAGTGTATAGGTCCCTAAAAAAATAGGGTATAACTTAGAAAGAAAAAATCTATCTAAACAATTTGGAGCCCAAAACAGACCCAATAGTAGCCCTAAGACCAACACTTAGCCCAAAAGACAAAGGGAGGGCCCGAGCCAATAGACAGCAGCCCTACAGGATATTCAGCCAAGGCCCAACAGTGAAGCCCAGCCCATCATCTCTCCACAGCGCAGAGCCATCGAGCTTCACGACGCCATCGCCGCCCAATGCGAATGCCTCCAGACTTTCTCGCCGCCCTGCGCCATCGCCGCCAAACACTATTGCTTCCGATCTCGCGCCCAACCTAGAAGCGAGGTACGGTCTATACCACAGTTCACGAAAGAGGTGTTTATGTAGGGACTGGCCTCAGAAAAATCATAATGGGTTTTATTTGCCTTTTCTTTCCCTTCTTATTATGGTGTGCACTAGTAATTTAGTGCATATATATGATGATCACCATCAAAATATGATAAGATGCACTACTACAGTACTACTCCTGTGTCCGCAGTGTGCAGATGCACTACTGAAAACCATTGTTTCAAGATGCATGCACGAAACTCAACTAGCTTTCATATGAAAATATTGCTTTTCATAAAAACATAATTCTTTTTCTACATTAATAAATATTCATTTATCAATAAATTGATAATTTTTTTTTTGAGAATATGATAACTTAATAAATTATTAACTCATCAATATAACAATAACCTTGTAAAAATAATAACTTCTGTAACTCCAACAATATTAATTTATAGAGATTTTATCGTACCTACAATGAAAAATGTCGTTCAAAATGAGTAATTAAAAGGTGAGGATCTACTCCATATATATACTCTCTATTCTCAATTATTTATTTTCAATAAATCTACTCGACATATTATTTCCTTATTCTAGTGGTATCAGGAATGATTAATTCTTAATTATGTTGGGAATAGGATTACATGCGCGCAATTAGCTAATACGAGTTATTGAAGCAACCCTAAGCCTATATATAACTTGTGTAGGTACAAGAATGACAATGTCGACGACTCGACGTCGAGTCAGGAGAACCAACTTCATGATGATGACCTCTTAACAACAACTAGAAGAGTAATGCTAGGTGAACCACCTTTTGGGGAACCACCTAGAGCCCATCTTAGGTGGACACTTATGTGGCGTATCCATATCATTAAAGCATTGATTTTTATATTTCTATGTTTTCTAAGGTAGAAAGATATGAGTCATTATAGAGAACGATAAACATCTACGGATCTACCATTTAATCAATGTGTTCTCTGCAGGCAAGAAGTAAAATTGCATAATATATGTGAACTGATAATATTAAAAATAACGTAGCTTTTGAACAATGTAGAATCTTCTACATCATATCATGGTTTTTTTTTTTTTTGAAAAGAAGGCAAAGCCAATATATTGATCAAAAGCCATAATGGCCCTTACATACCCTTCCGCTGACATCTAAGACAGACAAGAAGATGTGTTAGTATCCACAGTGGTACATAGAAACTAGGTCACTCATTTGACATTGAATACATCGTAGACATAGCGGGATCCCCCTTTGGTACTACGCCGGAGGCGCTAGAAAAACTAGAAGGATCCGGCCTCCCCAACCTAACTCTGAATCAGTGAATCTAGTCGCCTAGAGACCTCAATTGGTGTACAATTAGAGACACTGAGACTTAAGTCGACAAGACCAAGATCCAATACTAAACTAGATTGGAAAAAATCCACTAGACTGCCCCAGAAAAGGCCTACAAAAAATTAGTGTACTTAGACAAAATTAACATAGAGATGGGCCTGGGTAAAAACCCTAGCCCACCATAATCAGTGCAAGGCAAATCCAAAGAGAAGCCCACCCAAAGCCCAACAGGCCCGACAGGGTCCAGGCCCAGCCTTCTCTCCAAACACGCTGACCAGCGTCACCAGTTCCAACTTTGCTCCGTCGACCATGCCGCTCCTGCACCGCCATGATCCGTAGCCACGATTCAACCGCCACGACCCAATCACCCCCGGAGCAGTGCCACCACACCAAGCATCACCACATCTCGCCCCAGTCCAGCACCTGTGATCCACGCCGCCACAGAAAGATAACGTTCCCCGAAGGTCGTCGATCCAGGAAGCAGCAAAGCGAGTCCCGATCCGTCATAGCCACCGCATCATAGAGATGTCACACCGAACCTGAAGCCAAGACCAACCTGCAAAGCCCCAAGCAATACCCCTCAAAGAAGCGCCCCGAAAGCTAGCCATTCATCCCCTTCCGGCAGCAGACCGCACGGCATCGGCGAGCCCAAAGGCCAGCCTAGAGGCCCAGGTCGCCACCGAACAAGAAGCGATCTCACAGTCTAATTCGGCCGCGCCGTCGACCTCAGGGTTTTTCTCGCTCTCTAGGTTTTCTCGTCAAATTTTTTTAAATTTTTTTTTATGGTATTTAAAATAAGAGAAATGAGATTTAAAGAAGGCATACACTACTTTTCAGTGATTTAGTGGAATGGAAAGATAACTAAAAGGAATATACTACTTTTTAGTGATTTAGTGGAACAGAAGATACAAGCTACCTGGGGAGGGGTGGCTCTGTACGAACTGGCCTCAGATCCCAAACTGGTTTTGTCTGGTTATGGGGTTTCGTTTGCCATTTCTCCTCCTCCTTTTTCTGTTCACTACTTTTTCAATGCAGTAGTGGTTATGGGGTTCCGTTTGCCTTTCTTTTCCTTCTTTCTATGTTCGCCACTTTTGAATTGCAGTAGTAGTTCTTAGATGGAATTATATATAATAATGCTTAGTACTAATGAGCACGTAGAGATCCGGGGACAATCCCCCGGAAGGACCAATCCTCCATCCCTTTTTGGGAGAATTATGCAGCGCATATATGAAGTTAGTGGACAATCCACTACTGGAACATTTCACCGTCCGTTTTTAAGAGAACTATGTACCACATATGTGAAGCTTAGCTAGCTAGCTAGTTGAATGATAAAGTAATATAGGGTTCACATCTAAAATCAATTAGCAATAGATGGAGTGATCCAAATCCTCCATCTGTTTTTAAGAGAATAATGCAGCGCATATATGAAGCTAGTGGACAATCCACCACTGGACCATTCCTCCATCCGTTCAGAGCTTAAATACTAGTATGTATGTAGAATTTTTGCATATTAATAAGATAATTGAAGTGGACCATTCCTCCACTGTATATCTATACTGTTGCATATTAATAAGATAATTGAAGTGTTCATTTATCCAATCTTACCCAAAAATCTTTGTTATGATCCTCAGATTTTTGGTTGCATATCCATTAAGTTGATCATCTAGGGTTGGCACAAAGAGTGCATACCCAAATATATATATATATATATATATATATATATATATATATATATATATATATATATATATATATATATATATAGAGCGTAAATGAGTGACATGAAACCCGTGTGGCTATGAGGTATGCACACATGAGATAACCTCATAACTTGCTCTGATACCATGATAAAGTAATCTTGGTGAACACATTCAAAACCAATTGGCAATGGATGGAGTTGTTGAGAACATATCAGTGTTTTAAAAAACGGCCGCCTAGGCGCTGGGCAGCAGCAGACCAAGGCGTGTAAGGGCTGATCGATGGACTTAGGCGGGGAGGAATTAGGCGGCCTGGGCAGTCTTGCCGACTAGGCGGTTTTTTTTTTGTGAGACATAAACTCCAAAACAACCATATTTGATCCCCAAACCATTCAGCCACCGCAGCTTCCTCCCAAATCAAGATCTTGAAATCTGAGAAGTGAGAACTGAAACCTTGTTTTTGTAAAGTTATTCATGAGGTGATTGAACAATGAAAAAGAAGAAACATTGATGAAGAAAAATATGAGAGACGGTGGAGAGTGGTGGACTGGTGGCTATTGGTTTTGAGCAAGAGAGGAAGAAGATTTCAAGAGAGAGAGAGAGAGAATGGCTGGGCTGCTGTTTGTCGAGAGAGAGAGAGAAGATAGAGTGGATGTACAATTAAGAAGCATAGTTTGTGAGTATCTCAGCTTATTTGGAACCACTCAGGGAGAATCCTCTCCTAAGCTATTTCCCCTCCTAATCCGCCTAACCTTTCATTGAATTTTGACACGTGGCTATAGTGAATCTAATGGTCTACAACAATTTTCATTTTTTTTTCTGTCCGTCCTATTCTTCTCTTCCTTTACGCCTGAAGTCTCTCTCTCTCTCTCTCTCCAGTTCTTCTTCTTCTTCTTCTTCTTCTACCCAAATTTTGTAAAATCCCATGAATTATATTCAAATATAGCAATACCCATATCCTTAATTGTCTTTCATTGAAAATTAGAGGTGGGAACAATCATAATCCTATCTCAATTTAAGATCAATTTGAGACAGAGAACACGGCACGCTCCTTCATACTATGCCGAAGAGAAATTTGAGGACGAGATGAATTGAGGCATGAGGGAGGAAGAAGAGTATCAAGCAAAGGAAGAGCGACATTTAGCAGGCATGATCTTATTATATAAACCTAGATTCAGCTCAAACCCAGATTCCTCCTTTTCTTCTCCTCTTAATCAATCAACATGAACCCATCATGGAAACAAAGAATGAGGGAATTGAAGAATTTCTGTTTTGAGAATAGATGGAATTGAAGATTTGAAGCATAAAAAATTGCATTCATGAGGGAGACACAAGATCTGGAAAACTGGCAAAGAAGAAACAAAAAGGGGGAAGGGAAGAGAGAGCTCGAGAGGGAGGGTGTCTGATTTGTTTTTTGCCTCAGCAGGGATTAAAAAAAATAAAAATAAATAAATATTTATGAAAATCAATATATGCCGTTGGATGTTGTTATACACACATGTCGCTTTGTTATCAAAAGGTTAGGCAGGTTAGGAGGGGAATAGCTTAGGAGAGGATCCTCTCCCAGATAGAGAGGGAGAGGGGAGGAGAGCAGGAGAAACAGAGATGATTTTTTTTTTTTTATATCTTTCACGGTTCTCTTTTTGACATCCACTTCCCCATGTTCCCCCTTTTAATTCATTGGTTATTATGTTTGTGGGCACTGGAATCTTGAAATAAAATATAGTTTTATAGAATATCTTATTATTATTTTTATAAGTTATAATAAGTCTTCATATATTCATTTAAAAGTTTTATATGATATAAAATAAATAAAAATTTTAAAATATAAAAAACAAATATTGATAAGTTTTAGAATATCTTATATATATTTTTATATGATATAAAATAAATAAAAATTAAAAAATATAAAACCGCCTAGGCGCTTCTCCCCAGCCCACCGCCCGACTAGCGCCTAGCGATTTTTCGAACCTTGGAATATATATATATATATATATATATATATATCCCACATGGGAAAAATGAGACATTCCCTAAACCCTTGCCATAACGAGTAATGGCAAAAATATACACCAAAGTAAACCCACAGTTAGAACGTGTTATGTGGGAAAGGATTAGGCAAACCCTAAACTCCTTATAAACCCACAAGCAAGCTCCTACTTTTCTCATGTGTGTGATCTATATATTCTCAATAGGAAATCCTATGACAATGAAAACCATCAATCTCAATTCCACATGCAGATACCATTTTATGTTGCTTGTAGACACAATCGACATGAGGAGGTACCATTGTAACAAACTGCCCTTTCATCCTTACAAGCACAAACTACTTGCTGACAAGATTGCTTTCATATTTGCGATTAATCCAGTTCATTACTTAATTCATGGAACTAATTGATCGAAGCGAGCTTCGATACAAAAGAAATTAACACACACATATATCATCACCAGGGGCGGACCTATTCATAGGCCCGAAGGGGTCCGGACCCCCCCCCCAAGAATTTTTGGTATACTTCAATTTTAGTTACATATTTACCTTATTAATATTAAAAATAGGCTTAATTTAAGTATTACACCCCCCAAAAACTTCTATAACCAATCAATTTGAATAATTAATCAATTATATTAAGAAACATAATTATTAAATAGGGAAATGATAGAAAAGGTCATATTAGAATATGAAATGATAAAAAGGTCACCTAGTTTCCCACTTGATAAAAAGGTCCATAATGAATTGTTAGTAATATTAATTTAGTCCCTATAAATAATAAGGTGATGTTAAAAAAGGTTAGTTTTTTATTTTTTTGATTCCCATTCTACCCTTAAAGCCAACTCTCTCTCTCTACCTTCAGTATCTTCTTCTTCTCCTCCGCACAGAGACAGACCTCGAGAGAGTGTGAATGGCGAAGAACACACTACTAGCTATTTGGCCTATGGCCACAGCAGCATTGGGTACTAGCAACCATCGGTGGCTTTTATTAAGCCAATGGGGACGGTTGGTGTTGTTTAGTGGCAAATATTATGATAAGTCACCAATATCAGAGTTTAACAGCATGTGAGCGACGGACAAATTCACAATCCGTCCCAATGTGGTGCTACTCCTCCAAATAGGGCTATACAGCCGTGGCAATAACAAGCATTTGTCAGAGACTCAGATGGATTCGGATCTGAGCAAGCTTTGTATCGGCAGGAATTCATGGGAGATGTCGGAGGACAATCTGAAGGAGTACTTCGGCAACTACCGCAACGTTTTGCAGACGGTGGTTATGAGAGACAGGATCACTCAAAGACCCAGAGGTTTTGGGTTTGTGGTCTTTGTCGATCCTGCTGTTCTTTAACTTGATCTTTTGGTGAAAGGTATGGCTTATCGGATCGGCTACAGAAAGCACAAGTACTGCTTAGGTACGTCACCGATTTCTCCGATTATCAATATTATTGAGTAATCTTGAATTAAAGTACCGAATGTCTAACTTATTATGGATTGTTTTTCTGAAATGAAAGTTTTGATAATCGGTAGTTTTCAGAAATTGTGCCAATTGGTGTTTTCGGTTTCCGCTGCGGAGTTAATCTGTTGCTGTATGTTTATATGTTTAGTTAGAATTACATTTCTGTGATTGATTGGCTTATTTTGCTTTTTTGGCTCAAATTGACAAGGAAATCGTCTGAAGTTTCAATTTTTATTATATTGACAGATAATTTGAAGGATTTGCTGAGGTTCTTGAGGCGCAATGATCCGCAGAACCGGGATGTTTTCAAGGAAGTATGCAAGTGGAATATTGTATCTAAGGATTTGATACCTATTATTGAGCACTGCCAAGATGATCGTAGCTTGGTTTTAAATGCAGGCAAGTTCTTGTAATGTGCTTACCAAGTCAAGTTACTTCCGAATGGCATTGTTTAATTATTCATTTATTTTGAAATTTGCAGTGAAGGTTCTGGTGTTCTTAACTATGCCAGTTGAGCCTACAGCAAATGACATTTTACAACAAATTGAATTTCTATGGGAGTTGAAGTCTTCAATTATGTCTAGTGACATTGTTGTGGTTATAGTATCGCTTCAATTACGTCTTCAAGTTTTTTTCTTCGTTGTTAATTAAAATAGTGTAACAAGTGCAAATTGAATTAACATTTTTCCTTTTCTTTCTTTATATTCCTAACTAGTTATGCAATAGGTAATTGCTGTTTTCTGATGTTAAGCTAGAGTTTTTATTATATTCTTCTTTAATGTCAGCTATGCCTTTAGGGTTGGTTCTAAGGAAGTTGTCAAGGGAAGACCTACTGCTGCTTCTTGTAATACCCTACAGCGTGCTACCGAAACCTCCCCGATTCGAACCAGACATTGATCTAGAAGTCCGGCTCTCTTAAAATGTCACTAGGTCACTAGGTTATGCAATAGGTAAAATGTCACAATAACTTGGCCGGTGACATAGCCAGTGACATGTGATTAACAGTGACTTGGCTATTAACTTGTGACTTGGCTACTGACAGTTACTTGGTTAGTGACATGGTCAGTTACTTAGTTAGTGACATGGTCAGTTACTTGGTTACTTGGTTGTGACTTGGCTACTGACAGTTACTTGGTTAGTGACATGTGATTAACAGTTAGAGGTGGCAAACGGGCCGGCCCGGCCCGATCCGGCCCATTTTAAGCGGGCCTAGTTGTGCTTCGTGCCGTGCTTGGGCCGGCCCATTTATTATCGTGCCGGGCTCATGCCGACCCATTTACTTAAACATTAAGCCCGGTCCGGCCCATGGCCCGAGCCCATATCGTGCCGGGTCAATAAACGGGCCGTGCTCGTGCCTACCCACTATAAAGCACGATTTTAAAATCTTAATTTGAATAAATAAAAATTAATTTTATTTAACTATTTAGAAAATTAAAATAAATTAAGTTCTACAATATTTTTCTTAATCTTAGCTTTTTAAGATTAGTTTTCTAATATTTTTTATATTCCACTACAACTTGTAGTCTACAAGAAAGAAAGAAAGAAAAAAAATAACTCAAAATATATTGCTTGTAGTATATTATTGTGAGATTAATCTTTATTAATATAATGAAGATTTAGTATCATATTATTCTTTCCTTCATTCTATAGTTGTATTGTTATGAGATTAGAAAAAATATTTTATGTCAAAACAAGGATATAATGTTTTATTTCACTATTTTGACAATATAAAGAAATAGCATTGGTTGAATTGTCATGAGATTTTAAATAAAGAGGTCTAATATTCAAATCTCATCATTGTGGTTTTTAAATATTTTTAAAAACAAAATGAAATTTTGTATTTGTAACGGGCCGGCCCACAATATGTCGTGCTTGGGCCGTGCCGGGCCCATTACGGGCTCGGGCCGGGCCGGGCCAATGGGCCAATATTCCTAGGCCCAACCCGGCCCGTTATTCTAACGTGCTCGGGTCGTGCCGGGCCACTAACGGGCTTGGGCCGTGCCGGGCCTCTTTTAAGCGTGCCGGGCCCGTGCCGTGCTCGTGCTTAGTGGCCCGTTTGCCACCTCTATTAACAGTGACTTGGCTATTAACTTGTGACTTGGCTACTGACAGTTACTTGGTTAGTGACATGGTCAGTTACTTGGTTAGTGACATGTGATTAACAGTGACTTGGTTATTAACTTGTGACTTGGCTACTGACAGTTACTTGGTTAGTGACATGGTCAGTTACTTGGTTAGTGACATGTGATTAACAGTGACTTGGCTATCAACTTGGCTACTGACAGTTACTTGGTTAGTGACATGGTCAGTTACTTGGTTAGTGACATGTGATTAACAGTGACTTGGCTATCAACTTGGCTACTGACAGTTACTTGGTTAGTGACATGGTCAGTTACTTGGTTAGTGACATGTGATTAACAGTGACTTGGTTAGTCACTGTTAATCACATGTCACTAACTAAGTAACTGACCATGTCACTGACAATGTCACTAACTAAGTAACTGACCATGTCACTGACAATGTCACTAACCAAGTAACTGTCAGTAGCCAACTCTTAAAATGATCCATCAGATTATTACAAATTCATCTTCAACAGATTATTATGCAATCATCTTCAGCAGACATTTTCTATGTCGGGAATGGGGTGTAACAAGACAAACGAGATTGTGTACTGATACAAGAGGAGCAAGACAAGGCCTATGTCATCTCATGTAGCATATTAGGACAGATAATCTGTTGAAGCATGGTTCATAGTTTACTCGCATCAATCCAATATTCAGCAAGGTTCCATCACTGGTTCTTCACCTCTTCCAATCCAATATTCAGCAAGGTTCCATCATTGGTTCTTCACCTCTTCAATGAAGCATATCCAGTGTCACCTAAATGCTTATGTAATTGATTCCTGCATCAGAAAAACAATCCACATCCAACTAATTAACATCTACACCAGAAAACTAAAACTAATTAACAAATGAACCAAACAAGTTGCTACAAAGTGAACCAAACTTGTGGCTATGCTAGTTGGACTTATCCGAAATTTCAAGCACGGATAGTGCAAACAATGTTCGAAACATCAAATTCGAAATCAAATCAGCAGATAGTTGAAGAAACAGAACTTCATATTATTAGCAACAAATTCAAATGCTACATGGAAGAACCATAATTTTCCTTTTTAAGAAGATTGCTTCAACTTCTCCTCTCACCAGCCCTCTTTCATAACTTTGAAAACCCTTGCTCTATGTACTTGCAGCTTCCACACGAGGTGCGATAAAAATCTACAACTAAAGAATTGTTTTTTTTTTTTGGCCGTATCAAGAATTTTGAAGAACTCCTCATCAGATAAAATTCTCTAACACATTCAACTGGACACAGATCATCATCTTCATCAGACAATTCTCCTTGATTTTCATCAGCCACTCTGATCTTCTTAATAAACGAAATCCAGAGCTAAACTTTGAAACTTCCCAACCTGTAATTCTGATGCTAGGGCATAATCCAACATGTGTTCTCTCAGGAAATGAGATAGGAATTTCATATGGACTTTTTATGATTGGTTTTGATCCAAAATTGAATAAGGCCTCGGCCTTGCTATAAAGAACATTCTGTCTATGCATGAGAGCAAATGGCAAACCTCCAAAACAACGATTATCACAGATAATCTCTTTTTAGATTCTGGACAATGCTTTGCCAGATGAGCTATTGATCTTCTATTTCTTTACTTTCTGTCATCTTCCACTGGTAGAGTATGCAAAAACAGAAACATTAGGGCCTTTTGTTACAAAATTAGACAACATTCAAGCAGAATCCAAAGTGAACCTAGTTTCTACTATTCAATGATTTGGGAAATCTGGATCTTTAGAATAATCACACAAAGTAAAAAAAGGTCTTAGATATATTTATCAAAGTTTGCAGTTTTTATACAAATAAATGCAACATTCTCATCTACAAATCAGGAATGATGAATCTGCATGTAATCTCCAAGAAGCAACAACTAGCAAATGCAGCCAACTAAAAGTTCAAATGATCATATATACTTTGCTAATAGTAAGTAATTGAGTACTGCCACATATAAGACATATATTTTGATACCAATGAGCAAGGAAAAACAATTGCTTGGAGACGAAACTAAACATAATGCCTCAAAGTGATTATGACTTGACTTTGACATATCTTGTTGCAAACCAAGCCAAGCGAGCAACTATGACTTGTTGAGATAGAAGTTGTAACTATAAAGATCATTGATAACAAGAGTTTCGATTTGGCCTCTGGTACCATTATATATATGAATATAACCACATTGCCATTTTCAGTTCATACATGCATATTGTGGTACCATCTATGGATGAAGTACGCCCGTAAAGATACATAATGCATAGTCCAGAAGTCAAGGCGAGAGGCTCCGTGAGATTTTTATGCAAATGGCAGTGCAAAATGCAGCGACAAGTATGTCAAAGTGTCGAACCTCTGAGAAATTCAACCAGCGACGCCGCGCCCAGCAAAAAATCGAGGAGAACGTTCGCCGTGAGCGCCACTTCGACTCCACTACCAGAATCGCCACCGTCGCCGCCGAAACAACATTCAAACCCATAGGCATCGAAAAGCTCAAGAATGAAATCGGACCTCCTGAGGATCTCCGAAGCAAGTCTCGGAAATCAGTGCCGCCTCTACCAGATCTCTCTATCTCTACAGAGTCGATTCGAAGATCCCGCTCCGGCGAAGAAGCGCAGAAACGATGGCGTAGGGAGACCGGGCGTACTGGACGCCATTGGGGAGGGAAGGAGAGAGAGAGAGAGAGAGAGAGAGAGCTCTGAATGAGTCCGAATGGATAAGGGTTCAGTGAACCCGGGATTGGGTAACGGGAGGAAGATAGAGAGCTGTCAGTGGCAGTTTTTGTAATTATTGTTACTTTTAGTGGCAGGTTGTGAAGAGGTGACCTTAATTATCATGGGGACATTTGTGTGTCCTAGATTATAATAAGGCACTTCAAAATGACCTCTTTTATCATTGGCCCTTATTAAATTGATTGGTCTTTATGTCTGAATAAGTAAAGTAATTGATTTGTTTTATTTGAAAAATAGAAAGTAATTAATTTACCAAGAAAACGTAAAGTAATTTATGAATAAGTTATTACTTTCTTCACATGAACATTTGTAATCTTTATATGAGTTTAGGAGATGTATAAAATAGAATCTTGCTTGATTTGAAGATGAACATCTTCTATAAGGGAAATATACAAAACATTAATTTTTTACAAAATTTTAATATTATATACTATATATGTCTGGTCGTCTGGACCTCCCCTGATGTCAAATTCTGGTTCCGCCCCTGATCATCACTAATCTGATTAAGGGACGTACATGAAATGAGACTAGTCCTTTCCCACTTATAGAGGCTTATGCATCTATCCAAGGTAGGGTCATCCATATATTTTGTTTCACAACCAAGTAAACCTTCTAGTATATATAATTCGAATCAAAACACAATTTCAATCATTCAACAAACCTGCTTCCACTCATGTTGGGATAATGCTAATCTCTAGCTAGTAAAGCTTTATCATAACTGCCAGCTCTCAGATCTCTTCACTTAAGCTAGTAGTGGAGAGTCACTTTTTATTTGTTTGTATTACACTCTTTTCCCTTAAAGAGGGGAAAGCACCTGCCAAACCCAAGAAATTTGTGGCTTCCTAGGTATCTTTACCAGCTAGCTAGAACTGCTTTCTTGCTATATTTCCCAGCTGAAAAACATGGTCGGTACTCTAGCCCCCTTGCCTTATTAACTGAAACTGAAATATAATTTTTTTCCTGGGATCTTAACCATACTGAAACTAAACACATTTGCATTGCTGTCTGTTTTGATCTTCAGGAGGAGAAAACGAGTTGGACTGCGGCCGATGCTGTGGACTACAAAGGGTCTTCTGCAGATAAGTCCATAACTGGTGGTTGGGTAACTGCCACGCTTATATTAGGTACATTAATTCCACGAGCATATTTAAATAGTAGTTAACCCAATTGTTTAGCACATATTAATCTTAGCTTTTAATGAAGAACTTTCATGTGTCATCATTCACCAATCTAAAGGTGCTAATTTCTTGATCAAAATGATCTACGCGCGTACTATAGGAATTGAAATATGTGAAAGGCTATCAACTATGGGAATAGCAGTGAACCTGGTGACATACCTAGTTGGGACAATGCATTTGCCAAGCTCAACTTCAGCAAATATTGTCACAAACTTTTTAGGCACATCCTTCCTCCTTTGTTTGCTTGGAGGGTTCCTCGCCGATTCCTTCCTTGGCAGATACAAGACCATTGCAATCTTTGCTTCAATACAGACATTGGTAAGTTCTTGTTCAATTTTTACCTTAAACATTTCTAAAATTTACGATGAACTTTAAATAATAGAATCTTGATATATGTATGTACAGGGCACTGCTGCATTAGCAATATCAGTAAAATTGCCGCAGCTGCGTCCACCTCATTGTGATATTACTGCTGCCAACAACAACTGCAAACAAGCCAATAAGCTCCAAATGGGAATTCTTTACTTGGCTTTATATATAATTGCATTAGGGACTGGTGGGTTGAAATCAAGTGTTTCAGGATTTGGAACTGATCAATTTGATGAAAAAGACGACAGAGAGAAAGCGCAGATGGCATATTTCTTCAATAGATTTTTCTTCTTCATTAGCACAGGATCCTTGATGGCAGTCACAGTCCTTGTCTACATACAAGACCAAGTGGACAGAAGCTGGGCCTATGGAATATGTTCCATTTCAATGTTTATAGCCATCTTGCTGTTTTTTTCGGGGACTAAAAGATACAGATATAAGAAAAGCTTGGGAAGTCCCATAGTTCAAATTTTTCAGGTTATTGTGGCTGCTATAAGGAAGAGAAAGATGCCACTTCCATTCGACGTTGCCTTGTTGTATGAGAATTATCCCGAGGCTTCAAGAACTGGTCACACAGATCAGTTCCGGTAAGTTTTAATTTGGTTACTGAATTAGGCTCCCTACCTAACCCTATATATAGTGTACTTACTAAATATCTGGCATGTTATGTGGTCTTAGTGTCAATTTGGGCCATAAATTCAAACATATTGTCTACATGTGAAGTTTCTACATTTCCATTTGCTATCCATGTAACTCATTTTTGTATAGTGTTGATACTCATCCGGTTCAATTTTCATATAGTTTCTTGGACAAGGCATCTATTGTGGCAGAAGAAGATTCCCAGAGAAATGAACCAGCAGGTTCTGTTCCGAACCCATGGAAGTTATGCTCGGTTACAAGAGTGGAGGAGGTGAAAATGATGGTGAAACTACTTCCGATATGGGCCACAACCATCATCTTTTGGACAACATACGGACAGATGATGACCTTTTCAGTAGAACAAGCATCCACCATGGAGAGATCCATCGGAAAGTTCCAGATCCCGGCTGGCTCTCTCACGGTCTTCTTTGTGCTGGCCATACTGATCACACTGGCTGTTAATGACCGTCTCATTATGCCTATTTGGAAGAAATGGAAGGGCCAGCCAGGTATAAATACTGGACCTAGAAGATGATCAATTTGTCCAAAAGCATTATAGACTTATATAATTACTATCTACTAGCAGCACTAGTATTCACTATTAAACACCACCACGTTGAACTGAAACTATGGTTCTATACCCAATGCCTTACTAGAAGTACCAAAACTTTAAAGTTTGAGTACCTATGATCTTCCTTACCATAGATTCTATTTATCTATCTAATATCTTTCTTTCTACAACAGGTTTCACCCATCTACAGAGAATTGCAATTGGCCTTGTTCTATCGACTCTTGGAATGGCAGCGGCAGCACTAACCGAGAGGAAGCGGTTATCAGTGGCTAAAGAAATGAGAACTATGAGTGCAGGTCCTCTGCCTATCAGTGTGTACTTGTTAATCCCACAATTCTTCTTGGTGGGTTCTGGTGAAGCTTTCATCTACACTGGCCAGCTCGATTTCTTTATAACTCAATCACCAAAAGGAATGAAAACTATGAGCACAGGACTCTTCCTGAGCACTTTATCACTAGGCTTCTTTTTCAGTAGCTTCTTGGTTTCAATTGTGAGGAGGTTCACCGGAAGCAAAAATGGGCAAGGATGGCTTGCAGACAATATCAACTATGGAAGGCTTGACTGTTTCTATGGACTTTTGAGCGTTTTAAGTGTCATTAATTTTGTAGCATATCTCGTTTGTGCAAGATGGTACAAGCCAAGGAAATCTACCAAACCATCTGACGGTTCCTCTGCTGAGGATAGGTGTTAAATTCAAGGATTAATGGCATCCATGCATCAAAACTTTTTGATGTTACTCATAGTCAACAGAAGTCCATTATGCTTGGGAAAAGTCCTGCCTACGTACTTTAGTTGAAGATCACAAATCCACAACCAGCTCCAAGGGGATGCATAGACATTTTTCCTTCGCTTTTGGAATAAGCTTATAGTCAATAACTCTCTGCAGTTGCTTGTTTTCCCATTTTGAATAGAAGGAATAGGTGTTAAGTATTATTGTGCCAGTGTTAATGAATAAAGGTTCCTATGCAGATGCTAAGTGTTAGCTAAGCATGTAGATAGTCAGAGGCTTTGTAATTAGTACAGTGTACGTGTATGTGACTGTGTATTCTTGTAGTTCCTTTCTGGCTTTTGCTTTCTTGATAAAAGTTTGAATGGCTATAGAGAAATGATAGTAGCTTGAATTAGAGAAGTTCAACGCCTTCAAATCATTGCAATTAAATTTTGCTGTGATATGGGGGAGGAGAAGCAAATCCATCATGAACATTCAACGCTCTAGACTCCCCCTCCATCATTCAACTCTGTTTCAAACCGGTAAAGACCCAAAATGCAAGCATCAAAAGTGAATAAACCTCGTCAATACTTCTGCAGTAACGGAGAAAGGAGAATGCATGCTTCATAACTCAATCACCGAAAGGAATGAAAACCATGACTACAGGTCGTTCTCTTCCTCGCCACTTTATCACTTTGTTTTTTCGCTAGTAGCTTCTTGGTTTCGATTGTGAATAAGGTGACAGGAAGCAAACACGGGCAAGGATGGCTTGCAGATGATACAGAGGCTTGACTGTTTCTATGGACTTTTGAGTTGTCTAAGTGTCATCAATTTTGCTGCATATCTTGATTCTGTAAAGTGGTACAAGCCACAAAAACTACAGTACCAGCTGCTTTTCAGAGTGGTTCTTGTACTACTGAAGATAGGTGCTGGATAGTTACTTATCTTGTGCATACGGGTTTTCTTTTTCGTTTGGAAGCGTATATGTACATCTAATGTTGTACACTGCAAAGCGGAAAGTGCAGAAGAGTCATCTATCTTGTCAATAGAGTTTGATATCATGAACCACTACTAGATCCGGAAACTTTAACGGCCATAAAATAGACTAACAAGAGCATTTTATTGGTTCTAAAACAATATTTTTCTTAGATCTCTTTTTTAAAAGGATCAATTGTTATAAATCGTCACAATATATAACCCTGACTAGCCAGCTAGCCTGCCTTATGACACTAAGAATGCCACAATCAAACATATATGAGTCATCACAAATAGAAGTCTCTAATGTTTTATTAATCGGTCCCCTAAAGAAAACTGATATCTGCAAACAACAGTAAAAAAGTGCATATATGATATTTGTGATAAAGTAATCTGGGGTTCACATCCAAAACCAAATGGCAATGGATGGAGTGGCCCAAACCCTTATAAACTCATAGGCAAGATCCCATTTTTCCCATGTGGGATGTATATATTCTCAACACGCCCCCGCACGTATGGCGAATTTTCAAGCCATACACGTGGACAACTTTGGGTGACGTGGAGCCCGTGTGGTCGTTAGGCATGCACACGTGGGTAACCCGCTTTGATACCATGAAAAAGTAATCTGGGGTTCACATCTAAAACCAATTGGCAATGGATGGAGTGGCCCAAACCCTTATAAACTCATAGGCAAGATCCCATTTTTCCCATGTGGGATGTATATATTCTCAACACTTTGATGGCATTGCAGCAAACTGGTGATATCAAAGTATTTGAGGAAAAAAGAAAAGAAAAACATATATAACTACTTTCATGGTATTAGAAATAAAATGATAACTAAAGAAGGACGATGCATTTCGACAAAAATAACAAAAAGAATAATAATAAGGACTGCATATGCATGCATATCCTACTTGATTAGTGGTATGAAAAGGTGTGGATACAGAGACTAGCCGCAAAAAAACAAAATGGATTTTATTTGCTTTTTCTTTCCCTTCTTCTTATGGTGTGCACTACTTTTATAGTGCATTAATGAATTTGTGCTTCTATTTGTGTTTAACAAACCACAATCAATGACACATAGATGTTTGATTGAAAATTGCATTAGCAATTTGAAGCAAGAACAGTAGCAGAGTTTACTGCAAACTTGAGTGCTTAGACACTCAGATCTACAATTCTTCTATATTACGAGGAACAAACTGAAGAAAATGAAAGACAGATACTTGTGGAAGATTTTCTGGTATTACTTCATAAGAGAAAACGATTACAAGCTACATCTATACAAAGGAGATGGAGTGTTCAAACACATTTGAAACACTCCCTATAGACCCTCAACAACTTACCCTTGATTAAAGGAACAAACCACAATCCTAAACTTAAAATTTACTCTATCACACCTATGTACAAAGTAAGGGAAGTAAGCTATGAACAGTTAAGGTATGGCGTGCAGCAGTAAGGTATCGTGTGCATCTTCCAATATAAACTTAAGTTTATATAGTAAAGCAAAAGTTAACCTACCTAACCATCTTGTGGCTAGAATGAAAGCTTAACTAACTAGATTAAAAGTACTTTAGATACAAAATATCTAGCAACAAGTGGCTGAAACTGACTTTCCTAATTGAAGCAGGAGAGCATTAACTTCCACAGATGATCACCATCCTAATATGATAAAACTCACTACTCATGTGTCTGCAGCCTGCAGACTGCAAATGCACTTCTGAAATAATTACCGGTGTGTTGATCAAGATGCATGAAACTTAACTAGCTTTCATATGAAAATATTTCTCTTCATACTCCTGGAGTAGTACTCAATTAAAAGGTGCAAAACTACTCCAGATATACTCTCTATTCTCAATTAGTCAATTATGTATTTTCATGGTGGCAGTTCAATTTCTTTGGAAATAATCGGCTTGCAGTTTCGAAACTCTAGTGCTTCTCAAAAACATAGTATTTCCTTAGTCTATTGGCATTAGGAATGATTTCTTTTTTATTTTGGGACTTGGATTACATGCAATTAATTAGCCAACTACGAGTAGTCGAAGGTTTTCAAGGGGGTACTGGGTGAAAATAACTGAAAGAGAACAGAGAGTTTGTGGAAAACCTCACACAGACAGGATCAATTGTATTGCTTATTTATATTACATCAGATACAGGTAATAAAGAAAGTATTAAACACAGATTTACAAAGAGATTACAGAGGCCAAACTTAGGCATCAAGTAGACTTGGCCTCCAAGGCTGGAATCATTTAGAGGATTCTGATGTGATCTTTAAGTCACAACGATTCTGTTCATCACCGGGAATATTCAAGCACCAAGCTTAACCGTTTAGGAAATGGATCTTGTAATGGATGAACGTTCAATTATTTGCCGGTTTTCTCAGCTCAATCTCTTATTCTGGTATTAACTATAAATATTGGCTTAACTTTAACCACTCGTTTCAACATTGATCAGCTAGCTGTTGTTTTAGGGTGGCCAGAAAATAAAGCTTCATTAGGAGGACACGTGCACATTAGACATGCGCACACAAACTAGACCATCAAATCATTTATGGATAAACTCTAAACTTTATATATTTTTAGCCTTTTTTTTTTTTTTTGAATGAATCAACTTCTGATTAGTTGCTGCAAAGAAGCTGCAGAATAGAACCAAATTTCATCCAAATATGGCATAAATAAAATTATAACATTGACTAGCTAGCTAGCTCAATAGCTTGTTTTGCATGCCAGATGTAAATAAAAGATACGAGTCATCATAGAGATCGATAAACATCTAACATTTAATCACCTAACTAATCTGTTATCTGCAGGCAAGAAGTAAAATTTCATGATATCTTTGAACTGTTAAAAATTGAGAAACTCTACCTTTTAAACAATTGGCAACTTATACATCATATCATGGTACGTATTAGAAAAAAAACAATGATAACAAAATAAGGCATATACTACATTTTAGTGATTAATTTAGTGGAATAGAAGATGCTAGCTAGCTGGGGAGAGGTGTGGCTGTAGGGACTGGCCTCAGATCCCCAACTGGTTTTGTCTGGTTATGGGTTTCGTTTGCCTTTTCTTTCCTTCTTATTGTGTTCACTACTTTTTTGATGGCCGGTGGATTTGATATTATCATAAAATACCCAAATACAGTAGTAGTTCTTAGATGCACTGTATATAATCATGTTTAGTTCTAATAAGCACGTAGAGATCACATGGAGCCACAGTGGACAATCCCCCACTGGACCATTCCTCCATCAATATGTCAACTCTGGTGTGACCCTACGATATACGGTTTTAGTGAACAAAATAAGCTGAAATCCAGACTACTTTTGAGTCGGTTTCAACTTTTTAAGAGAATTATGCAGAAAATATATGAAGCTTAGCTAGCTGGAAATCCCATGACAATGAAAACCATAAATCTCATGTTCCACATGCAGATACCGTTTTATGTTGCTCTTAGACACAAAATTGGAAGTCGACATGAGGACCATTGTTAACTGCCGCTTAATCCTTGTGATCACAAACTACTTGCTGACAAAGTGACAAGATTGCTTTCATATCTGCGATTGATCAATTTCGTTACTTCATGGAACTAAGATCCATGCTTGCTTCAAAACAAAAGAAATTAACATATATGTATCATATTATCACTATTCTGATCAACGTACATGAAATGAGCCTAACTCTTTGCTAGATTGTGGGGCAGCAAAAGCACCTATTGAGGCTTATGTTTATGTAGGTAAGGTAGGTTCATCTATATATTTCTGCGGATCACATTAACCAGCTTCACAACCAAAGGACACCTTCTAGTATATATTATTCGAACCAAAACACAATTTCAATCAGTCATCAAACCTGCTTCCACTCAAATGTTGGGATAAGGCTAATCTCTAGCTAGTAAAGCTTTATCATAACAACCAGCAAGGCAGCAATCAGATCTCTTCACTTAAGCTAGTAGTGGAGAGTCACTTTTCATGTGTTTGCGTTACACTCTTTGCCTATAAAAGGGGGGAAAGCTCCTGCCAAACCCAAGAAATTTGTAGGTTTCCCAGTTTTCTTTACCAGCTAGCTACAACTGCTTTCTTGTCATATTTCCCAGTTGAAACATGGTTGGTAATCTAGCTCTCTTTCCTTAACTGTAACTGAAATAGAATTTCTTCCTGGGATCTTAACCATACTGAAACTAAAAACAACCACATTGCTGTCTGTTTTGATCTTCAGGAGGAGAAAATGAGTGGGTCTGCGGCCGATGCTCTGGACTACAAAGGGTTTCCTGCTGATAAGTCCAGAACTGGTGGTTGGGTTGCCGCAGCGCTTATACTAGGTATATATATGCTTATTCTTTTATTTTTCATGACAGTTGAGAGACTAATTTGATTATCAGGTTTGATCAATATAAGTAGGTGGTTCATGCAAAGGTGATGGGGTTTAGCAGACTTGTATAACTTAATGAGGGAATTATATGCATGCATTTGTGTCTAAAGAATGTTCGACAAGAATATTCAATTAGTAGTCAACCCAAGTGTTTAGCATATATTAATCTTAGCTTTTGATGAAAAACTTTCGTCTGTCATAATTCACCAAGCTGAAGGTGCTAATTTCTTGATCAAAATGATTTGTTATAGGAATTGAAATATGTGAAAGGCTATCAACTATGGGAATAGCAGTGAACCTGGTGACATACCTAGTTGGGACAATGCATTTTCCAAGCTCAACTTCAGCAAATATTGTCACAGACTTTGCAGGCACATCCTTCCTCCTTTGTTTGCTTGGAGGCTTCCTCGCCGATTCCTTCCTTGGCAGATACAAGACCATTGCAATCTTTGCTTCAATACAGACATTGGTGAATACTTTTTCGGTTTTTAACTTTCAATTTATCAAAGATTAATGATGATCTTTATATATATAATAGAATCTTGATGTATGTACAGGGCATAATTGCATTAGCAATATCTGTAAAATTGCCAAAGCTGCGGCCACCTCATTGTGACATTACTGCTGCCAACAACAACTGCAAACAAGCCAATGACTTCCAAACGGGATTCCTTTACTTGGCTTTATATATAATTGCATTAGGGATTGGTGGGCTGAAATCAAGTGTTTCCGGATTTGGAACTGATCAATTTGATGAAAAAGATGACAAAGAGAAAGCGCAGATGGCATATTTCTTCAATAGATTTTTCTTTTTCATTAGCACTGGAACCTTGATGGCAGTCACAGTCCTTGTCTACATACAAGACAAAGTGGACAGAAGCTGGGCCTATGGAATATGTTCCATTTCAATGTTCATAGCCATCTTGGTGTTTTTTTCGGGGACTAAAAGATACAGATATAAGAAAAGCTTGGGAAGTCCCATAGTTCAAATTTTTCAGGTTATTGTGGCTGCTATAAGGAAGAGAAAGATGCCACTTCCATTTGACGTTGCCTTGTTGTATGAGAATTATCCCGAGGCTTCAAGAATTGGTCACACTGATCAGTTCCGGTAAGTTTAATTTGGTTGCTGAATTAGGCTCCCTAACCCTATATAGTACTTACAAAACATCTGGCATGTTATGTGGTCATAGAGACAATTTGGACCATATATTCAAACATGTTGACAACATGTTAAGTTTCTACATGTTCACTTGCTATCCATGTAACTCATTATAGTATAGTGCTGATGCTCATCTGGTTCAATTTTTGGTTAGTTTCTTGGACAAGGCAGCTATTGTGGCAGAAGAAGATTTTGCGAAAAATGCACCTGCAGGTTCTGTTCCGAACCCATGGAATTTATGCTCAGTTACAAGCGTGGAGGAGGTGAAAATGATGGTGAAACTACTTCCGATATGGGCCACAACCATCATGTTTTGGACAGCATACGCACAGATGCTCACCTTCTCAGTAGAACAAGCATCCACCATGGACAGATCCATTGGAAAGTTTCAAATCCCGGCCGGCTCTCTCACAGCCTTCTTTGTGTTAGCCATATTGATCACATTGGCTGTTAATGACCGTCTCATTATGCCTATTTGGAAGAAATGGAAGGGCCAACCAGGTATACATACTGGATGGAGAAGATGATCAATTTGTACAAAAGCATTATAGTAGTACTATCTACTAGCAGCACTAGTGTTAAACAACACCACTTTGAACTTAAAATAACATACCTTAGAACCCTAAGTATCCAATGCCTTGCACTAGAAGTACCAAAACTTTAAACTTACAGTACCTATGATCTTCCTTGTAATAGATTCTATTTATGTATCCAATGTCTTTCTTTCAACAACAGGTTTCACCAATCTACAGAGAATTGCAATTGGCCTTGTCCTATCGACTCTTGGAATGGCAGCGGCAGCACTAACCGAGAGGAAGCGGTTATCAGTGGCTAAAGAAATGAGAACTATGAGTACAGGTCCTCTGCCTATTAGTGTGTACTTGTTAATCCCACAATTCTTCTTGGTGGGTTCTGGTGAAGCTTTCATCTACACTGGCCAGCTCGATTTCTTTATAACTCAATCACCAAAAGGAATGAAAACTATGAGCACAGGACTCTTCCTGAGCACTTTATCACTAGGCTTCTTTGTCAGTAGCTTCTTGGTTTCAATTGTGAGGAGGTTCACCGGAAGCAAAGATGGGCAAGGATGGCTTGCAGACAATATCAACTATGGAAGGCTTGACTGTTTCTATGGACTTTTGAGCGTTTTAAGTGTCATAAATTTTGTAGCATATCTTGTTTGTGCAAGATGGTACAAGCCAAGAAAACCTACCAAACCATCCAACGGTTCCTCTGCTGAGGATAGGTGTTAGCTAAACAAATGGTCTGGTGTGGTATCTGTTCTATTGTTCTTGATTACCTTAATGAAATTTGGTTTGAGTTTGGGTCCCTTGAAAGAGAAATGAATGAGTACAAATTAAAGGATTAATGGCATCCATGCATCAAAACTTGGTGATGTTACTCATAGTCAACAAGTCCATTATGCTTGGAAAAAGTCCTGCCTACTTTAGTTGAAGATCACAAGTCCACAACCAGATCCAAGGGGATGCATAGACATTTTTCCTTGGCTTTTGGAATAAGCTTAGAGTCAAAAACTGTCTTCAGTTGCTTGTCTTCTCCATCTTGAATAGAAGGAATAGAAGTGAATATTATTCTGTGGGTTTTCTTGTAGTTCCATCTTGAATAGAAGGAATAGAAGTGAATATTATTCTGTGGCTTTTGCTTTCTTTAATACAGGTTTGAATGGCTATAGAGAAATGGCAATGGCTTGGATGCGAGAAGTCTAACGCCTTCAAATCATTGCCGTTAAATTAGCCGTGATATGGGGGAGGAGAAGCAAATCCATCATGAACGTTCAATGCTCTAGATTCCTCCATCATTCAACTCTGTTTCAAAATGATATAAAGACCCAAAACGCAGGCATCAAAAGTGGAGAAACTTTGTCAATACTTTTGCAGTAACGGAGAAAAAGGAGAATGCTTCTCACTTCTCATTCCTACATTACCGGCACTACTGTAACAGCTTAGAATCCGAAGTAAAGAGTAGTCCTAAAATAGTAAAATATGGGGTAACTAGCACTAATGCATCAGTTAAACTTACCATCTAACATGCATGAAAACTGTTGGCAGATCACGGACGTCTCGCTTAAAGAAAAAGTAGAGTAGTTTTGCTATTGCTCAGGACAAGCATTATATAAGCTGCATCGTAGAATGTCGGAAAAGAAACTTACCACCTTCAAGTCAAATCATAGACAGAACAAGGGAATACAAGAAATGCTTCAACTCAACACAAATTCGACAAGCATTCTACTAAGCTACCAAAACACACACAATTACTACACAAATGGCACATCAGGCTCTCCTTATTTATGTTTCCTGTAGGCCAGCCAGAGTGCCAGGCCTCTTACTTGCCTTGTAGAGATGATTTAAAGCATACTGCGATATTAGGTAAAGAAAATGACATATAAACATCGAATGCAAGCCACAATAAATTGAATCACCAGCATACGTAGAATACTAGGGGAACGTAATTCAGATAGAATATAAAGATACAATAAGTTCATATCCTCTTCCTGAATTCAATAAGAATCTCAAAAACATTTATAACCTCCTAATCACAATGATAAATTGCCACAAGGCACGACCATGATCAACATCAGACACCCCCAATGACTCGATCTTGACCACAGCTAAGTCGGAACTATCAACTGTAAAGTGAAAATGACTGAAAATGAAGAGTAACACATAAACATCTGACACCACATACCCAAAACAATAAGCTGCTAAGTGAGTCTAAATAAGCAACACCCCACTTGGTACATTGTTTTGCCATTGCTCTTTCTCAATTAGCCTGGATCTAATAATCCTCTATCCTCTTCTTTCCGGCAATACATACAACGATGGAGCTACCAATTAGAAAACGAAGCTCAATCCTGAGTTTCGTTCTTCTTTCCATCCTCATCTCTGTCCTCCAACAGCTTGCCGGCCTCCACATTGTCCTGCTGAGCCTTCTTCTGCGCCTCGGCGGCCTTAAGCGCCTGCAGTTTCGCATGATTGTAATAGGCCACACCGATAAACGCAATCAGATACCCAATCAGGTTGATTGGCGTCACGGTGTCCTTGATCACGGACCACGAAAAGGCAATCAAGAGCCAATCTTTCACAACCCCGGCAACATTCATGGTCAAAGCCGAAGTCTTCCCCACCAGCAGAAACACAGCCAGGTTCAACGCAAACGCACAGAGCGAATTGGTCCCGAAAATGACGAAATCAAAGTGGAAACTCGAGGTCTCCTTCAACACGGGGAACTCCACAACGATCCAAGGAATGCACAGAAACGCAAAGCAGCAGGGGGCAACATAATAAAGAGAAGTAATCGGATTCAAGCTGATACCCTTAGCATTAAGCAAGATCTGAATCAGAACCAACCTCGTGGCCTCGAAACCCACGGCCATTAGCTGCAGGCTCACTCCCCACGAGTTGAATTTCGCCTCGCCGTAAGCGGCAACCGCCACGCCGAACGAGATCGAGAGCATGTTGACCATGGTGTCCGATTTGAAAGGGTCCTTCTTGATGAGAATCCCGATCGAGTAGACGGCCACCGGCATTAGAGCCTTGAGCATCTGAATGAAAGACACCGACAGAAAGATGTAAGCGGAGTTGGAGAACCAGAGGGACAGGGCGTACAGAGCTCCGATGGGGACGACGGACTTGAGGTAGAGGTCCCTTGACATGGAGACTGGCTCGACGAGCTTGAAGACCTTGACGAGGAGGTAGGCGAGGGAGGAGCAGAAGGCCATGTGGATCATGGTGAGGGAAATTGGGAAGGGCCAATTGTAGAGCTTGCGGTCGAGGATGTACTTGTTGTAGACGATGACGGTGAAGCTGAGGAAGATCCATATGCCGACGTAGGCGTAGGAGAGGAGGACCTTCTTCACCACACCGTCGGAAAGCGCCATACTTTTTTGAGGTTGAGATTGGATCTGCAACTCTGAGGAACCCTAATGGGGGTCACCTTCAGATTTGGGATTTAAATAAGAAAGGAGGAGACTTTCAAAATCCCAATGTGTGAAGAAGTGAGGAAGGTGGAGACTGGGAGAGGGGTAAGTTTTGAGTGAGATTCGTTCGGGCTTTTGTAGTGGTGGGCTTTAAGGTGAGAGTTTTAATTTGTTGGCTAGATTTTTGTGCTTGAGGGACACATGTTTCTTGCATCCATCCTACCCGTCGGAATACCCATTTACTGTGCGTTTACTTGCTTGGATTGAGTATGAGAATGGAGACTCCGACCGAAGATATGAGAATTTCAACGTGATGCTTATGAATTAGCATCTCTTACCAAAATCTATGACAAGAGAGTATTAATTTTTTTTCTTTTTGGTACCAAACAAACTGTCCTATTTAATTTAATAATAATTGAGGCACTACTCATTTGATTTGCTTCCATTGATAAAGACCCCATAACAATACATAATTGAAAATATTCTGACTAAGAAAATTATGCTCGATCATCATCATTTGACCCTAAGTCAAGTTGTTTTTTTTTTTTTTTTTTATGGATGCAACTATGCAAGTTGTAGAATTTCTATCAAAGAGGGTGATTAATTAAGACGTTTAGACTAGGACATGGGAAGTTGAAAAGGAAAACGAGTGAATTACCTCGCAATTAAGGGCGAAGACTCGGCAGGAATGTGACACTTTGTCTTAGCAATTAGGCCCCTTGCGTACGTTGAAGGGGTTCTCTCGTGTGGACTTGAAGGATTGATTATGTTAGAATTACACTTCCAAGTGCTACATTGCCAAATGTTTTAGGGTCTTTGTTTTCTTGTGTATTACGGGCTTTCAAGCTGCTAAATGGGTCTGTCAAACTGTTTTTGGAAGGATGGGTGTGTCAAACTTAAGCTGGCCCATAATTTCCATCCTCAGTTTGATGGACAGTGACAAGAGAGGGGCGTCAGGGGCCTAATTTGTCCCATTTGCCTAACATAGGTTTGAATTAGCCTCTCAAAGTCTATATGGTACAAATATATAATGTATTGGAATCTCAATGATGGCTAAATTTGTTACCGACAGTCTAGTATATCAATTTTTAAGACTAGTTTAAAATCATATTTGATTTAGAGTCGGTCTATTACTAACTATTTCAAACTGATCTACTTAATATGTTTTTAGATGAAACCCTCAAAATATACTTACTAACATAGTGCTTTAGAAAGAAAAAAAAAACACTTTCCAATAACAAGGGATCAAAACAAACAAATAATAAAATGAGGTACCTACCTAGTGCTTTAGAAAGAAGCACTTTCCAATAACAAGGTTTTGCATTTCACATCAAAATAAACAATTGGTGAAATGAGGTATCTTTGCAAAATTTATTCAAAAAACAAAAGGGGGTAAAGTTTTCTAATAAAGCTGTGGACAGATCGTGATTATCACAAAGTGCATGACTGTTCAGGTAAACTGCTTTTCTAAGCACAGGTGGTGTGTCTCTAATCTTCACGATTTCTCTTCCTCATTAACTAAGCAATGTCTAATCTCTCTGTCATGTCCCACAGGCCCCAAAGAATTTCCTTTTCCTCTTCTTTGAGTCCTTTGTCATCTGAGTCCAGCTTTCTCTAAATCTCTGGCCACAGATTCACAACCGCGTGGTGAAAATTTGATTCCAGTTGAACAGTAATGGACTAATGGAGTCACCACAGAAGTTAAAGTCTCTCCCAAAAGTACACAGTCCCTCTCCCTCTCTCTCAGTCCCACACAGTCTCTCACATTCTCTCCAAATCTCATTGTTTAGAGCTAATAATTTCATTCACCCACTAACCGAAATCACTTAAATTATACACCCCCAAATTGATTCTCTCACTCATTCATTCCGTGAACCCCACCAACCATTTTTGTGTGTGCAACCAACACCACCTTCTTCTTCTTCTTCTTCTTCTTCTTCTCTTAGCTCAGCACAGATCCCCTGTCCAAAACCCATGAAAAATCTTCTATCTTTGTAAGGAAATGAAACCCAGAACTCCAAAAGCTTCAGTCTTTCAACCCAGAACTCCAAAAGCTTCAGTCTTTCATCTGTTTCTAGCTAACTGAGCTCATTCTGGTTCTGGGTTTTGTGCTGCTATGGAAACCAGCAAGGCCCAGAAGAAAAAGAAGTGGTTTTTACCACTGGTGCTGTCTCTGCTCCTATCCACTTTCCTCATCTTCATCACTGTCTTCACTTCAAGTTCATCTGCTTCAAGATTGTACAAGGCCCATGTGAGAAATGACATCCCACACTTCGTGGAGTCAAAGCTCAAGGTTTCGGATACTAACAAGGACCCAGTACCCAGATTGGCTTACTTGATCTCCGGCTCAATGGGGGACGGCGAGAGCTTGAAGAGGACACTCAAGGCTCTGTACCATCCGAGGAACCAGTACGCTGTGCACTTGGACCTTGAAGCTTCGGCGGAGGAGAGGTTGGAGTTGGTTAGGTTTGTGAGGAATGAGCCCATGTTTGAGAAGCTGGGGAATGTCAGAGTGGTTGTGAGGGCTAATTTGGTGACCTACAGAGGGCCAACAATGGTGACTAATACGCTTCATGCCGCGGCGATTTTGTTGAAGGAAGGTGGAAAGTGGGATTGGTTTATTAATTTGAGTGCTTCTGATTATCCTTTAGTGACCCAAGATGGTAAGTCCAGGGAATTTAAGTAGCCAAGAATCATTTCCGCCTTTTCGGGTTGTTTTGTTCAAGTTGTTTTCAGCATTGGATGTTTCAGTTTTTAAATTAGTTTGTTCTGATTCTTTAATTGGAGGGGGAACTGGTTTTTGCTAGTTATGGATTGCCTTGATGCATTGGTTTTGCAATCCCACATGCTGTTGTTTATAGCCAAGTTGTCACCGATTTTGCTTATTTCCATTTACTTTTATGCATTGGAGTTCTTGATTACAGCTGGTTTTGGTAACTACAAGAGCAATATTTATAACTCAACTATTAATTCTGCTTTTGCTCATTGCTAATTACAGAAGCATTTAAATTTGGCTTTGTGTCTGTATACTTATTCAACTATTTTACTGAGTAGATGATGAAAGAGGTGTTTGCTCTTTCTAGCTTTACTTATGACCTCTGACATTCATGACAATTATGAAAGTCATACTTACTATGCTGGTTTCATTGTCCATCCTGTCATTTTCACTAGATCTGTTAATAACTATATTTGGTAAAATAAAGAGTACTGATCAGGTGATTAAGCTGCATGGTCATATATAGATATACAGATGCCTAAGTTCATGTGTTTGTTTTTTCTGCACTACAGATATGCTTCATGTCTTGTCATCCATTCCGAGAACTCTCAACTTTATAGAGCATACCAGTGACATCGGCTGGAAGGAGTATGTTGCTCATCCTGCCTCTTTGTTTAGTAATACTCTTTCTTATCGTTTAATTTTGAAAAGTATGAGAGACGAAGTCTTGCAAAGTTATATATAGCTCTCCTATAAAGGGTTTCCATGAACTCCTCAGGTATCAGAGGGCAAAACCAGTGATAATTGACCCAGGGCTGTATAGTGTACAAAAGTCAGATGTATTCTGGGTGACAGAGAAAAGGAGCGTTCCAAGTGCATATAAGCTGTTTACAGGTGAAAATCTTTGCTTCTGGTGCTTCTCATTCTTTTTTGATCTATCTGCCTACTAAATGATTACACTGCTGTTCAACAAGATATAATGTCAGAGTCTTCTGCAGAAGGACTAGGTGAACAGCTAGGTTAGGTAATGTTCATAGATAAACATAAGATCATTCTCCAAGCATGGATTTAGGCCAATACCAAGGTAGTTTTATGACACTGTTCGGAAATCGGAACTATTATTAGCAGCTCTGCAAAGATTAAACAATTCTTTAGTCCATGCCTAGTTGGTCAGTTTATGCCTTGCGTATGGCTTTCATAGCAAAAAGTGACCAGTTATACTGTTCTGTAAGATAAGTTACATAACTACTTCCTTCTGCTAGTTCAGGAATATTAGTCTGGAAAAGGGTGTCATTGTGTTTCTTTCCTTTTTCTATTTCTTGTTTTGTTTTATGTATTGCTTGGAATATATGATTAAAATTTGTTGTCACTTGACATGGACTTGAACTACTGAATCTGCACACTAGCTTAGTTTTCTTGTCATCTTTCCTTTATAAAAAGATTTTGAATTGATTTATTCAACTATAAACTATGTTGTCCCTCCATTCATTACCTAATACCTGATTCCGGATACTGCTCAATAATTCCTCAGGTTCTGCTTGGATGATGCTCTCCCGTCCTTTTGTGGAATACATGGTATGGGGGTGGGACAACCTCCCAAGGATAGTCCTTATGTATTATGCCAACTTTCTTTCTTCACCAGAAGGGTATTTCCACACAGTCATCTGTAATGCTGAGGAGTTTCGAAACACTACTGTTAGCCATGATCTTCACTTCATATCATGGGACAACCCCCCGAAACAACATCCACATTTCCTCACCGCTGATGACTACCAGCGCATGGTAGACAGTAATGCACCCTTCGCCAGGAAATTTGGCAGGAATGAGTCGGTTTTAAGCAAGATCGACTCTGAGCTTTTAGGCTGCAATGCTGATGGGTATGTACCAGGAGGATGGCTCAGTACTGGAGCAAATGCAAATGCTACTCTTCCGGATTACACAATAAAAAATGTGACCACTCTTAGGCCAGGTCCTGGTGCTGAAAGACTAAAACGTCTCATCACTGGTTTGTTATCTGCAGAGGATTTTCATGCGAAGCAATGCACCTGACATCCGAAGAGTCCAGATAAACGATTATTCTAATCCTATACCTAGTAGGCAGCAATGGCAGACTATTGATCTTAATAATGGTTGACATGGCAGATAGCAGGCTATAGAAACGTAGTGGGAACGAGAATTTTACCTTCCCAGCATATATTCGTTACCTCATCTCAATATTGAGTACGATATTCTTGTAGTTCAAAAGCTAAAAGTGTACTGTAATGTATCATTTAGTTTACATAATAAGAAGGGTTATAAAAGCTTGCATGTTTGATTAACTTGAAGCAAAGATTTTACCATCTCTTTTCTTTCATATCGTTTGGTTCTTTGATCAGAAGAGAAAGTGAATACAGCAACCACAAGTAAATAGTTACATATTCCTGTATTAATTTGTTGTGCTTCCTAAAAGTTCAAGTAAAGACATTTCTCTGCTGCATTATTCAATTTACGCTGTATTTTGAGGCAAAAGAATGAAGTGACATAAAATATGGATAAATACATCAAGGGAAGGAATTCGCCATATCATACATCCTCCAAATTCACCATTTTACAAAAAGAATCAAGTATCTTAAGCATTTCTTGTGCTTGTGGAGGACAAAGATCACCAACAATGAGCTCTTCAGCCACTCCATTTATCTCTATCACACTAGAACCAGGTTTCTTCTTCATTCCGCCTTCTGAGATCATATCTCGGACTCTCTTTGCCTCCAATTCCAAGCCAGCTTCCTTGTACATGTTATATGAAAGAACATGAATACCGCAATCGGCTACTCCCATATCAGCCAGCTTTTTCCAAATTCTGTCCCCCAGTTCAACATTCCCATGAACTCTACACGCACCCAGTAACGCCCCCCACACGTTGGCATCCCCTCTTCCTAGTCCTCCCATCTTGTCCTCTATAAACTTCTCAGCTTCCTCTACCATGCCTGCTCTGGCCAAGAGGTCAACAACACAAGCATAGTGCTGAAGCCCGGGTTCAACCCCATAAAGGGTACTCATTTGATCAAACAGTTCAAGTCCCTTGTCTACCATTTTTGCATGGGTACAAGCCGAGAGAACAGCAACAAATGTGGTTTCTGTAGGTTGGATCTTATCTACAACCAATTTATCAAACAGCTCAATCGATTTCCTTGCATCCCCATTCATCGCAACCCCAGTAATCATGGCATTCCACGCTCGGGCATCCTTATTACAAATGCCCTCAAAAACCTTCATAGCTGCTTCCACATAGCCACATTTGGAGTACATATCAACCAATGCAGTGGCCAATATCCTATTCGACTCAAGCCCGTGCCTCTTAGCATAGGAGTGCACCCACAACCCTTGCGCCACCGCACCCAAATGAGCAGCGGCAGTGAGAACACTAACAAGAACAGACTCATTAGGCCTCGTCCCCACCTCTTGCATTTGCCTAAACAAACAAACCACCTCTCTAAAATCACTCACTCGAGAATACGCAGCCATCATCGCACTCCACGACACAGCATTTCTCTCAGGCATTTCATCGAACACCTTCCGTGCATTCTCAACATCCCCAATCTTCCCATACCCATCAACCATCGCCGTCCACACCACCACATCTTTGCTAGGACTTTTATCAAACACCAATTGGGCAGCACCCATCTCAAGAATCACCGAGTAAAACTCGATTAGCCGGCTAACAACAAACGGGTCATCTCCGAACCCGAATTTCGCAACATGGGCATGAACCAACCTTCCGGTTAGCTCAGAATTATGGACCAAAATCGAGCAAGCCTTGATCAATGGCGGGAAAGTAAACTTATTAGCGATCAATCCGTAACTCAACAAGTCTAGATAGCACATGACCGCAGCCACCGGCGCGTGTGATTGCGCGTGCGCTCTGATCATGGTGTTGTACATGAAAGTGTTGCGGTGGGGATGGTGGTGTTTGAAGATTGAGCAAGCGTAGGAGAACAAGGAAGCGTCTTTGGCGGCGGCGGAGAGGAGCGGCGCGATGGCGTAGGGGTTTTTGGGTCGGGTGGAAGTGAGGAGGTGGGCGTGGATTTGCTTGAGTTGGTTTAGGGTTTTGCATTTTTGGCAGAGGAGAATGAGATCGTTGGTTCTAACGGTTTTTTGAATCATCTGAAAAATGGCGGGTATGTGTCTTGGGCCTTGAGACTAAAATATTCTCAATATCTTTGATATTTTTTCAAGATTTTACAATTATCGGTATTAATTTTCACATCTTTTGATATTTTATTTTTAGTTGAATATATAATTTTTATCGATATTCAATATTTCCATAAAAAAAAATTCTTTTTCTTTTCAAACTATTGATACTTTGGTCATTGGGTGTAAGGGTAATTGATCAAAATGAGTAGGAGACGTCTGATCTATTGGCTTTGTGAAGTCAAAGCATTTTTCAGGTTGGGAAGTATGTGATTGGGTTTGTACGCACCTAATCCGGCTGCTCCTCTTACTTAATGGCTGTATTTCTTATTTAGATATACCTCGTCATTGGATCTAAATCATGCATACGGTGAAAAATAATGAGGTAATATATTTATTCCAACAACTTCATTATTCTTAACTACCAGATTCAATGACAGTTGAGCACAAGATAAAATGAGTAGGTGAACATGACTGCTTAATTAATATGGTCGAATTTGAGTTTATTCATTTTTTTTTTCGTGAACATATCCAGCTAGGTGATCAGTTTTCAAGTTCTAATTTCCTCTCAAAATTAATTTGTATCCAAGTCATGCTCATATTACATTAAGTTGATCGAAGACTTGGCTTCAAATGCATTGCATAAGTGGACAAGGTTTCTTCTTCTCCTAGCTAGTTCTGTTTAGTAACTCTTTCTTATTTTGAAACTATTGCAGATAAAAATAGGGCTAGCTAGTAGAAGCAATGACACAATAGGAAGACATAAGAAATGCTCACTTCCAATTTAAGTATAGATCAAGCAAAATGTGACTCCATGTAATGTTCATTCATCTGCAACTTTAACCATTTTCTTTCCAGTGTTATGACCACGAAAAAGTCCAATGAAAGCCGATGGGAAACTCTCCACACCATCTGAGATGTCTTCAACCGCATGCAATTTTCCTGTACGAAGATGATCAGTTGTGGTGGAAAGGAAATCCGGAAACACATTCATTTGATCGGCTGCTAGAAACCCTTGGATTTTAATTCTCTTGTACACAACATCTAGCATATTGGGTGCGGCTCGCTTCGTAGCATCAATGTACTCGGAGATCACGCCGCAGACAGCAACTCTACCGAAGGTGTTCATGTTAACAACTGCAGCCTCTAGCATTTCAAACCCCACATTATCAAAGTAGATGTCAATCCCATCAGGGAAGTACCTGTATATCAAACACAAGTTATAATTCGCCGTGTGTTTGCCTCAAAGGCTCAAACTGCTATCCTTGACCTTGAGCATCAAATGAATGACTTACCTTTGGAGAGCTGCCTTCAAATCAGGCTCTTCCTTGTAGTTGAATGCATCATCAAATCCAAGCTTTTCCTTAAGCAATGCTACCTATAACAAGTTTAACTTCAGCTCAAGTAGTCACCTTTCACTAGAATGTACATTCTGTAGTATTTTGTAATGTTACCTTTTCTTTGCTTCCTGCACATCCAACAACATAGCAACCAAAAAGCTTTGCATATTGTCCGACCAAATTCCCAACCGATCCAGAAGCTGCAGAGACGAAAACTTTCTCCCCCTTCTTCGGTTTGCATACTTCAAAAAATCCACCATATGCTGTAAGTCCACTGAAACCTGCAACAGCAAAATGAGCAAATTGATACATTTTTATGAAGAACTAGTACTTCTTTGAGTTCAAGCACATGTAATTAATAGTACGTGGCACTAAAGTGGTAAATATATACCTAGAATTCCAACTTGGTAAGACAGTGGGAATCCCATAGGATCAAATTTCCTCAACATGTATTTTCCTCCTTTTAGCAAACTGTACTCTCCCCAAGTGATGAGCCCCACAACCAAGTCATCCTTCTCAAACTCAGGGTTCCCAGAAGCCACAACCTTCGCGACACCATAAGCATCAATATCCTGTGATCACAAAAACAATTACACCAATCTATATAAATGAATCTCTATCATTCAACCTGAATTGTATAGCTGCTAGCTTACCTCGCCGGGAGTGATGGCTGCTGCAAAACCTATAGCTTTCTGTGATGAGCTCTGACTTTTCATGCGGTTTAGCTGGTAAGGGTCGATTGACACATACAGATTCTTCACAATGATGTCATTGGAACTGGGGTCAAGTGAGAGTGAAAGGGCTGAAGTTTTGAGCTCAAAATCAGACTCTTTGGGCTCTCCGTCTACCTGAGTCTTTATGGTGATGTACCTATTGGTTACCTCCATTTTCAACTACCTAGCTCTGTGCAGGGAAAGCTCAATGAACAAGGTATATATGTAGAAGTACTAGCAGAAAAAAGGATGAGATATAAATAGCTAGCCTCACTGAGCGTTCCTAATTATCCGGTTTCTGGGCACATGGCATTATGCTCCCCAGAAAAATTAAGTGGACCGGACGTTTTGTTGTTCATGCTGTTTAAATATCGATAATTTGATATGCCTTTTTGAGAATAGGACAAAAAAAGTCATATACTATACGTTGTCAAAGTGTTGTTAGATGTTACTGCGTCCAAAGAAAAGTCTAACATTGATTAAAACACGAAGGAAAATGGCACACACGTACAAGGAATCACATGTTCATAAGAATCCACAAAAATGGAGGATTCCTTTGAGAATAGGCCAAAACCAATATAAAAGTTTAAAAACTTGAAAGGAAAGTAAAGTAATCAATCAATTGGAGATTTAAAATCCAGATGAAGATGCTTTCGGTCGATCCTGTACACTTGTTATAGTTCCCAAAACGTCAAGCCAACCATCTATTAATAGATGCATGTCGATACTTTCGACGTCTTACTTTTTTGCTTCTTTCTTCTTCTCTCCTTTCTCAAAGAGATTATACCATTTTGGAGGCTAAGTCAACATTCATTTATAACAATATATCAAACATGTTTTAAGATTAATCCAGTGATTAATTAAACTTAATTATCAGTCTACAAGACCTCAGTTGTTAATCCAACTCTGCTGATAAGTGCATGCGTATAAGCCTAGCCTGTAATTCTTTCCATGTATCTAAAAATGGGGGTAGGTGCTTTTTTTTTTCTTCCTTTTCTTTTCTTCTTCTTGTTTTGTTTATATATTGCTTGAAACTTTGAGGTAAGATTCACATTATTTGAAAAATTATCTACTGAATCTGCACACTAGCTTAGTTTTCTTGTCATCTTTCGACATTTCACTACCTTTACAATGTATTTTGATTTTTGAGGGAAAAGAATGACGGATCCTGCTCAACATTATTATATGGATTGATACATAAGGGACGCTTTAGCTAGCTCACTGTCAAAGTGTCAAGATCTTACACCATATCATACATCCTCGATCTGAATTCACCATTTTACGAGAAGAACCAAGCATCTTAAGCCTTTCTTGTGCTTGTGGAGGACAGTAATCAGCAACAAGGAATTCTTCAGCCACTCCATTTTACCTCTATCACACTGGAACAAGGTTTCTTCTTCATTCCAGCTTCTGAGATCATATCTCGGATTCTCTTATTTGCTTCCATTCTCAGGCCAGCTTCCTTGTACATATTATATGAACGAACATGAACTATACACGCACTTACTAATGCTCACAACACATTGGAAATCCCTCTTCATAGTCCTCCCATCTTGTCCTCTATAAAGGTCTCAGCTTCCTCTACCTGCCTGCTCTGGCTAATAGGTCAACAACAAACGCATAGTTCTGAAGCCCCGGTTTAACTAGACCCCTGTCTATCATCCTCGCAGGCGCACAAGCTGTGAGAATGGCAACGAATGTGGTCTCTATGGGTTTTTTTTTTTTTTTTTTTTTTTTTTTTTTTTTTGAGGATGAAAACTAATACAAGAGGGATGGAGGACTAAGCCAAGGCCAATCCCAGAAAAGTGACACAAATATGGAAGCACAGCAAGGAACATTCTAGAATGTTCATAACCAAACTTAATTGTGCCTCACATGGCCTCCCTCGGACAAGGGAAAAGATCCTGACTTCCTAGACAATGAGAAATGGATGAACACAGTGGGGGCTGCAAAGGAAAAGCAGCTTTAGTGAGCTTCACATGCCTTCCAACGCACAAAGAAAAAGACCCTGACCACTAACACAAAGAGAAGTGGAGCACTGGACAAAACCCCACTTCTGCACGCGTGAAGAAGCGTGCTCCCCAGCGTTGTACCAGTTGGTTTTGTAGAGCATAAATAACAGGAGGGACGTGAGGAGCAGATACACAGATCATAGTATCATAGACCCCCCAACAGTCCCAAAACATTGAACACTGCGACGGGAATATGACAGTGTTGGGTCAGGAGCTGTGGGAGGACTTGAATAAGTATTATCATGCTATATCCCACAGCCCAACGTTTATAATACCGTGCCTGCCAAAAAAGCTGAGGAGCATCTCACAAGTGGGGGAGCAAGAAGACCCATTTTTGCACACGTGAAGAAGCATGGTCCACCACTTTGTTTCAGTTGAAAACTTTGACAACTGCACCAAGAATATGTGACAAGAATATGGGACAGTGTTGGGTGAGGAGCTGTGGGGGACTTGAATAAGTGTTATCATGGTGGATGATAGAGCGAAACCAGTTCCAAAGAATGGAAGGACGGAATAAAACTAGTAGCAGCGGCTGACAATTGAGAGATCCCAAGAATAGAGTAAATAGAAGCAGTTGTGTGCTTTTTGTAGGGATGGAAAGAAAGCTTAGCAGACTCCTTGAACAACTCCAAAAGGTGACGCTGGGCATCCAAAACATCAAACACCCTAGCCTCAAAACGCAGCAGATTTCTAGTGATCCAAATATACCAAATTAGATTGCAAATTACTAGAAACCAAAGCTGACGCTTATGTTTAGAGAGGGTAGAAGCAAAATCTCCAAAGAACACTTCCTCAAGAGTATTCCAAGGGGAGAAAGAATGAGAAAAAAGAAGGCAAATCCATTTCCATAAGGGCACAGTTTGAGGACAGTGTAGGAGAAGATGCGTATATGACTCGGCATGACTACCACAGAAAGAGCAACAAGATGGGAGGGAAAAACCTCGCCGCTTCAATGCATCATCTGTAAGCAGCCGCCCATGAAGAGCTTTCCAAACAACAAGGCTTTTGCGTGGCTGAATTGCTTTGTTCCATATGACTTTACCCCAATTCCGACGATCAATGTGACTTGAAAAGAAAGTAAAGGCTTCTTTAGCTGTCAGAACACCTGAGGAGGAAACTGGCCAGAAAAGGGAATCCGATGTGTCTTCCACAGGCAAAGCAATTTGTTTTATTTTACAAGCAACTTGAGGGAAGGAAGCTGTAAAATCTTCTGGAAGGACCCAATTTGAATCCACAATGAACTCATGAACTTTGGCTTGAAGTGGAATGGCGTCAGCTACTCCAATAGAAGAAGCCAAAGGCCCACCTAACCAATTATCAAGCCAAAAGGAAATTTTCCGACCATTACCAACACACCATTGTAGAGAATTGAAGAATGTAGGCCAAACTTTTTTGAGACCCAACCAAACTGAGGATTTTTTAAAGGATTTTAGAGGTTGAAAGTCTTCTTTCAAAAACCGAGTCCTTACCAAAACAGAAGCAGGAGAGGAAGAAGAGAGCACTTCCCAACACCGCTTTATTAGAAGAGCATGATTAGCCTCAAAGAGATCACGTAATCCCAAACCACCTTCCTCCTTGGGTTTACAGCAAATACGCCAAGCTAGTAGAGGCATGCTGTTGTAAAACGAACATAGAAAGTGTTTCATGCAGAAAATGGAGAGAGCTTTGCTTCAAAGAACTTGAGAGAGAGAGAGAGTTTAGATGTAGAGAAGGAGTGTAGTATTTTCTGTATTCATCTCATAACATGGATGAGAAATGGACTACATATAGTGGAAGATAGGGAACATGTAGCCTAAAGTCCTCCATAAAACAAGGACCCCTAAAGTCCTCCATAAAACAAGGATTCCTAAAGTCATCCATAAAACATGGAAAGGGTAAGCCTATAACAACATAATGATTTACCCTATATCTATTTACATGATATAGCCATAATGATTTACAACACTCCCCCTTGGATATTTCATGTCAATAGTGTTGCATGGGTTGTGCGCTTCTAAGTTGTCTCATCAAAAACCTTGCCAAGTAATAAAAACCCTGTGGAAAAAAAAAACAACCTTGGTCGAAGGAGAAAAAGAGCACAACGCGTATGAGTGTGGAGTAGTAATATCACAGCTTCGGAGATAAGTGGAGTCTTCTTATTAGCATCATAAGTAGGTAGTATGTCTACGAGAGGGATGCATTTAGATTTGCTACACCAAAACCTTGCCCGGTAAACCCAGTGGGAGAAACCCGTGGTCGAAGGGAAAAGATGAGCAAATGCATATATGTCAAATCAAAGCATCTTCAGGATGTAGTATAAGTGGGGTGACCATTCTAAAGATGTGCCTCGTTAAAACCTTGCCAGGTAACAAAACCCAGTGGGACAAAATAACCCTGGACGAAGGACGAAAAGAGTACACGATGGTCAAGTGTATGTGCTTCGGGATACTCCCCCTGATTTCGACTCCCCCTGAAAATTACATGTTAGGTAATTCAGATAGTTTACGTAGACCAATACCTTGAACATGCTTCTGGAATGTAGACTTTGGTAGTGACTTGGTAAAGAGGTCTGCACGATTATCTTCAGATCGAATCTGCTTGACTTCAATCTTCTGATGCTCCTGTTGTTGCTGATTGAAGAAGAACTTCGGTGCAATATGTTTGGTGTTGTCTCCTTTGATGAAACCCGTCTTCATCTGCTCTATGTAAGCAGCATTATCCTCGTAGATAATGGTTGGTTCATCAGTGGTGGAATGCAGTCCACATGTGCTTCGAACATGCTTTGTAACGGCTCTTAGCCATGTACATTCACATACTGCTTCTTGAAGAGCTAGTATCTCAGCATGATTCGAAGAGGTAGCAACAAGTGTCTATTTCGTAGACCTCCAAGAAATTGCAGTATTCCCAATGGTAAAGACATAACCAGTTTGGGAACGTGCCTTGTGCGGGTCTGATAGATAGTCTATATCAGCATATCCAACAAGGCGAGCATCATTCTGAGGATCAAGGGGGTTTGATCCATTCCTTGATGCGTAGGGATAGAATAAGCCCATATCCGTTGTACCTCTAAGGTAGCGGAAAAATGTCTTTCATGCCATTCCAGTGGCGGCGTGTTGGCGCAGAGCTATATCTAGCTAACAAGTTCACATCGAATGAGATGAGGAATCTAGGGCATTGAGCCAAGTACAATAATGCGCCTATTGCACTTAGATATGAGACTTCTGGTACCAATATCTCTTCGTTATCATCTGCAGGACGATACGGTTCTCTCTAGACTTCAGACGACCATGGGTGTGCTTGCTTTTATCCTCATTAAAGCATCTTAACATCTTCTGGATGTAATTTGGTTGATGGACCAAAATTTCATCTGCACTGTGCTCGGGCTCCAGGTCGAGACAATAATTTGTTCTCCCAAGGAAAGCATCTCAAATTCCAACTTCAGGTGCTTTGCGGTTTCCTTGATCTCTTCAGGAGTATCGATCAAATTCATGTCATTGACATAGACCGCCACAATTCTAAACTAGGAACTTATTTCCTTAATAAACACGCATGGGCATAGTTTATTATTCACATATCCCATCCTGATTAAATATTCACTTAGACGGTTATACCATCTCCGTCTAGATTGTTTTAATTCATAAAGTGAACACCTCAAAACTAATGGAGAACGTGTTCCGTGGTCTAGAACTATTTGCATCGGGTATATTAAGTTCTTCAGGAACTTTCAGGTATATTTCTGTATTATGATCCCCCTAGAGATAAGTTATGACCACATTCATAAGCTGCATATTCAGTTTTTCGGAAACTACCAAATTGATAAGGTAGTGGAACGTTATGACGTTCATTACGGGAGAATACGCGTCCTCGTAATCAATCACAGGGCGTTGAGAAAATTCTTGCGCCACTAGACGAGCTTTGTGTATCACAATCTCATTTTTCTCATTACGCTTCCTTATAAATACCCATTTAAATTCTACAGGTTTAACATGGGAGGTGTAGGAACAACAGGTCCAAAACACCTTTCTCTTTGTCAAGGAATCTAATTTGACCTGGATTGCTTATTTTCTTTTTGGCCAGTCGTTTCTTCGTTGACATTCATCAACAAAGCAAGGTTCGAGATCATCGCATATTATAGTTTCGGTGGCCACCGCAAATACTAATATATCATCGATGATAATCTCATTCAAATTCCAAATCTCACAAAATTTACCGAGATTTCTCTATTCTCGGGAGTGGGTTCAAATGTTGGAGCGTCCCCCAACGTCGTCTCTTCTAGGACAGACCCATAATCCAGATTTATCTCGTGAGATGAATCAGTTTGAGATTGCGATGTTAAGAAGATTCATTTGTGCCGAGTTTACCCTCTTCTGGGGATAAGAATCTTTCGAACCTAATGGTCTATCTAGCTTCTGGGCAGGGATATGTGACTGGTTAGCCGCCATGGTCGTACCTCGTCCATCTGGGACGACGCGTCCTACAGGGACATCTATCCTTGCAGGCACATTTGCAGCAGGTATATGTGATCTCGTCACTTTAGCTAGATCAGAGAAAGCGTCTGGCATATTTTGGGCTACACTCTGTAGATCTAGAATTCTCCGCACTTCATTATCACATTGTGCGGTTCGGGGATCAAGATGAGACATAGTGGGGACATTCCACGTCAATTCACGTCGTTCATCAGGAACGGTAACGTTCTTATCTCCCCCTAACGGCGGGAAGACTGTCTCATCAAAGTGACAATCCGCAAATCTAGCGGTAAAGAGATCGCCTGTCAAGGGCTCTAAAAAGCGTATAATGGATGGGGATTCATAACCGACATATATGCCCATCCTTCGTTGAGGACCCAATTTTGTACGTTGTGACGGCACAATTGGCACGCGGACTGCATACCCAAATGCGAGTAAGTGCGAAACATCAGGTTCGTACCCAGTTACCAACTGTAACGTGGAGTAAGGTTGGGTAGCAGTGGGCCTCAACGGGACCAACATAGCTGCATGCAAGATTGCATAGCCCCACGCAAAAATTAGAAGCTTGGTGCGCATTACCAAGATTCTATTTGCGAGACCATCTTGGGTGTGAACATAGGGAACTATATGTTCAGCATCAATCCCAAGGGATATGCAATAATCATCGAAAGACTTCAATGTAAACTCTCCGGTATTATCAAGTCTTATAGACTTTATGGGATAATCCGAGTGGTGAACCCTCAATTTCATGATATGGGTGAGAGTTTAGCAAAAGCAGCGTTTTCTTGTGGACAATAGTGTAACATGTGATCACTTTGTCGATACATCAACCAAAACCATTAATATTTAACTGGTCCACATGGTGGTTGGATATATATGTCCACAAATTTCCCTTGCATTCTGTGCAGAAAAATGGTGGTGTATGTACTAGTCTTTGCATATGATGGTCTAGTATGGCATAGCGTGTCATTATATACAAGACCCTTATTCAGAAGGGGATGCACCTGCAATGAATTGAGGATACGATGCATCATACTTTGACCTGGGTGTCCCAAACGGTCATGCCATAGCAAGTAGTTGCTTAAATTAGTTAGCATCTAGCTAACAGATTCCAATTTCTCCAATGTACGCTTCTGGCCACACACTTTGGAGGTTATGCAAAGATATTACACTCATTTTTCTCAGTGGTTTCAGCGTGATAACCGTTGGTTCGAATATCCTTAATACTCAATAACGTTCTTCTGGAACGTGGAGAATATAAGGCCTCATTAATGGTAAATTCAGTACCATTGGACAACATAAAGTGGGCTTTGCCATAGCCTTCTATCAGGTTGGATTGGCCTGATATGGTTGTCACAGAGGTATGCATGGGCAATAAGTTTGAAACATATCTCCGATCTCGGAGTATGGTGTGCGTAATAGCACTTTTAACCGGACAACAAACTTCCCCACAGAATATGCCTATTCATTTATTTAATTCAATGGATCACATGTATGAATAAGTTTATTGAATTAAATATATTCGAACATAACCACATTTCTATAATCCAAAATAATTGAAAACATAAATCACCAAAATCCGAAGATGTTTCATTCATTAAGATGAAATAGATATGGCACAAGGGGCCAATTATACCCATGTCTTCGAGTTCTAATCCTCGGTATGTTCAGTAACTGCCTGAAAATCCATGATCTCTAGTGTGGAATCGATAGAAAATGACCCTTTAATAAAGTTGGTATTTCGAGTTCTGCGACTGGCGTAATACTCATCTACTGCTTAGGCTATCGCACAACAGGTGCGGGACCAGCAGTCAATTCCTCCACATTGATAACAAAGATCATGCTGATTCTGGTGGCAGCGGGCCGGACCAGTGTTCCTTTCAACTTGGGCTTGCTGAGTTATGGCATCATGGTTCCTACCACGTGGGCCTTGGCCACGTGGAGCCTGATTACATGGCCTCTTGGGCTTTGGCCAAGTGGCAGACGGTCATATGGGCTAATTTCGTTCTGCCAATCATGTCTTGCTTCAAGCAAGAAAATGGTCATTTGATGGTGAAAGTGCTCTTCTAGAGCGACCCAAAGAATCTGTGTATCCTCTTCATCGGATACTCAACTTGGAGTGTTTTCTCCATATGTTTCCTTTGAAAATTATGGCACTCATATTAAAAGCCTCAATGACGACATTGTTAGCATTGATTGTTGATCTCATCTTCTTTGCAGTTAGATGAATTATCACATCTTGAGTCCACTTTAGATAGTTTCTTCTGGAAACCTCCAAAGCCACAAAGTCAAGTTTGTTGAGATTTGGCATTTCTTACAGGAAAGGAACAAATAATCTTAGTGCTTTGGGTAGTATCGTCCATAAGCAACTAATAGGAATTTCAGGTTCTATAACATGGTATGGAAAATCGGATTAAACATGTAAAATCTACTGGTTTTATCATGTGTGGTGAATTTATGAAGGAAACTTCAAGTTTCTTAAATGGCATTATCGAAACTACAGGTTCGATATGTGAATGAACTACTGGTTCATTTAGAACTTCTAGTTCATTAGGTACCTGCATTTTCTACACATATATTCTAGTGCGAAAATTTAGACAAGTAACACAATAATATTGAATTGAGCAGATTGAAATAATCTCACAAATTGGATAAATGGAAATCACAAATCAATTGAGATATTAATTGCATGCTAGTAAAATAACATATTAATTATCACACAATTATGTGAATAAATGCTTCTGGCAATTAATTACACATATGAAATATAGTGAATTTATTTACAATAGCCATAATGACATGCACATTGTCTGGGTTCAAATCTCAGTAGAATCAAATCATTTTTTCTTTTATTTGGTTCTGCTGGACCAAAGAAAGAGTGGGCTTGATAGTGAAGCCTATCGGGCTTAGTCTGCGGGCTTGTGACCCGGCCTTTCATGCGTAATTTAAATGGTGTGTGAGGCCTGCTGGGCTGCTAGGTCCTGCAGAGGGAGAGTAGGCCTGCTGGGCTCAAACTGGTCTTTGTCATGGCAACACATGGCGAGCTTCTGTTATGGTCTTGTAGCTTGGGCCTGAGCTTCTGGCTCGGGTTTGTTATTGTGGCTTTGGGCTTGATTTGAGCTTCTGACTCAACCACATTTAATATTCACAATTATAACATAACCAAATTCAATATATGTTATTACATCATAACAGAAACAAATTAATGCAGGGGTTATGTACCTAAGGAAATGGGTTCAAATCCCATTAATGCTTCTGGCATTTCGTATAGGTAATAAATTGAGTAAATGCTTATCGCATAACTTTAAGTAATAATCGCGTAATAATTTAGCCCATAATGCTTCTAGCATAAGGAATTATAATGGCATAATTCAAATTAGTGTAACCAAAAAATTAAGTCCATAATGCTTCAACAAAAATCAAAAACATGATTGCAGCTTCTACTGAATAACAGTCGAAAGACGAACTGAAACATTAAGCAAAACTACCCAGAAAAATACGAAAATTTACAGAGATTCACTAAACACATAAGGGCTCCAGCATACAAAATTTGGTGAATTTTGGAGTTGAATTACTATTTTAAATAAATACGGGAACACAGAGGACAGAAGGTAAACTGAAACAGTAAAATCCGTTTTTGCTTGGAAAAACATACTTGGTTGTAGAGCTGGTAGATTGATGTTGATTGAATGATGAACCTCTTCTTTTCTGCAACCCAAGAGTTATTCACCTCTTCTCTTGTCGATCGGCAATCCGAATCCTAGAGCTAGTCGTGCTGATAACGTGTTGTAAAACGAACATAGAAAGTGTTTCAGAAAATGGAGAGAGCTTTGCTTCTAAGAACTTGAGAGAGAGAGAGAGTTTAGATGCAGATAATAAGTGTAGTATTTTCTGTTTTTCATCTCATAACATGGATGAGAAATGGACTACATATAGTGGAAGATAGGGAACATGTAGCCTAAAGTCCTCCATAAAACAAGGACCCCTAAAGTCCTCCATAAAACAAGGATTCCTAAAGTCATCCATAAAACATGGAAAGGGTAAGCCTATAACAACATAATGATTTACCCTATATCTATTTACATGATATAGCCATAATGATTTACAACACATGCCTCTTTTTAAAGGATCACCTGTCCAAAAAAAATTCCTAATCCAAGATTGCAGGTCACGAAGCAGGCATGTCGGCCACTCATAAATCTGGAAACTATAGACCAAAATGCCTTGTATTACTGACTGAATAAGCTGAAGCCTACCTGCTTGTGAAAGCAAAGAACCTTTCCAAGATGCCAATTTACATCGTACTCTATCTGCAATGGCCTGAAAATACAGTTTTTTAGGACGTCCCTGGAAAATGGGGACGCCAAGATAAGTGAAAGGAAGAGACCCTCGCTTAACGCCAAGAAACTTCCGGATAATAAAACGACGACGGGCGGCATATTTCCCCAAAAAAACTATAGATTTTGCTCTGTTGATTTGCTGCCCCGAATTCAAGCCATATTCCTCCATAAAAAGCATTAGATTTCTCAACGAACGCTTAGTACCCCGCATGAAAACCATAATATCATCTGCGAAAAGAACATGGGAGGGCGGAGTAATACCAAGAGGAGCTGACAACAAATCAGTACGGCCATCCTCTGCCAGTTTGGTGAGACCCCTACTCAATACCTCTTCAGCAAGACAAAACAGAATAGGTGATAAAGGATCACCTTGTCGAACACCCCGAGAACAGGAGAAGAACCCCTCCGTTGCACCATTAATAAGAATTGACAAGTGTGCAGAATTCAAAATAGCTTTAATCCAATCCGCAAAAGGATCAGAAAACCCAAAAGCCTTCAGTACGCGAATTAAGAATCTCCAGTCCAGGGTATCAAAAGCCTTTCGCACATCAAATTTAATTGCTATGTTTCCACCCTTGCACTTATGATCCAGGAGGTTGATGCACTCTGATGTCAATATAATAGGATCTGCAATAGTGCGACCTTTAAGAAAAGCACTTTGATTTGGGGATATAATCCGAGCTGCAATACAACCCAATCTATCTGCTATAATTTTTGTAATAAGCTTGAAAACAAAATTCGCCATAGCAATAGGACGCAGTTGTGTTACCGAGTCTGCACCTGGAACTTTAGGAATCAAAATCATCAGGTTTGAATTAAAGTGAGGGAGAATGTAGCCGTGAGTGAAAAAACTCCGAACAGCCTGGATTACCTCCTCACCAACAATCGACCAGCATCTCATGTAGAAAACTCCCCCAAAACCATCTGGACCTGGAGAGCTATTATGATCCATGGAGCACATAACTTGAAAAATTTCTTCGGAAGTGGGAATTGCCGTAAGCTGAGCATTTTCTTCATTAGTTACAAGCTTGGGAATTACTTGAGAAACCAAACCAGTGTCTCTAACAGAAGAATCAGCAGTGAAAAGGTCGCTAAAATAATTAACAACATGGTCACTGATCTCCTTCGGATCGTCAATAACACGGCTTCCATCCCTCAAAGCCGATAAGGATTGTTTAAGTTGACGAACCTTAACCATTGCATGGAAGAAAGATGTGTTACGATCACCTTCTGAAAGCCACTTAATCCTTGATTTATCACAGTACCATTTTTCTTGATGAGCCAGGGCCATATGAACTTGAGCGCTAGCCACACTTTCCTGGGAAAGCCTGTCTTCTGAAGGCCCCAAACTAGCAATTTCCTGCTGAATTTTGTCCAAGTCCTCAAAAGAATTCTCCACCATTTTGTTGACATCCCCAAACTCAGTTTTATTCCAAGCCCGAATCCGTTGTTTAAGAGTCCTAAGCTTAGAAGCCAACACAAACATTGGATTACCAAAGAATTGCGCACTCTGCCAGACCTCAGTTACCAAAGAAACAAAACATGGATGATCCAACCACATGCGTTGAAACCGGAACGGTGGTCGCTGAATTAGCATGAGCCTTGAGAAGGACACTAAAAGAGGAGAATGATCTGAGGAACAACGAGGGAGGGTGGAGCACTCCAACTTGCGCCAAATATCAATCCAAGAAAAATTACTAAGGCACCGATCGAGCCTCATTTCAATATTCGCACTAACACCCCTTTTATTCGTCCAAGTATAAGGCAGACCCTTAGTAGGAAGATGAACTAGTTCACAATTAGTTGACATATCTTGAAACTCAGAACAAGAAATTGCACTGGGAAGAAGTCCTCCTCTTTTTTCATGAGCACCTAGAACACAATTAAAATCTCCCAACACTATCCATGGCCCTTGAACAAAAGTATTTTTAACCTGTAGAAGATCTCTCCAAAGCCGACGACGCTCCAGCACCGTTGTTTTAGCATAAACCCAGGTGATAACACACTTCACAGTGTCCAGAGTGCAGGAAACCGTGAGCTGCTGATCAGTAGCTAGTAATATGGTTGGTTGAGCAGCCTGATCACAAATGAGCCAAATATTTGGAGGTTGGTCTCCCCGATCCTTCACTGCAGCTGGAAACATCTTCAAAGAATGCCAAAAGGAAGATTTAAGTGCACTTAAATTAATAAAAGGTTCAGAGATACCAATAATTGCAGGTTTGTATCTATGAACCATTCTACGCAAGACTCTTTGAGTGGGGGCGTTACCCAAGCCCCGAGCGTTCCAAAAAAGAACCTTCATAGGTTAAGGCGAGGAGTGGGAGCCCTATTGCGGGTAGGATAGCGGTCGGAAGCTTGCTCCTGTACTGTTTCCTTATGCATGTTCTTCTTTTTCTTCTTTCTCTGCGATTTAGAAAGAACAATAATCATATCATCTTCCTGCCCTTGAACAACTTCTTCATCTCCCTCCGTCACTATTAGGGAGGTGGGGCAAGAATCATGTTCATCATCCGTAGCCTCAGCAGCAACCTGCCTTGAATGTTGTACGTCAGAAGACTGATTAATTGGCTCAAGATACACTTGAGCTGCCAATTGCTCAATTAAATCGTTGGCAGCCCCCGCAATGACTTCTTGAGCCAAAATGGCGAACTGATTCTCCATGGAATCATTATTAGGAGTTGCCGGTCTCTCAGTGGCTACCCCCCTTGGAATATCATCTCTTCCACCGCCACAAGGCTCACTGATTCTCCCGGAAACTTGTATAGGATCTTGGTCACCTTGCACCTTATCTTTCACCCTATACTCCTGGCGAACCACCGTGCTTGAAACTGTGGAAGGTTTTCCAACATTGCGAGGCTTTGGGTTGTCACCATGCAATCGTCTACAACGATCAACCATATGCCCAACGATACCGCAATGAGTACACTTGTTTTCATAAATGATCTCAATGGGGAAACAGAGTGACTCACGCTCAACCATTACCGACGTTGGCAATTCGCTAGCAAGATCAACATCAACAAGCACTCGAGCATAGTACCCAAACTCCCTCTCCTTCGTAGCCCTGTCTAACTGCAAGGGCGTACCCACTCCACGTGCAATTTCCATGAGGTGCTGAGGATGCCAGTAGTCCTGGCTCAAGCCATACAGTCTGATCCATAGTTGGGCATGTGTTTGTGGAAGGACGTCTCCAGGCACAAAGTCAGGTTTCCATTGAGCCAGTCGAAAGAGCCCATCTGCAAGGGTGCATGTACCACCTCCCCAAACTCGTCGGAGATCCTCTTCGGTGCCAAAGTGAATGTCAAAATAACCCTTCCCAAGCGGCACCAAGCGCCAAGGCGCTGCCGGCCTCCATAGATCAGCAAGCAAGCCCTTGAGAACAGAAGTTTTCATTGGGACAGAACCCTTTCGCAGTAGCAATCTACCAATAAGATTGGTTTTGAAGTTTTTCAATTGTTCCTGATAGAGAGCTTCATTGATTTTGACGTATGTCTTGTCACCACGAATGACTGGAGCAGGGAGTTGGCTAAGAGAGACCGAAGACTCAACTGAGTCGGAGAGAATGGAGGCGAATGTTTTTGCCTTTGGAGCTGGTTGAAGACGAGGCAAACCCTCCTCCAAGGGGCACAGGAAGGCCCATGGACACACAGCCTCTGTTGGTATTCCTGCGCTTGTCGCCGACATCGTCATTTTATGGGTTGGTTATTATCCACAACATTTTATTGAACAGCTCAATCGATTTCCTTGCGTCGCCGGTAATCATAGTATTCCATGCACGCTCTGGCGTCCCTATTGGGAATGCCCTAAAAGACCTTCAAAGCTGCCTGCCTGCCTCCACATAGCCACACTTTGAGTAAATATCAACTAATGCAGTGGCCAAGATTGTATTTGACTCAAGCGTTTGCCTCTTAGCATAGGAGTAGGTGCACCCACAACCCCGTGTTACAGCACCGAGATGAGCGGCGGCAGTGAGAACACTAACAAGAAATGCCTCATCAGGCCTCGTCCCCACTTCTTGCATTTGTCGAAACAAAGGAATCACCTCTCTGAAGCCGCTCACTCTAGAATACGCAGCCATCATTGCACTCAACGATACAGAATTTCTCTCAGACATTTCATCGATCGAACATTCTACACATACCCATCAATCATCGCGGCCCACGCCACCACATCCCTTTTAGAACTTTTGCGGCGGAGGAGAGGAGCGGCGCAACGGCGTATGGGTTTCCGGGTCGAGTGGAAGTGAGGAGATGGGATCGAGTAGATTTTCTTGAGTTGGTTCAGGGATTTGCATTTGTGGCAGAGGAGAACCAGATAGTAGGTCTTAAAAAAATGGTTTTTTGAATCATCTGAAAATGGCGGGTATATATGTATCCAAATGAGTAGTAGCCGTTTGATGAAATGACTTTGTGGTCGAAAAGACTCAGGGTACGTACCATTTTTTTTTTTTTTAATAGAAGACTCAGAGTACTTATCGGGTGCAAGTCTGTGAGTGCGCTAGTTGTACCTAATCTTCCCGATCTAAAGTGAGGATTTACCTTTTGTCCAAAAAAAAAAAAAAAATGAGGATTTACCTTTGATGACGCAGCCGGAGTAATAAGTGTTTACAAGTGGTAAACCGGTATTTGAGAGAATAAATCTTGGATCCCTCAGAGAATTGAGAATGAACTTCTCAATTTTATTTATAATCGATAACATGAAAGATATGTTTAGTTGCCGTACTTAAATATAATTTAAAAACCCTGATGCGCTAACAAAAGTTCTAATCAAGTCCACATTTCCAAAATAAAACAAATTACCAAACTGAATGAATTTTTAATATATATTAAAATGCTGATTTCAGGCCTAAACAACCTCGATTGCCTGGAAAAGCTATAAGTTGGGGCAAAGCGTTGTCTTTGACTCGTCTGACCGTTCCTCTATTAATCTTTTATAAAGGTATTATAATAGTTAATCAGCAGTCAGAACCCAAACTTGCACTGTGCTGACTTTCCCATTCTTGCACTGATCTATTTGTTCTTCAATCAACTCTACCATTCAGCTGATTATAAATCAAGCTCTTCCTTGTAGTTGAATGCATCATCAAATCAACACCTAAATTGGATTTATTTTCTTTTCAATTTTGCGACTCAACACCTAAATTTGTTAGGTTTATACTAGACACACCATATTTAATCTTTGCCAAGTGAAAATATACCTCTATGTGAGGTAAAACATTAATGCTGGCATACTTTCTGGTTAAGTTGATTTCAAGTTATTTAATTATGCCTCGTGGCAGTGGTAGGGACTAGGGCCAGAATTTAATCTCTAAGGGGGCACTCGAATGTTTTAGAAAAACAATTTCAAAACTTAAACTATGAGTAGCGCTCTAGAGCTAACCGGCTTTACTCGAATGTTTTAGAAAAACAATTTCAAAACTTAAACTATGAGTAGCGCTCTAGAGCTAACCGGCTTTTAGACTAACTTTTCGGTCACATATCGACATCTCCATCGTTCAGTTTTTAGGTCCTTCTGAGTAGATAATTTCTGCAATTTTCAGTCAAATTTATTATTGTTCGGGTATTCATAAGCATGATATACTTAGTATGAACATGATTGGTCATGTTGAACACATTCGATTCGTCTATTGATTTGATCTAGTTCGGTACCTAATTAAATGATCATCAATTTGACTGAAAATTTGCATAAGTGATCTACTCATAAGAACCTAAAAACTGAACGTTGGAGATGCCGATATGTGACTGAAAAGTTGGTCTAAAAGCCGGTTAGCTTCGTATTAAGAATGTAACTGGTTAGCTCTAGAGCGCTCCTCCTTAAACTATATACCAAAGCTTTAATAAAAAATAATAATAACTTTTTAGAATTTGATCTCAAAGGGGGCACTCGGATGTTTTAGAAAAAAAATTCTGGAACTTAAACTTGTAAAACCATAGTTACATGCTCACAACATATGCATAACAATCTAAAAGGGATCAAGGCTTACCTTCAGCAATCACTGACATGGATTCCATCTTTTGCAGCTGCTAAACACGTTCACTGAATATGGCCTTCTGTTACTTACCAATTTGCTTCTCAATGGACAGAACAATATGCAAAACGTCGGTAGTAATCAGGGACCAATTCGTCTGTATATATAGTAGACTTAAACCTCAAGAAGCTTCCCATTAAAGCAATCCATATCGGTTTAGGTTTCCTAGTTAGATTCCTAATGTAACACTTCATTGTAGTCTTTCTTGCAGACTAAGAATAGGATTACTTACCTTAATGAATAGATACACTCTTCCATTAAGTTACAAGTATTGATTTACTGTTTGTATCCATGTTAATCTAGGATTGATATTAAGCTAATCATCAATTACTTTATGATGATATGTGTTATGTCCATATTTGATCTTACAATCTCCCCCTTGGACTCACACATATCATGCTCGATGATTTGCACCAGAAAACATCAAAACCTACTTAACTTACTAAAGTGCGCGCCAGATAACAAACTCAAATCGAAAATCCATTCCAACATGGTCAGATCACAGTTACTTATGTAGAGCAAGAAACAGTATACATTTTAACAAAAATGCAGAGTTTCAAAACCACTAACACAAGCCCCTGCAATCTACATATGTCAATCCAGAAGTGATACGATATATGCTAATGTGTATCAACAAGAAGGCATATATATACCAGGTCCTACTTTATGTTTCTTAAACCAGAAACTCAAGCAATTTTTTTTCTGAACACCGATGGCTTAAAATTATTGTTTGAACCTTAACATCATGCTAAACATGATTTCAGCCACCTGATCGCAAGTATAACTTTAAACACAAAATCGATAATTTTCAGAACATTTAATAAAAGCTGCAGCAAAAACCAAAATCTGAAAATACCTCAAAATTTATTAATAATAAAATCTGTCATTACAAATAAGTTATGATAAATAAAGTCAAAATATCACAACTAAAAATACAAGAACTCAAAAACCTTAGAAATTTAAATTGCTCCAACTGGATTAACTCTCTACTGAACCTAAGCATCTAGATTAGCTAAAACTCCAATGCTGGCTGTATGCTTCTGGAATGCTGCTACTGACAATGCCTTGGTGAAGGGGTCTGCTAGCTGTGAATTCGTGTCAATGCTCAAAACAGCTATCTCACCATGCTTAACCCTTTCTCTAACACTGTAATACTTTAAATCAATATGCTTAGAATTATTTGATCTTTTACTGTTCTTGCTAAAGAAAACTACTGCTTCATTATCGCAATAATCACAAGTGTGTCTGCCACAATGTGACTTAACACTTTGGTCTGCATCAAGAAATTCCTTATCCAAAGTCCTTCACACACAGTTTCATATACTGCAATAAATTCAGCTTGCATGGTGGAGGTTGAAACTAGAGTTTGCTTCATGGTTTTCCAAGCAATTGCACCTCCTGCTAGCATGTACACGTATCCACAAGTTGACTTCTTGGAGTCTGGATAATTCCCTGCGAAATCAGAATCTGAAAATCCAACGAGTTTCAAATCCTCCACTTGCCTATAAACTAGCATATGTCTTTTAGTTTTCTGCAGGTATCTCAACACTTTCTTCCCAGCTACCCAATGTTCATGGCCTGGATTAGATTGAAATCTTGATAAAATCCCTACTGCAAAAGACAAGTCTGGCCTAGTGCAGACTTGTGCATACATGAGACTTCCTACAAGTCTGGCATAAGGCTTTGACTCCATATTTTCTTTCTCAACATCATTTTTAGGACTCTGCTTCTTGGTTAACTTATCACCTTTGGACATGGGAACTTCTCCTGCTGCACACTTCTCCATACCAAATCTCTTCAAAACTTTGGTAATATAATTCTGTTGAGACAAACCAAGTAGTCTATGTGCTCTATCTCTTTTAATCTCAATGCCTAGTACATAGGATGCTTCTCCTAAGTCTTTCATGTCAAAATTCTTTGACAGAAAGCTTTTGGTGTCTTTAAGCAGTTTAATGTTACTGCTAGCCAAAAGTATATCATTGACATAAAGTACTAGGAAAATAAAATTGTTCCCAACTGTCTTCAAGTAAACACATTCATCAACAAGATTCTCTGTAAATCCAAAAGTAGAAATCACAGAATCAAATTTCTTGTACCACTGTCTAGAAGCTTGTTTAAGGCCATAAATTGATTTTCTTAACCTGCATACTAAGTTTTCACTTCCAGCTTGCACAAAACCTTCTGGCTGCTTCATATAAATCACTTCATCTAGTTCACCATTCAAAAAGGCTGTCTTAACATCCATTTGGTGTAGCTCCATATCAAAGTGAGCAACTAAAGCCATGATTATTCTAAACGAGTCTTTTGTAGAAACTGGAGAAAAAGTCTCAATAAAATCAATGCCCTCCTTTTGTGTAAAACCCTTGGCAACTAATCTTGCTTTATGTCTCTCTACATTGCCATTTGCATCTCTTTTGGTTTTGAAAACCCATTTACAACCTATAGGTTTCTGATTTGGGTCAGGTTCAACTAATTCCCAAACTGCATTTTTACTCATGGAATTAATTTCTGCTTCCATTGCTAGCTGCCATTGATGAGATTCACTACTTTCAATGGCCTGGTTAAATGTAGTTGGATCATTGTCCTCTGCACAATCCATTTCAATTTCTGCTTCTTGCAGATAAACAATGTAGTCACTATCTTCCCCCCCATAAGTTGGTTTTCTTGCTCTCTGTGATCTTCTAGGCTGAGGATTGTCAGTTACATGGTCAGTTACTTGACCAGTGACAATTACTTGGTCAGTTACTTGACCAGTGACATGGTCAGTTACTTGTCCAGCGACAGTTACTTGGTCAGTGACTTGACCAGTGACAGGTACTTGACCAGTTACATGGTCAGTTACATGACCAGGTACAGTTACTTGGTCAGTTACATGGTCAGTGACATGACCAGTTACATGACCGGTTACTTGATTAGGGACAGTTACGTGGTCAGTTACTCGACCAGTGACTCGATCAGTGACATCTTGTTCTAAAGGCAATACAACACTTATATTCTCATCCGACACAATTTCCTCAAAATCTGAGGATAAATCCTCAAGATTTGTATTGTGAACTTTTTCACTTAGAAACTTTACTTGATGTGTTTCAAAAATTCTAGGTGAATGATAAGCAGAATATAATTTATAGCCTTTAGATTTATCTGGATAACCTATAAAATAGCAACTAACTGTCTTAGGATCAAGTTTATTCAAGCTTGGATTATAAATCCTAGCTTCTGCATGACATCCCCAAACATGGCAGTGATGAAGACTAGGTTTTCTGCCACACCAAAGTTCAAAAGCAGTCTTTTCTATAGCTTTGCTAGGTGTTCTGTTGCAAATATAATTTGCAGTTTTTAAAGCCTCACCCCACAGAAATTTAGGCAAACCTGTTGTACACATCATACATCTAACCATGTTCAAAAGAGTCCTATTCTTTCTCTCTGCAACACCATTCTGTTGTGGGTTATAGGGTGTTGTATATTGAGCTTTAATTCCATTGTCTTGCAAAAACAAGGCAAATAGACCCTTTTGTTGGCCGGATTCAGTGTACTTGCCATAGAACTCACCCCCTCTATCTGATCTCACTGTTTTGATTTTCTTTTCTAGTTGATTTTCTACCTCAGACTTAAAAATTTTAAAGGCTTTCAATGCTTGTGCCTTTTCTGAAAGTAGATAAATATAACTGTATCTAGAAAAGTCATCAATGAATGTGATAAAATACACATTCCCACAGATAGTTTGATGCCTAAATGGTCCACATATATCAGTGTGTATGAGTTCTAATAAATTTTGGCTTCTATATGCAGTCTTCTTTCTAGTATTAGTTATTTTTCCCTTAAGGCATTCAACACAGTCTGTTAGATCAGAAAAATCAAGTTCATTTAGGATGTTGTTTTTCACCAAAATTTTCAGTCTCTCTTTTGAAACATGGCCGAGTCTTCTATGCCATAAAAATGCAGACTTTTCATTTAGTTTGGTTCTTTTAACACCTGTTAAAGTGCTAGTACTGTTGGTGTTATTTTCAACAAGTAAAATTTCTTGTTGAGCCATTGAACAATTTAACTGTAAATAATCATTCGAGATAACACCAGAACCAATTTGAACAGAATTTTTAGAAATAAGAATTCCATTACTATCCATAATAAGTCTACAACCAGATTTTACTAAAAGAGAAACTGAAACCAAATTCCTTCTCATGGAAGGTACATAAAAAACATTGTCCAAAACTAACTATTTTCCTAATCCTAAATCGAGCTTTAAGGTTCCAATAGCCTTGACTGCCACTCTCATGCCATTTCCTACACACAGGTTCACTTCATCACCTTTTGGGATTCTCCTCCTTATGAATCCCTGCAAAGAATTAGTAATATGAATAGGTGAGCCTGAATCTATCCACCAAGACTGTGGTTCAACATTTATAAGATTAATTTCTAAGGAAAAAACTGTATTAGAAAAAATCTTACCCTTTTTGGCTAAATAATTTTTATAGCCAGTGCAGTCCTTTTTCATGTGTCCTACTCTTTTGCAAAAGTAGCACTTGAACCTGAATGACCTGTTTTCCTTAGCCACTGCAGTTGTTGAACTCTTAGTTATGGCTTTGGTAGGCTTAAGCTTATTCTGGGGCTTTTTCTTCTTAGGCTTCTCTATGAGATTTATGGATGTTGCAGGTTCCTTTTCTTCCTTGATCCTAGCTTCCTCATCCACACAGATGGATATAAGTTCATCTAAAGTCTAGTTTCCCTTTTGTGAATTGTAACTGGTTCTAAGATGACTAAAACTATTAGGTAGGGAATGTAGTGCATAATGCACTACCTGCTCATCCCTAACCCCCATCAAGAGCTTCCTGAGTCTGCCATTTATATTGATCATCTTCATAATATGCTCTCTAACTCCCCCTGAACCCATGTACTTCAAATCATGAAACTCTTTAGTCAGCCTAGCTGCTTCAGCTTTTTCACTTTCTTTAAACTTAGCACATATGTGTTCCAAAAAATCTGATGCTAGCTCGGGCTCTTCAATACTTCCTCTGACAGTTTTAGACATAGATGTTCTGATGAGGTTCTTAGCCATTCTATTAGATCTATGCCACTTCTTGTAAAGGTCAGTATCTTCCTTGGTGCTCTTTTCATTTAACTCTTCAGGCTTATCCTCAGTAAAGCAATAGTCTATGTTCTCATGCATTCCCATATAGTTTTCTACGGAGTCTAGCCAAGCTCTATAATTTGTTCCAGTTAGCATCAAGACACTGTTCAAGTTCATGTAAGAGTTACCTAAGGAGCAAAAGAAATTCAAGTGAGTTCTTAATTTTGTAAAGAAAATAACTTTTAAGTTTTCTGTGTTTTATTTAGCTTTAAGCAACTAAAACAAGAACAGTTCAAGAAAAGTTCATACAGAAAACCTATTCATCCATACTTGCACTCATGTCAGTCCATAAAAAAAAAAAAACAATATTAAGCATCACTTTTGAGCAGAAACTTAATATCCTGGAGTTCTTTATCAATATGCCATGCTTAATCAAAATATGTTATCCAAAGAAATTCATCCACATCTTTAGACAGAAGAAAAATTTCCAAGTACCCGTATTTATTTTCATCAAGCATGCATACTGCTGTTTTGTATTCTAAAACCATACTTAACCACTTCTTTGGAAGATAAAACTGAAGCATAGTTTTAAAACACAAAACACAATTTCAGTTTTGTTACTCGATCAGGTACAGTTACTTGGTCAGTTACTTGACCAGTTACACGTACCTGATCAATGTTTTCTGCCAACATCAATGAAGGATGCTTTGTGCATCATAATCACTTATGCCAACAGAAAACCACAAAACATATGAGCTCTTTTACTTTATATTCTATCTAGATTCATCCTTATAAGAAAATTAAGCTCTTGTCAACCTTAAAAATGTGTAAATAATTTCTGGGAGATTTTTGTTCTTCATACAATTTTACACAATCACAGATACAATACCATATCAGCAATTAACTGAACATGCATATCAATTCACACATACACATTGAAGCACAGACAATTGTTTTGATTCCAAGAATCCACAGAACAATCAAGAAATTGTAAATTTCATCCGGTCACCATCTACTCTAACCTAACGCACGCCGGGAATGCTACTAGGGTTCTTGAGCACAATCAAAACTTAATTATCATGCTATGAATCGAAAACAATTTTCACAAAAAAAACCTGTTTTTGCTTTTTCCCCAATTTGCTGCTAAAAAAAAAAATCATAGCGGAAGCGTGAATTTTATATTTAACCAGATGCAGCAATCGACTTAAGTAACTTACCTTTGATCAGGTACCTGACCAGTTACTTGGTCAGTTACTTACTTGGTCAGGTACCTAGATGCAGAGGTCCTTGCTTTTCTTGAAGCGATTCGTGTGGCTAGACTCCGGGAATGGCTTTCTCTATGGGTTGAAACGGACTCTGCAATGGTGGTTATGTATTTTGCCTCCCCGACTTTAGTTCCTTGGAGGCTGCGTACGTTGTGGAATAATGGTATGGTGATGGCTCGGCAGTTGCGTTTACGAGTAACTCATATTTTCCGTGAGGGTAATGGTCCAGCGGATGTGCTCGCTAACTATGGAGCTTCGAATGATGGATGCCATGTTTGGGAGGTGTTACCTCAGTTCTTGGTCCCTGCATTTGGGCGAGACTTTGTGTCCTTGCCTACTTATAGGTTCAGATAAGTTGGGCTCATTGGTTCTTGCTAGAGATGGTGCATGGGTGGTTGGCTGTCAGTTTTTAGAACTTTCTGGAGTGTTCTTTTCATTGTGTGTAGTGTTTCTTTCTTTGTTTGTAGTGCTGGGAGAGGGTTTGCTCTCTGACCCACTTGTATTCTTCTTGCTATTAATAATATTTGGAGGGAGGCCACTTTGGTCCTTACCATAAAAAAAAAAAAAAAAAAAAAAAAAAAAAAAAAAAAACCTGATCAGTTACATGACCCGTAAAGCAAAAAACCATTTAAATATTTTATGTTTGGTTTGCAAAACCCTAAAACGATTTTTCATATTTGTGAGCCTATGCTCTGATACCAATTGTAAAACCATAGTTACATGCTCACAACATATGCATAACAATCTAAAAGGGATCAAGGCTTACCTTCAGCAATCACTGACATGGATTCCATCTTATGCAGCTGCTAAACACGTTCACTGAATATGGCCTTTTGTTACTTATCAACTTGCTTCTCAATGGACAGAACAATATGCAAAACGTCGGTAGTAATCAGGGACCAATTCGTCTGTATATATAGTAGACTTAAACCTCAAGAAGCTTCCCATTAAAGCAATCCATATCGGTTTAGGTTTCCTAGTTAGATTCCTAATGTAACACTTCATTGTAGTCTTTCTTGCAGACTAAGAATAGGATTACTTACCTTAATGAATAGATACACTCTTCCATTAAGTTACAAGTATTGATTTACTGTTTGTATCCATGTTAATCTAGGATTGATATTAAGCTAATCATCAATTACTTTATGATGATATGTGTTATGTCCATATTTGATCTTACAAAACTATGAGTAGCGCTCTAGAGCTAACCGGCTTTTAGACCAACTTTTCGATCACATATCGAAATCTCCACCATTTAGTTTTTAGGTCCCTGTGAGTATATCATTTATGCAAATTTTTAGCCAAATTGATGATCGTTTGGGTATTCATAATCATGATTTACTAATTATGAACACGAACGGTTCAACCTGAACATATTCGGTTCGTCCATTGATTTGATTGAGTTCGGTACCCGAACGATCCTTAATTTGGCTAAAAATTTGCATAAATAATCTTCTCATATGGACCAAACTGAACGGTGGAGATACCGAGATATAATGACCGAAAAGTTGGTCTAAAAGCCGGTTAGCTTCTTAAAAGGTAACCGGTTAGATCTAGAACGCTTCTCCTTAATCTATATATCAAAACTTTAATATAAAAATAAGTTATTATAATAAGATTTTTTAAACTAGTTGGTGAGCCGTGACTTATTGGTTAGCTAGCCTAACTAACACCGTGGAGGTCATGCATTCAAATCTCACTAACATCTGGGATGAAGTGGGGAAAATGCGTTCAAATCTCACTAACATCAGGGATGGAGTGGGGGAAGAACTGTAATCCAATTTTTTTATTTTTTTTATTTTTTATTTTTAAACTACATATATTATTAATCATATATTTTTTAGAATAAGGTCCCGACTAATTCTTCCCAAACCCTAGCAACACCGATTAGAATAAGGTCTAGCCTAATCCTTCCCGCCAAATTCTGCGTTACAAGGTAAAGTAGTCATTTCCAATTTAGTATAAACAGGATCTTTTCAATTTCCAGGTTAGGGTTTTTAGTCGGAAAATAATTCACTCGGAAAGGGAATCAGCTTGAAAACCCTTCATCTCACCTCTTTCGAATCAACAAATATGCATCGTTTTCTTACTAAGAGCCATCACGGCCAACCTTCCTCTGGCGGCAACAGTTTCCCACTCCAATCACAATCAAACTTCCTCCAGCGGCAACACTGTTTACCATTCTGCTTCCGTTGTTGTGGAAGTTTTAGCATCAACTTTTCCATGTTTCAGAGATCATGACCAGTGTTGGTTGATGTTCCACTTGAACCGCCAGTGCTCTCCGGCGGCCACGATCCTCCTGCTCTCTCTGCTCGTCAGACGGTGATTCCCATTTCATCAGAATTTAATCTGATGAATCTGAATATGAGAAATCTAATCTGGAAGGTGTAGCAGAAAGTTTCGATTGGAGTTGGTTTTGGCATGAGATGAAGTCTGTTGATACTTTGGCGTTGATTTTTTCAGAGTTTATTTTCTTCTTCCGAGAGGTGTTGGCGGATCAAACAGTAATACCGGCGTTGCTGGGATGCGTATCTCTATGTGTACACTGCTATATTAGCTATTGGTTGTGCTTTCTTCATGTTAGATGGTTGGCACTGACTATCAGTCCCTGGAAGGGCAGAGCTGTGCGCAGTGTCTTTGAACCTCGCATTGCTTCGATGGTTAACGATTTTGAAGGTTGGAAGCCAGGCAAGATTTGCATCAAGACTGGTGTCTTCATGGGCTGTGACAGTTTTCAAGAAAGTAGCCATTCGGTATTGTGGTTGTTGAGTCATCTACTTCTGCAATTGATATAATGACCAAAAGCCACAACACAAATAATCTATTCATAGAGACCTAAAAACTGAATGGTAGAGATGTCGATATAATGACCAAAAAGTTGGTCTAAAAGCCGGTTAGCTTCTTAAAAGGTAACTGGTTAGCTCTAGAACGTTCCTTCTTAAACTATATACCAAAGCTTTAATAGAAAAAATAAGTTATTAGAATAAGATTTTAAACTAGTCGATGAGTCATGGCTTATTGGTTAGCTAGCTTAACTAACACTTTGGAAGTCATAGATTCAAATCTCACTGACATCAGGGGTGGGGTGTGGAAAAAACTGTCATCCAGATTTTTTTTTTTTTTTTAAAAAAAACAAAAGACAATTTTTTTAAACTACATATATTATTAATCAAATATTTTTTAGAATAAGGTCCCAGCTCCCAAACCCTAGCAACACTGATTAGAATAAGGTCCCACCAAATTTTGCAGTAGAGGGTAAAGTAGTCATTTTTGATTTAGTATAAACGGGATATTTTCAATTTTTGGGTTAGGGTTTTTAGTCGGAAAAGGGATTCAGTCAGAAAGGGAAGCTTGAAAACCCTTCATCTCACCTCCTCTGAATGGGTTTTGTCCATTTACCCAATTTCTAGGGATTTTTTTCCCACTAACCCCATTGAGTTTTTTTAATTCCCTCTTACCCAATACACTCTAAGGGAGTCTTCCCTAATACCCCATTAAGATTTTTTTTTTGTTTTTAATTTTTTTTTAATACCATTTTACCCCTCACCCCTTATTTACTTAGAGAGAGAGAGAAAATAGAAGAGAGAGAAACCATAGGAGACTTCGCCGGAGCCCGTCACCGGTCGCCGGATTCCGGTCACCGGCCGCCGGATTCCGGCAAACTTTCGCCGGATTCCGATCACCGGCCGCCGGATTCCGGTCACCGGAATTTGTTGAAAATCTCACCGGAAAGGTTTTTTGGCCCCCAATAGACATCTATTGCCCCCCAATAGACCTCTATTGCCTCCTATTGCCCCCCAATAGACGTCTCTTGCCCCGATAGTCTATTGCCCCCTAATAGACGTCTATTGCCCCCCAATAGACGACTATCAGCCATGTATTGCCCCCCAATAGACGTCTATTGCCCCCCAATAGAACTTTCGGTAGCCGAAATAGGAACTAATCTTCCTAAAATTTGACAGATAAAACTTTGATTAAAGAAAAAAACGAAGAAATTATATCAATTTTAAAACGTCTATTGCCTCCCAATAGACGTCTATTGCCCCCCAATAGACGTTTCGATTACCGAAATGAGAACTAATTTTTCTAAAATTACACAAATATAACTTTAATTAAAGAAAAAAAAGAGGAGATTACATTAATTTAAAATATCTATTGCCCCGCAATAGACGTCTATTGCCCCCCAATAGACGTCTATTGTCCCTCAATAAAACTTGTTTTTTCCTTTTTTTTTCTTTCCTTTTCGACCTTCTGCCCCCTATTTTACCAAAAAAGTAAAAAAATAAAAAAAGCAAGAGGGTTGCAGCTCAATCATAAAAAAACAAGTCAAGGTATGGACTATATGCAGGATGAGTAGGCTCCAATCTTCAAAGATTCTCTAATACTAGTTGTTGCAAGTCCATACAATAGATAATTAAGGAAAAATAAAAAGAAAAGGAGAAAAAAAAGATGGCTGCTCAGAAATCAAAAGATTCAAAACACCTACTATTCCCCTCATCTCATCTACCGGCCTTTCTCAGCCCCTCACTCTCTCCACTCCTTATCTTCCTCCTTCGCTCCTCTTCTTCTCCTCCGTTGAGTACATCCAGTGCGACGTTTCCAACGCCTAGGACTCCAAGGCCAAGCTCTCGTCGTTGACCGACGTCACTCACTCACTCACCTCTTCTACGTCACCTGGACCAGCCGATCCACCGAGGTCAGTCACCGCTTTGGAGTGGGATGAGATCGAGTTTCCGGATGCTACTGGTGGACCTGTAGCTCGAGGTGTTCGACGAATCGCCACGGCAGAGGAGGACTTGGGAGTGGAACCGCCGTCGTCGTCGACGGAGAAATTGTCGACTTTGAATTCGGCGTTGTGGTCGTTACTATGATCGACGGTGAAGTGGTGCTGGACTAGGACCAGCCAGTCGTCGAGGTCGACTCCAATCTGGACAGAGTCGTCGAGGTCGATTCCTCCGGTGACGAAGCCGTGGTGGGCGGCCCGAGTCTGGAGGAAAGGGAGATGGCCTGGGTCCAGCGCCGGAGGGGAGAGAGAGCCTGGGTCGTGCGCCGGAGCCGGAGGTCAGTAGGGAGAGAGGGAGGGGCATAGAGAGAGGAGAGAGAGATCGGGATGTGTGAGAGATTGGTGTTGAGTGGCAATGGTTGTAATTGTTTAATTGGGCTGAGGGCAAAATGGTCATTTTCTATTAAATTGTGTATGTGGGAATAAAAATCTGTTGCTGGGGTAAGTGGGATAACTTTGGCTCATTTTGGGGCTTTTGGTCAAGATCCCGTAATTTGCTTACCAAGAGCCATCAAGGCAAAACTACCTTCGGCGGCGGCATTGTTCACCGTTCTGCTCCCATTGTTGGCCGAAGTTCACACCGACTTGTCCATGTTTCAGAGATCAGAACCAGTGTTGGTTGATGTCCCACTCGAACCGCCAGCGCTCTCTGCCTCGTACGGCGGTGATTCCCATTTCCTCAGAATCTGAGAAACTGGTTGATGTCCCACTGGCACTGCTGACGCTTTCTGCCTTGTCGGACGATGATTCCCATTTCATCAGAATTAAATTTGATGAATCTGAATTTGAGAAATCTGATCCAGAGGGTGTAGCAGAAAGTTTCGATTGGAGTTGGTTCTGGCAAGAGGTGAAGTCTGATGATACTTTGGCAATGATTTTTCCGGAGTTTATTTTCTTATTCCGAGAGGTGTTGGCAGATCAAACGGTGAATGTCGGCGCTGCTGAGGATGTGTATCTCTATGTGTACACTACTAATCTATTGTGATCAAATGGTTTTTTGATGCTCTGTGTTCATTAGGCTAGGTAAAAGAAAGTGAATGAATGTGCAACATATTGTGATCACAAATTGCTAATCTATGTTGTTTGAAGCTCTCTCTCTCTCTCTCTCTCTTTATTATTTACTCCCTCTACTCTTTGGTAGCACCAACCCTCCAACCTTGTTATTAACCGATCTATCTACATTAGTTTGCTCAAGCTTTAGCCTTTTTGATATATTACTCAATTTTCCACTGGTTTTTAAATTGTCAATGATTGGTTGAGTTCCTGTTTATGCCTAATCAAATATTTCACACCGCATGTATTTATTTAAAGATGATTGCAAGTTGAGTGCTTTGATTTGAGTAGGCAATATGCCGAAGGAATTTGGATAAAGGACAGCTTGATTTTAAAGACGGATGAGTTAAATTTTTACTTTATACTCTCTGATGTTTTAGAAAGCTGTAAGCCTGTAACTATATCTTTTTTTTTTCAAAGGATATTGGAGGGAAGTTTTGTGATGTCACCAATCTTGATGTTTGTATAATATACCTAGAACAAAGCACGACCATGGACAGAACAGTTGGTCTTTTTGATGTGTGCCTAAGGCCTTGAACAATTGCATAGTAGCCTGAAAAATTGTTAGATTCAATTCTGATGTCATTTCATCTTGCTATACCATGTGGTTTAGTTTGTACTCCAAACTTAGCTCAAGTCTTCAAGATAGTGGTTTCAGAAGGTTTATGTGTTTGTCGTTATGGACTCGCCTTTTTTCGCTTAGGTAAGAATTACTGGAAGGACTAATTTCAGTTTACCCCCCTGAGGTTAGGGGTCGTCATCATGTTAGTCCCTCTAGTTTCAATTTAATCATGTTAGTCCCTGTACTCTCAAATTTCATCATCCGTGTCCAATTTCTACTATTCCGTCCAATTTGGACCGTTAAGTCTGACTTTTGAGGGCTAAAATGGTCATTTCAAGACAAAAAAAAAACTAAAAAAAAAAAAGATTTTTTTTTTTTTTTTTTTTGCATTTTTTTTATTTTCTTGTTTTTTTTTCTTTTTCTTCGCTTATTATTATTATTATTTTTTTATAATTTTGTCTTCAACCTATACACCACAAGTTATAATAGGTTTATAAAAACAAAAAAAAAATACTCTAGGTGGTTAAAAAGCCGCTCGCTGGTCTACGATATTTGTGATATATCTCCGATAAAGCGAGGAATTTTAGGATATATCTGTAAAATATAATAGGTTTATAAAGTGAAGAATTTTAAGATATCCTCAATAAAGTGAAGAAATATCTATAAAATATGATTAAAAAAATAAATACAGATATTTCTTCACTTTATTGGGGATATATCCTAAAATTCTTCGCTTTATCGGAGATGTTCCACAAATATCGTAGACCAGCGAGCGAAGAATTTTAGGATATATCCCCAATAAAGTGAAGAAATATCTGTATTTATTTTTTTAATCATATTTTACAAATATTTCTTCACTTTATTGGGGATATATCCTATTATTCTTCACTTTATAAACCTATTATATTTTATAGATATATTTTACAAATATGTCCTAAAATTTTTCACTTTATCGGAGATATATCACAAATATCGTAGACCAGCGAGCGGCTTTTTAACCACCTAGAGTATTTTTTTTTGTTTTTATAAACCTATTATAACTTGTGGTGTATAGGTTGAAGACAAAATTATAAAAAAATAATAATAATAATAAGCGAAGAAAAAGAAAAAAAAAACAAGAAAATAAAAAAAATGCAAAAAAAAAAAGCAGAAAAAAAAAAAAGCAAAAAAAAGCAAAAAAAAAAACAGAAAAAACGAAAAAAAGATTTTTTTTGTTTTGAAATGACCATTTTAGCCCTCAAAAGTCAGACTTAACGGTCCAAATTGGACGGAATAGTAGAAATTGGACACGAATGATGAAATTTGAGAGTACAGGGACTAACATGATTAAATTGAAACTAGAGGGACTAACATGATGACGACCCCTAACCTCAGGGGGGTAAACTGAAATTAGTCCTTACTGGAATTATATATATAAGCCGATCTGTCTCATAGTTAGTCTCAAAGATTCTAGGGCATCACCAAACAATAAAAGGATTATGAAAAAGTACTGGAAAATTGGACCTTTTGCTTCCATAGTTGTTCTTGATGTCTGGTCCTGTAATCTTGAAAAAATTGAAACTTAGAGTAGTCATCTTCTTCATTATTGAGGATATATCCACAATTGGCAAGGTCCTAATTGCACAAAGATTGGGAATATATTTGTCTAATTAATCATATTTGGAAAATAATTACAAGAGATAAATTGCTGGACCAAGTAATCTGAGCTTATAAATATGAGGCTTTAGGCATTAGTCAGAATCTGTGCAAGTGGCATGGTATCAGATTCAGTGTTGAACTATCAAATTAGCATAGAAGAAAAGGGACTCGACTCGCCTTAACTAATCTTGATTAGGTTAGTAATTGTACCTAATTTTTCCTTACTTCTGGTCATTCTTAAATAAACGAGTCGGTGTGAGTTTTTTGCAAACTTATAGAGGTTATATATATGTTAACTAACGTGATGGGTTTTAAAGTTCAAATTCTCATCTCGAACTTAATTGAAAATTCGAATCAAATCATAGATTATATATGTGTTATATTACATCAAGTTGAAGCCAAAATGCAGTACAAAGTGGACCTTAATTTCCATGCCAGAACCCCTACATAGGTTTAACTGGTCATTATTTTGAAACTTATAGCTAGGGCCTAGTACGTAGAAGCAATGACACAATAAACGTAGGAGGATAAAGAAATGCTCACTTCCAATTTAATTATAGATCAAGCAAAATGTGACTCCATGTAATATTGTTCATTCATCTGCAACTTTAACCATTTTCTTTCCAGTGTTGTGACCACGAAAAAGTCCAATGAAAGCCGATGGGAGACTCTCCAACCCATTTGAGATGTCTTCAAGTGCATGCAATTTTCCTGTACGGAGATGATCGGTTGTGGTGGAAAGGAAATCCGAAAACACGTTCATAAAATCAACTACCAAAAATCCTTGGATTTTAATTCTCTTGTACACAACATCTAGCATACTGGGTGCAGCTCGCTTCGTAGCGTCAGTGTACTCAGAGATCACGCCGCAGGCAGCAACTCTACCAAAGGTGTTCATGTTAGCAACTGCAGCCTCTAGCATTTCAGCCCCCACATTGTCAAAGTAGATGTCAATCCCATCAGGAAAGTACCTGTATATCAAAACACAAGTTATAATTCGCCGTGCGTTTGCCTCAAACCGCTACCTTGACGAGTATCGAAGTGTGAATTTACCTTTGGAGAGCTGACTTTAAATCAGGCTCTTCCTTGTAGTTGAATGCATCATCGAATCCTAGCTTTTCCTTGAGCAATGCTACCTATAACAAGTTTAACTTAAGCTCAAGTAGTACGTACTTCACTTACGCTAGAGTGTACGTACATTCTGAAAATTAACTTTTGTAATGTTATTTACCTTTTCTTTGCTTCCTGCACATCCAACAACGTAGCAACCGAAAAGCTTAGCATACTGTCCAACCAAATTCCCAACTGATCCACAAGCTGCAGAGACAAAAACTTTCTCCCCCGTCTTCGGTTTGCACACTTCAAAAAATCCAGCATATGCTGTAAGTCCACTTAAACCTGCAGCAGCAAATAAGCACAATAATGCATACTGTTGTGAAAATTGGCACAATAAGCACAATGTCAAAGTCCTCCTTTCACATTGCCATGGTTAAAATTGGCACTTAAGTGGTAAATATGGACCTAGAATTCCAACTTGGTAAGACAATGGTAATCCCATAAGATTAAATTTCCTCAACACGCAATTTCCTCCTTTAAGCAAACTATACTCTCCCCAAGTGATGTACCCCACAACCAAGTCATCCTTCTCAAACTCAGGGTTCCCAGAAGCCACAACTTTCGCTACACCGTAAGCATCAATACCCTGTGATCACAAAAATTATTACACTAATATGTAATAGAAAAATCTTTATCATTGAAGCATGCACTGTATAATATATGGCTAGCTAGCTTACTTCACCGGGAGTGATGGCACCTGCCGTAGCTGTAGCTTTCTGTGAGGAGCTCTGACTTTTTATTCGGTTTATCTGGTAAGGGTCGATTGATACGTACAGATTCTTCACAATGATGTCATTGGAACCAGGGTCAAGTGACAGAGGAAGGTTTGAGGTTTTGAGCTCAAAATCGGATACTTTCGGATCTCCGTCTACTTGAGTCTTTATGGTGATGTACCTATTGGTTACCTCCATTTTCAGCTACCTAGCTCTTGCACTACTACAAATTTCCTCAGTAGCAAAAGAAATGTGACAACAGAAAGACTTTAAAAAATTCAAAAGAAGCAAGATAAGGTAACAGTTAAGAGCCATAAATTTATACAATAATTATTGATGAAGACCTAGCCACTACTAGGCAATAGATCAGACGTGCCATCCAAAGGAGTTAGAGCCGTACGTGGAGGAGTGAGAAACACAAGATTTTTCTCAGCACTCCATGAGATTAAATTTATTGTCTAGAAACACGCAGTAACCAGTAGTCGAGCGAAGATGAATGGGGCACGGCACCCATCGGTGTAGATGGATGTAGGGGTCATCATGGGCCGGGCTAGGGCCGGCCCTACCCTAAATTTTAGGGCTTAGGGTCGGGCCGGGCCGGGCCTAGTCAAAGTCAACAAAATTTAGGGCCGGGTAGGGTCGGGTCAGGGCTTAAATATGCTAACCCTTACCCGCCTGAAAAGCCCGATCCGTTAGGGCCGAAAGGGCCGGGTCGGGCCGGCCTTCAAATAGGGCCGAAATGGGCCAAAAAAAGGCCTTATTTTGTTTAACAAAAAAAAAACATTATTTTTTTCTTCTCAAAATATGGCTTAATGGTATATATTGGTAATAAAAGACTCATTGTTTTTTTATTGAACATATTTAATACACACACCGAAGGTGGAAGTCACTGAAATTTTTACCACTACCATATATTCATATACGGACGACATCCAACGGTGCATTTTAAAAAATTCCATTTTGTCCCCCATTTTGCTCATGGAGGATACAAGCCTAATAAACGAGTTATACTACATTAATAGGCATATAAGGATTATGTGCGATCCAAAAATTTTGAAATGGAAATCGACCAATCTGAAAATTCTCATATGTTTATACAACATTGATAGGTATTGTGTAAAAAAATTAGGCCAATCTGCCATGAATAAGGCGCCCAACGTAGTGGTCAACGTTTTGCACAAGCAAACTTCCCTAAGGGGAGCGGCACCATGCGCGGACAAACGTTGCGTAATTTTGACATCCGTAAGTAGACCCCCTACTCATGAGAGTGTGGGAGCTGAAAGATCGAAAAAATTGAATTGCCAAGGACCGGTTAAGAGCATATTTGTTTTATGTTCTATTTAGGGTATTGAGTTGACCGGGTAGATCGAGGTCCAACCGAATGCGGAAATTGTTGAAATTTCTACCACTAACATATATTCATATGCAAACAACATCCAGCGGTTCATTTTAAAAAATTCCATTTCGTCCCCCATTTTGCTCATGGAGGGTAACAAGCCTAATAAACTAGTTATACTACATTACAAGACATATAAGGATTATGTGCGATCCAAAAATTTTGAAATGAAAATCGATCAATCGGAAAATTCTCATATGTTTATACAATAGTGATAGGTATTTTGTAAAGAAATTAGGCCGATCCGCCGTGAATAAGGCACCTAACGGAGCGGTCAACGCTTTGCACAAGCAAACTTCCCTAAGGGGAGCGGCACCATGCGCGGACAAACGTTGCGGAATTTTGACATCCATAAGTAGACCCCCTACCCATGAGAGTGTGGGATCTGAAAGATCGAAAAAAGTGAATTGCCAAGGACCGGTTAAGAGCATATTTGTTTTATGTTCTATTTAGGGTATTGAGTTGACCGGGTAGATCGAGGTCCAACCGAATGTGGAAATTGTTGAAATTTCTACCACTAACATATATTCATATGAAAACAACATCCAGCGGTTCATTTTAAAAAATTCCATTTCGTCCCCCATTTTGCTCATGGAGGGTAACAAGCCTAATAAACTAGTTATACTACATTAATAGGCATATAAGGATTATGTGCGATCCAAAAATTTTGAAATGAAAATCGATCAATCGGAAAATTCTTATATGTTTATACAATAGTGATAGGTATTGTGTAAAGAAATTAGGCCGATCCGCCGTGAATAAGGCACCTAACGGAGCGGTCAACGCTTTGCACAAGCAAACTTCCCTAAGGGGAGCGGCACCATGCGCGGACAAACGTTGCGGAATTTTGACATCCATAAGTAGACCCCCTACCCATGAGAGTGTGGGAGCTGAAAGATCGAAAAAAGTGAATTGCCAAGGACCGGTTAAGAGCATATTTGTTTTATGTTCTATTTAGGGTATTGAGTTGACCGGGTAGATCGAGGTCCAAACGAAGGCGGAAATTGCTGAAATTTCTACCACTAACATATATTCATATGCAAATAACATCCAGCGGTGCATTTTAAAAAATTCCATTTCGTCCCCCATTTTGCTCATTAAGAAGTTAACATTACATTGATAAAATGGTTTCAACTCGACCAATTGATTATTTTTAGTTATGTTGATTACTTGATTTATTTCAAAATTGGTATTACATGAATGAGCTAAATACAAATTATTACCCTATGGTTTAGGTCCAAAATCAATTCAGTCCCTGTACTTCTAATTTCATCAAAAACACCCCTGCACTTTCAATTTTGATCTAATAGGTCCAATTTGTTAGTTTTCCGACAATTGAGTTATTTGACTTGTTAACGTGGCTCATATATGACCTATGTTTTATGATGTGGTGTCGAGGTGGTCTGCATAGTCAATTTAGGAGTGAGTCCTACTATTAAAAATAAATAGTTTTTCAACAAATAATCCAACTATAACTTGAACCCATAATAGAATATTGACGAATTGGACCTATTAGATCAAAATTGAAAGTGCAGGGGTGTTTTTGATGAAATTAGAAGTCTAGGGACTGAATTGATTTTGGACCTAAACCACAGGGTACTAACTAGTATTTAGCCCTACATGAATATATTGTCCAATTTGAAATAATAGCTTTGTAATTATTACAGTTAATTAGTTAACAGTAATTATTGGTAAATATTAAAATACCCATAAGATTATATTAAAACGGCGGCGTTTTTGCCGAATTAACGGTTAATTCTTTAAAAAAAATTATTTTTTTCTTCTCAAAATATGGCTCAATTTAAAAGACTCATTTCCTAATATGGCAGATTGAAATAATTTTCTACACTTCCATAGTTTTATACATATAACACATGTAATAGAAAATAACAAAAATAAAATATAAATTTTAGGGCCGGGCTTTTAGGGCCGGGCCGGGCCTAGCCCTTACGGGCTCAATCGGGCCGGGCCGTAGGGTAGGGCCGGACTTTATTTGTGTGACCCATACCCTACCCTAAATAAAAAAGGGTCGGGCCGGCCCGCCCTAATGGAAGGGCCGGGCCGGGCGGGCTTAGGGCCCAAGGGCCATATGATGAGGCCTAGATGGATGTGTTTGTGTGGTGTTATTGGGAGTGGTTGGTTGAATTACATTGGATGTGGGCACAGATGATGAGGGCTCACCAGAGTTGAATTATATTGTAGTCCATGTGTTTAAATATCTATTTCCATGCACTTTTTCAATGTAATATATAGCTCATTATCCTTAAACTGTTAAACAAGTACTTGAAAGCTTAATTGCAACCACTGAAAAAAAAAAATTGAAAGGGTTTACGAAAAAAAATCAAAATCACCAAAAAGAAATCAAAACGGTTTTAAGGGGGAATCAAATCCACAAAAATGAAAGGGTCGAATGACTCGGATCTATCTAGATTTATATGGATCCGATTACTCTAAAATTAAATTCTCTAAAGTTATGTGAATTTCTTAAAACCACAACCTTCCGTCTAATCTAATGGGTATAACATGATCACATCGACTAATACAAATTAATTAGACCTGTTTTTTCTATTCCAAACCCTCTTAACGTTGCCGTTATCTCAAATGAAAAAAAAAACAGCGTCCTTAAAAGAACTGGGGAGTATAAACTTATATGAGATCTTTTATGAACAGGGGATCCAAGTCCCAGCGATCTAAGTCTTGTATAAAATTCTAAATTCTCTCTCTCTCTCTCTCTTTCTTTTTTCTTTTTTAATTTTCTCCTCTTTATAATTTTCTCCCACTTAGAGTTCCAGTGTGAAGTCTAGAGGCCATTTCTAATTCAGAGATGTCGCCTAAAACTCGTTGTAAGCAGTTCATTATTAATGAAGTTCTTCTTTGATAAAAAAAAGAAAGATAAAACGGCCTTTGTTCATATTTCAATTTCAAAGGAAATTTTAACTTTGATTTGAGTTTTCAGCTTTTGTTTATGTTGGAAGAATTTGATTTGGCCATTGTCTGACCCTTTTAATTGCAAAGGGTTCCCATGCCATATACCTGTTCATTTACTCTTTGATTTGTTCACCTTGCTTTTCCTCAGGAGATTATGGGTTTCTAATCCATCTTATCATACACAAATTTGCTCCATGAAGCGCCGTTTATGGATATGTAAGTAGTCATGTATGTCAATTGTGAATACCTAAAGAATCTTTTTTTTTTCCTAACGAAAATTAAAGGCCATAAGAATCTAACTAACTCCACAAATCATATTATAAACTTATCGATCATGAAAGGTGTTTTAATGGACAACTGTAGCCTTTATTTGATTTATTTAACTTGTAATCATGAAATATTCTCATTGATCTTCAATATCAAAGAAGGGATTGAGTCCTAGAAACCAACCCAAGTTAACGTTAGTTTTAAAGAAAAATGATTAAAAATAATTTTCAATATGTATTTTGTTGATGTGTCTATTTCTACCTATTAGATTAAATGGAAGATTGTAATGTTAAGAAATTCACATAACTTTAGAGAATTTAACTTTAGAGGAGCCGGATCCGATTTACATATATAGTCGTGAATAGCAAGACCTCCTCCACAAAATTATAAGCAGCTCAAATATAAAACTTAGGGTTGTCATTCGGTCGGTTTGAATCGATTATAGGCCTTAGTGGCCTTACCAAACTTCAAAATCAAAGCTTTCGGTTTCAAAATGGAGTTACCAATTACCAACCAAAATATTTGGTATTTAATCATCACTACTAAATTTGATATTTTGGTTTTCGGTATTACGTACCTACTTTACAACAAATCTTTTGTTATATAAATAAAAATGAACAATAGTAAACTTTTTAATTTGATAAAAATTGTTGAAAACTTTGTATTTATCTCCCTTATCTGATTATAGCTCCCTTATGTACATATGACATCAAGTTTTAGTAATATTCAATAAAACTAATTATTTAACGATCTTTTACCAAGTTACTTAAAACACATGTACTATTTCTTAGTACTATTTGGTCTAGTGGCATAAGTCTCCCCTTTATAAGTGGGAGGTCGCGAGTTCAACTCACAATATATTAGTTGTTGTATATGAGTTATTTAATTGATCATGTACTATTAATCTAGTACTAGTAATAATGTTAAGGGTCTATTATGAAAATAAATATGTTTATATTTCTTAATATACATGTATATATATTAAAAATTAAAGTATAATATTAAATAATCGGTAGGTTTTGTATTTATCAAAATCAAACCAACTTTTTCAGTACTGTTCGATTTCAATTACAAAAAAGGGGCCGTGACCACTTACCCAATTTCAGCATGAACATTGCCCACTTACTCCACTAAGAGTTTTTTAACCCCCTTTACCCATTCTAACCTATAGTGACAGTTTTGCTCTCTATTAAACTCTTTCCTCTCAGACTCTCTCTCTCTCACACACACACACACACATGCTTCCTCTCTTTCATTGACGGCAGAGACGACATCGCCGGAGCCTCGGAATCCGATTTGGGAGCGGATCGATTAGGAGCCACGGCGGCGTTGTCAGGTTCTATTCCGGCGCGTCAATATGGAAGAAGTTGAGGTGGCCGACGATTGGAAGTGGCCGGGTTTGGTTCGACTTGGTTTTGGTTCAAGTCCGATCTCTTGCCGGAATGGAGTGTGGGTCGAACGTCGGCAGCGTCTGAAGAATTTGGGTCATTGTCGTCGGCGTCTGAAGATGATTCACGATCTGGTCTGATGCATCGACGAGATCTGTTGTACTCATCGTCTGGGTTCTTGGGTTTCGATTCCGTCGGCTATTATCACTGGTACACACCCCAGCGCAACTGACTCAACCAGACTCGTCGTCCAGACCCGAACGTCGACCGACGTATAGCCTTCAGAAGCCGGAGACGAAGCCACGGTGCCGTCGAAGATGGTGATTGGGTGCCCAGAGCTTTACTGGGTGCCCAAATCAGTTTCTGGTTTTTTTTTTTTTTTTTTTTTGCTACCCATTACATTTCCTGGCTACTAGGGGGCAGTAGACACATTATTGGCCCCCAGTAGACTTTGATACGAGGGACAGGGATCACTATAGTGTGGTGTTTTGATAAGTTACCTGTTGTTTTCTATGTATTAAAGTCAAATTATCTGTGAATCTTACAAAATGGTTCATTTTTGGTGGTCTATTGGGAGACAGTAGAGACATTGGACTTTGTATTGGGGGGCAATAATATAATTATTGGGAGGCACTAATATGATTATTGGGAGCCAATAATATGATTATATATTGATCAATTGTGCCTGTAATGTATTCATTTTGGTTTTGGGAGTTCATACAATTCACTGGACGACAATAATATGATTTTTGGGAGGCAATAATATGATTATTGGGGGGCATTAATATGATTACTGGGGGGCAATAATATGGTTATTGAATATTATTAGGGACCGGTCGCCGGATTCCGGTCACCGGTTGCCGGATTGGTCGTCGGCGCCCTGCCACTGGTCACCAGAGGCCAGTAAGGTGGAGGATGACTTCTCCCTCTAAGTGAAAAAGAAGAAGAGGGCAAAAAAGTCTCAAAAAAAATAAAAAAGAATTAATTGGGTAAAGGGGAAATAATCCCTTAGAGTGTTTTGGGTAAATGGGGTTAAAAAACAGTTGGTGGAGCAAGTGAGCAATTTTTAGCCTAAAATCGGGTAAAGATCATTTCCCCTACAAAAAAATCAGTTTTACCAAACTTAAAATATTGGTTTTGTATTCGGCCGAAGCAAATGGCAGCCCTAATAAAACCTCATTACAGGCCGAAAATCCAAAGCCCAAACCACTGCTTTGGGCCCCAAAGTCCAGCTGTTAATAATATTTTACCTTTACCCCCATTTATTCGTAAAAAAAAAAAAAAGTTACAGTAAACAGATTCAAATACTCCCCAGCGGGTTGAACATTAGGGCTTATACAGGGTTTTACCCACAACCCCAAACCTCTCTTCTTCTTCTCTCTCTCTCTCTCTAACCAAAACCGCAAAACCTGCCAATCGCATTTCCCGCCTTTTCCATTCTCTCTCTCTCTCCTAGGGTTTCGCACCAGTCTCCCTACCGGCGCCGGTTCCGGCACCGAACTGGAATCCACCGCAATGACGCCGAAGCAGCTCCTCGCGGTAATCGAATCGGCGCTACTAGGCCCGCTGCCTCCGAGCCCATCTCAGAGAGTGGAGCTCATGCACGCTATTCGAAGCTCTCTCCCGTCGCTCCAGTCCCTCCTCTCATATCCGGTACAGCTCTGTTGTTATTTCTCACAATGTAGAAGAAGAATCGCAGAGATTTTGTAGCCAGCGAGCTCTGTGTAGTGTTGTTATTCACTTTGTTCGTGTTGATTTTGATGTTGATTGTTGCTGGATTTTGTTCTTGTAGCCTCCGAAGCCGTCGGACCGAGCTCAAGTTCAGTCCAAAGAAGTTAGGCTTCCGAATGGGCCACCGATTTTGCTTGATGACCAGGACGTCCAGATTGTATGTAACTCTATCCCCTCTCGTGTTTTGTATGCTTGGTTTATCAGAATTAGGAGAAGGGAAATGTCTGAGGTGTTGGTTTTGAGATGAATTTAGTTATAAGGGGACTCACTTTTGTGTATTTGAAGTAGAAAAAGCTAAGAAGGTACTCATAAGTAGTTATAGTATGAAATTAGCTACCATGTGTACAGTATTAATGTATTTTTTAACGCTCAGCACATATACTAGGCAATATGATTTCTGTCAGAAATGACATTATATAGGCCTTACATACTCTCCGTCATGTTTTGAGTCAGCCTTAGAGTTCGACACCTCGTTCTTATGCCTAGTTGAGTGCTCATATGGTTGGATAGTTTAGAATACCAACATTTAAATTTCGTTGTTTTTGACTAGTAAAACATATGATATTGCAATATTGCATTTTATTTGGATGTCTTCTTTATCAAATGAAGGTTGAGCTTCTTTTTATCATAACTCTCCACTCATGATACTGCAAATTTGCTACATGGTTTACATTTCAAAAAACTATTGCTGATATTGTTTCTGCTTATAGAGTTTTAGCTTTGTCTTTTATGCTTCTTCTTTTTATCATATTTTTCCACTCAGGATAATGCAAAATTGCCTCATCATTTACATTTCCGAACAACTATTGATAATATTATTCTTACTGTTTTAGGCTTTGAAGTTAAGTGATGACCTCCATCTCAACGAGATTGATTGTGTCCGTTTGATTGTCTCTGCAAATCAAGAGGTAGCTTTCTGCTGTTCTTTTTTTCCTTTTCTCATAATATTCAATTGACCTATAAATCTATAATTTACATGTTGGACATCCAAATTCATTATGTGTTGTGTTTTTTTTTTATTCCTAGTGGGGCTTAATGGGAAGAGAGCCACTAGAAATTTTGCGCCTTGCAACAGGGCTCTGGTACACTGAGAGAAGAGATCTATTAACAGCTGTCTATACACTTTTAAGGGTATCTCCCTCCTGATCCCACTTATCTTTCTAGATCCTTTTAGTCATTACTTTGATCCTTAGTTTCTTGCTAACATACTATTGGTTTCACAGGCTGTTGTGCTTGATCAGGGACTTGAAGCTGAAGTTGTATCTGACATTCAAAAATATCTGGAAAATCTTATCAATAATGGGCTTAGACAGAGGTTAATATCTCTTATAAAGGTTTGGAATGGTTTTCCCTCTAAACTTTGTCTTGGGTTTTAAATATTCTGTCGAGAATTTGTTCCTTTGGGAAGCTTACAGAGTGTCTTCTAATTCATTCAGGCTTGTGTCTGTGATTTAGTCCAACCTGCTTGCACTGGCGATGTCAAAATATTGAAATATGCATAAGACCTAGAATATTTTACTTTTTATAAGAGTTAAAAGCAATTTTAGGAAAAATGTTGACAACTGATGTCTCTTGTCATGTTAATTCTTTAACAATGGGGTTTCCTAATTAAGAAGATGATTATGCTATCAATTGCTTCTCAGTTCTCACGTTTATGTATTTCTGAGATCATCAAAGACACTTATTGTTACTTTCCTGCCAATCTTCTTCCATGACTTCACGATAGTATTTATCATAGTTCTAAAAGGAATCTTCTTCTAAAAGCAATTTTAGGAAAAATGTTGACAACTGATGTCTCTTGTCATGTTAATTCTTTAACAATGGGGTTTCCTAATTAAGAAGATGATTATGCTATCAATTGCTTCTCACGTTTATGTATTTCTGAGATCATCAAAGACACTTATTGTTACTTTCCTGCCAATCTTCTTCCATGACTTCACGATAGTATTTATCATAGTTCTAAAAGGAATCTTCTTCTATCGATGATATGGTAATATGGAAGCAACTCTACATTTTCTCAAATGTCACCATGATTAATTTCTTTTGATTAAGTTCACAATTACTGTCATAGTTTGATGTACCTTTAAGGAATTTTTCTGGGTTTCATTGTAGGAACTTAATCGAGAAGAACCAGCTGGCCTGGGCGGGCCTCATTCTGAACGTTATGTTCTCGATTCTAGAGGTGCTCTTGTTGTACGACAAGCTGTGGTTTCCCGGGAAAGGCTCATACTTGGACACTGCCTCATTCTTTCTATTCTGGTTGTGCGGACAAGTAAGCATCATGTTTATGGGTTTGTTATTACAGTTAGCATTGCTTTTTTACAACATTGGAAGAGTCTACAAATGGGATGTTCCATTTTTATACTTAATGCCGCATAATTGATGGCTACAGTGATAGAGCTTGACCTTTTTTAGATTACATTTTGCATAGTGGACTACAAAATTTGGACGCATTTAATTGACTCACCATTTTTTTTTGTGTTTAATGTAGTTTTCTATGGTATTGACTATATATAGCTTTTATTGGAATCATATGCATGATATGCTTGTTTAAACAAAACCAAGGATAGTGACAGTCCTAAGCAATGACTTCCACATGCTGTCTTTTGTTGAGACAGTTCATGTTAATATCTTTTGTTATATCTTGTTTGCAGGTCCAAAGGATGTAAAGGATATATTTCTCGTGTATAAAGATAGTGCTTCTGAACTTAGTGGGACTAATGACACTATAAAACGCCAGGCATGTTCCATCCTCTATGTTGAACGATTTACTTTTGCTTATTGTATATTGTGATATTGGGCTTGGAAATAGTTGACAGTTAAGCCTACTCTCCTTGCAAACACGAGTTTTATGCGTACCATTTATTAGGTTATCTTTTTGTCCATTTGAGTTTGCTATTCATATATTTCACGTTTTTGCAGATTACATTCAGTCTTCTTTTTTCTCTTGTGATCGCTTTCGTATCAGACGCTCTGAGTGCAGCACCTGATAAAGCATCTGTCCTGTCCCGGGATGCATCTTTTAGACATGAATTTCATGAAATGGTAAGACAAAAAAATTGTTGTTTTTTCTTCTTAGTGTTTATGAACTTTCTGACGTGGATTTGGAAATTGCTGCTCATCATCTGAGCTTCAGGTAATGGCAGCCGGAAATGATCCAAATGTTGAGGGCTTTGTCGGTACCATAAGGCTTGCTTGGGCTGTACACTTGATGTTAATACAAGATGCTCTCCCCGGAAGGGATGCTATTTCAAGTGCTTCATCGAGTGATTTGGGTTATCTCCAGTTGTGCTTAGAAGTGGTTTTTTCAAAGAACGTTTTCCAGTTTATATTAGATGAAGTTCTTAAAACTGCAGCTTATGAGGTTAGTTCTTATGCTCTGAATTTCTGTTTTTCAAATAGTTGTGTCAAATGTTTGACCTGTTGCTTCTTCTTCGTCTCACTTAAATCCTAATATAGGTTGTCAAATAACTGACACCAGGTACCTTAAGTCATATTTTATGGGGTTGGCAACATATTTCAGTTCTTATCTATAGTTCTATTATAAATAATTTTGTGAATTACGATGAATCGGATTGGGTATTATCGGAAATTGGGCCCATTTCATGCATTTGGCATGCGTATTACCGGAGTTGACAAGATCACAATAGGTACTTTCAGATTTACAATCACAAATCCAAATCTTTTCATTTCATCAATTGCGGCGATTGCTCTCAATTTGTAGTTGCTTTCCTCTGCTCGGGTTCGTTCAAAGCTTATAAAAAAGGAGCCATTCATTTCCTGCATGAAGTGTGAAGGTGGCTGGCTTACTCATTTGAATTAAAAGGGGCTCCATTTGCAATGTCATAATGTTACCCTAGTAGCCTCACATCTAGTCCCACTAAATAAGTCGATTTTCTATGCTTGGTTAATTGGCTGTTTGAGGCCTTTTAGGGGATTGTTACTTTTTCTAGCAGACGGTATCAAATGGGATTAATCTACAGTTTTGCATTTCCTACATTGTTTCCCTTTTGAATAGAAACAACCTATATTGGTTTTCATTGGCATTCCTGTAAGGATTGGTGTAACATGTGCAGAATGATGACGAGGATATAAGCTATATGTACAATGCTTATCTTCACAAGTTGATCACCTGCTTCTTATCTCACCCACTTGCCAGAGACAAGGTTAGTTGATATTTTTCATTCAGTATAAAGTCAATTCTAGTTTGTATTAATTTGTTCTACCTGTGTATTTGTATTGTTTTGTTCTACCCCTTCATTTCCAATATTCAGTTTTCTGTTTCAACTCCTTACAGGTCAAAGAATCAAAGGAGAGGGCAATGAGCATGCTTAGTCCATACCGCCTGGTTGGATCACATGATTTTTCGCATGATAGTAACCAAACTTCACAAGCCTCTGAAAATGGTCCACTACCATTCGTCTCTCTTTTGGAGTTTGTGAGTGGAATTTATCAGGTAAGTTTGAACTAAAGATTAAATACCTGAGGGCTGAGGAACTTTCTAGTTTTGTATAAATTTTAGTTGAGGTTTTTTTTTTTTTTTTTTATCATTCATCTTTCCCTTTTGCTTATCGGTTGGACCTCATATTTACTTTCTTTTGTAAATAATTTTACCAGAAGGAACCAGAGCTGTTGTCTGGCAATGATGTCTTGTGGACCTTTGTGAACTTTGCTGGAGAGGACCATACAAATTTTCAAACCCTTGTGGCTTTCTTGAATATGCTGAGTACCTTGGTATGAAGACATGTTTGAGCTGGTTAATACTTTCTCACAAAATAGTTTGATGCCCATGATCGTACTTTTATTTCAGGCTTCTAGTCAAGAAGGTGCTGCAAAGGTTTTTGAGTTACTTCAGGGAAAAGTGTTTCGTTCTGTTGGTTGGAGCACTTTGTTTGACAGCTTATCAATTTATGACGAGAAGTTTAAACAGTCCCTTCAAACTGCTGGTGCCATGTTACCGGAACTCCCAGAGGGTGATGCAAAAGCACTCGTTGCTTATTTGAATGTCCTTCAAAAGGTTTGTGACCAAAAGCTTTTCTAATTAGGTGAAAATCAGCAGCAGACAAAGTCCATGACTTGTTTCAAACTTGTCTCTTTGGTCATGTTTAGTTTATTTCTACCTGTAGGTACCAGCATGAACCTGTCATTTCTTGTTAGGTTGATACCTTTTAGCACTGTACGCTGAGGATACAATGATACATCACAATCTTCTCATTGGTTTTATGTTGAAAGGAATAACTTGTTTTTATACCTGCAGGTTGTGGAAAATGGAAATCCCCTTGAACGAAAGAACTGGTTTCCTGATATTGAGCCTTTGTTTAAGCTTCTTGGTTATGAAAATGTGCCTCCTTATCTAAAGGTAACTAGTTGTACTGAATTGCTGTCTGGAGTATCTAGTATAGCATTCTGGCTTATTTGGTTATTGTGAGAAGCTTCAGTTGAATTTCACTTCTCTGTTATTGATATATTATATTGTGACTGTTGCAGGGTGCCTTGCGTAATGCAATAACAACTTTTGTATATGTCTCTCCTGTCCTAAAAGATACAGTCTGGAGTTATCTTGAGCAGTATGATCTCCCCGTGGTTGTTGGATCTCATGTTGGGAAGAGTGCACAGCCCATGGCTGCACAGGTTGGTTTTTAGACTTTGGTGGTTTCTGTATATTTATTGTGCTAGGTGATAGGTTACAAAGTAGCAAAAACAGAATTCTCTTTCCAGTTTTTTGCCTGAACCTGTTTGGTTATTCCATCAAGCCTTTTCTTCTTGCAACATATGAATATCTTAGATTTAAGCTGGTCTGAGGGTAGTCTGGAGTACTGGTTCGCATCTTGTTTTAAAGGCCCGAATTGTATCTTGTTACTTAGATAAGTTCGTGACATACTTTATTGACAAATTGACACTAGTCAGATTCTCTGTTTTAAGGCTAGGTTTCAGGTGGCTAGTTTGGCAGGAAATTTACTTTTCCCATATCTTCTGTATATGTTGAAACTCATGTATGTTACAGGTGTATGATATGCAATTTGAGCTCAATGAAATAGAAGCAAGGAGAGAGCAATATCCTTCAACAATATCCTTCCTTAACCTGTTAAATGCTCTTATATCTGAAGAAAGAGACTTAAGTGATAGAGGGCGCAGGTAACTGTTGCTGATTTGTTAAATATTTCTTTGTAATTTTGATCTCTACTTTGTCTAATTTTTTTCCTTAAAGTTTGAATAGTGATAAGGAGTTCTTCTGTTTTGCAGATTCATTGGAATTTTCAGGTTCATTTATGATCATGTTTTTAGGCCATTCCCTCAAAGAGCCTATGCCGATCCTTGTGAGAAATGGCAATTAGTTGTTGCATGTCTTCAGCACTTTCATATGTGAGTATATCTTATAGTTTTTAAGAAGCTTGTCTTTATACATTTCACATATGTTAATCTCAGCCTTTTGTTACCTAAACCAAAATCATCTGATTGGGAGATGAGTCAAGTTGTAGAAATTGGATTTAAATGGAATGTGGATGAATTTTTAATTTTTTTTTATCTCATATGAATTAATGTGCAGGATGTTGAGTCTGTATGACATCACTGAAGAGGATATTGATGGTGTCATTGATCAATCTCAGCTTTCAACAGTAACACAATCTTCACTCCAGATGCAGCTACCAATTCTAGAATTGCTAAAAGTATGTGTTCATCATGTGCATCTGTTCATATGTGCTGCTCATTGAATATCAAATCCAGCATGCATGTGCTATTGATTCTGCCATGGTTTTTTTTCCTCCTATCACTTCTGGTAGAGTTTAGTGATCTTCCTTCTCCTTGCTGGACTTCTCTTTGCTTTTACTCAATTTGTTTGCTTATTGCTTTAAAATGTGTTCTGTCTTATGATATTACTGTAAGCTTGCTGATAATTGTGGAATTCCATTCTTCATAAGTAATTCTATTATAGTAATATGATTGCTGACACTTAATGCAGAACCGCATTATTAAAACCATTTTTACTCTTACTACTTGTTACAGGACTTTATGAGTGGAAAATCTGTTTTCCGGAACATCATGGGCATCCTTCTGCCAGGTGTCAATACCATTATAACTGAACGAACAAATCAAGTGTACGGGAAACTCTTAGAGAAGGCTGTGCAACTCTCATTGGAGATTATAATCCTTGTCTTGGAGAAGGATTTGCTTCTTTCTGATTTCTGGCGTCCTCTTTACCAGGTAGATATCTTGCAGATTCATAGCTATTTTAACCTCTAATATTCCTTACAAACTTTGTTACATGAACTTGGGCAGACTTTCTTCTAGGTGGATTTATACCTTTATTTGAATCTGTGAATCATTTTTAATATTCCTGGCATCTGACTTTCACCAATACCTATCTCATACCTTCATGGGTGTATGGTTTCTTAACTGAGGATAGTTCTTTCACATGTCTTGTTCTCCTTCCCGGGTGTCAGATTTCATCTGAGGTTTTGCTGGTGTCAAGCAGCTTTCATTGAGTAAACCATCAAAATTAGCACATGTCTGAATTAATTTTGGGTCTTGAATATAGTTGTAGCAGGTGTATAAAGTGATACTCAGATCCTTCTTTCTGTAAAAGTTAAGATCTTAGGACAAGAGCTAAAAATTTGGCATGATGATTTATGTCAACCAAGTGAAACATTTTGTCTGCTTAAGTCGACTTCCTAAGAGACTGCAGAATCACAAAATGAACTGTATCTTTACTAACAAAACATGCATGCAAAAGTAGATAATGATATAAAAAGAGAGAAAGAAAAAGTTCACATTTTTGTTGTCCTGTTGTCATGACTGGATATTTGAAGCTGAGATAATGGATGCCTTACAATTATTTCCATGCCAGTAATAGACATAAATTTGATGCATAGATCTACGTTGCATAAGACAGACCTAAGGTTCTTTTCGTTCATTGAATTTGTCCATGCCAAAATCTTTCAAGGATGCTATTGTCATCAAACTAACTACTTGCTTCTTGCTTCTTTTTCTTTGTGCAGCCTCTGGATGTTATACTCTCTCAAGATCATAATCAAATTGTAGCTTTATTGGAATATGTCAGATATGATTTTCGACCACAAATTCAGCAGTGCTCTGTCAAAATCATGAGTATATTAAGGCACTTCCTTTTCTGAAGTTCTGTCATTTACTTTGCTCTATCGATCTGATAGTTTGGTGAAGGCCCAAATGTCATTGTAATTATTATTTTTGGGTGACAGTTCTCGCATGGTCGGGCTTGTACAATTACTGCTAAAGTCAAATGCTGCAAGCTGTTTGATTGAGGATTATGCAGCCTGCCTAGAATTACGATCAGAGGATTCTCAGGTGATAGAGAACACTAGTGATGATCCAGGTGTACTAATATTGCAGGTTAGCCGGTAACTTCTGTAATTACTGTTTCCTTTCTGTTAACTATTACAACTTACAATACCTATGTATTTTCTTCTGCATTTTCTACAGCTTCTAATTGACAATATCAGTCGGCCAGCTCCCAATATCACCCATTTGCTACTCAAATTTGATCTTGACAGTCCCATTGAGCGTACTGTGCTACAACCAAAATTTCATTACAGGTATAGTTGCTCTGATGTTGCCTTAACAGTTGATGTCAATTTGTTTTTATTTCTGCTCCATGAATTGTGCTGTTAAATGTTATTTGCAGTTGCTTGAAGGTTATCCTTGAGATCTTGGAGAAGCTTTCAAAGCCTGATGTGAATATGTTACTTCATGAATTTGGTTTTCAGGTAAGATTAGATAATCTCTACCTCTGCAGAAAATATTCCCACACTTTCTTCCAGAGAATTTGTTGACCCTTTTCTTTGCAGCTCCTTTATAAATTGTGTGTGGATCCACTAACATGTGATCCTGCGATGGATCTGTTGAGTAGTAAGAAGTATCAGTTTTTTGTAAAGGTAACTCTTCAACTACACTTAAAAAAATGTTGATAAATCTTTGTTTAGTTCCATTTTTTTTTTATATTTCCATTCTCACATGTTTAATATGAAGTTCCTTTATCATTTCAGCACCTAGATACGATTGGGGTTGCCCCACTTCCTAAAAGGAAGAACAACCAGGCCCTTCGCGTCAGTTCCCTTCATCAGGTTGCTTCTGCAGTTATTTTTTTACAGAATTTGCATGTTTTATTGAGAGCTACACATTGCTGAACTCATGGATATTACAGGGATTGTTTTAATTTTACATTGCCTATTGAATATTTCCTGTCATTGTTCTATTTCAGTAGCTGTCATATTTCTAAGTTCCGACTATATTAGATGCCTTCCATTTCTATATGTTCGCCTTCATTTGGCATTATAGTGCATCGACGCCAAAGCTTTGTGTTCTTATCTTAACTGCATTTCTCCTGAGCCTGTTCATGCATCCATAAAATAACTATTAATCATATTTGCAAATCCTATATCTATTTGGTTCTTATGTTAATTAATTAAAATCTTTAATTTAACTATTCACAGAGAGCTTGGCTGTTGAAACTACTAGCTATTGAACTTCATGTTGGTGATGTCAATAAATCCACTCACCTAGAAACATCTCGTAGCATCCTTGCACATCTTTTTGGGCAGGAAACTTTCGAAACTGGAATTGATCACCTCATGTCTCATTCGTTTTCTCCTCAAGATGGTGTTGAACATGCTGGAACCCAAACTGTCGGGAAGAGTAAGGTATTGTTCATTGCTTAAATTCTTAAGTGGTTTTTCTTTTTCGTTCAAATCATAAGCTGCTATATTTTACTAGTTAATTAAGTTTCATTGTCCTTGTCATCCTTTATGGGAAAGATATCCACATGCACTTCTTTTCATTCCTTTGAGGTATATTTGACAGTCTTTGACTTATCTTTAGTTAATCATTAGTTGATATTGTAGATAACTTAAGGTGCGTGTATTATTGAGCATATAAAGTTTGAAATCGTGCATGCTATGCTGTAATCTCAATGTACAAAATCTTTGGGTCTCTCCACTCATTACTGGTTGGTTTTGGGTTGGATGCCTCATTATAATACTAGCTTAATAATCTCTAATGGTTATATTCTTTTATTCCAGTTCTTCTGGAGTTGTCATCTTGAAGTTTCCAATATTTCAATTTCTTCAAAAATAGGGGTTCATAGTCCATGGGATAGTATAAAAATAATAAAGTTGTTATATTTTCTTGACTTTTCCTTACTATTCTATTGTTGGGATGATGTTCAGGTGTTGGAGTTGCTTGAAGTGGTTCAGTTTAGATCCCCGGATACAAACACGAAGCTTTCTGAGATTGTTTCCAATACGAAATATGATTTGTTGGTAATCTTTTGTTCCCAGCAACCATGAATCTTTGACTTACCAGTAATATTCTGGTCCTAATATGTTATTTCATTTCATTTGTACTGCATCAATAAATGCGTTTCCTAGGCAGAGGATGTAGTTTGTAATCCTACTACTTCTGGAAAGAGTGGTGTCCATTACTATTCGGAGCGTGGTGATCGATTGATAGACCTTGCGTCATTCCGTGATAAACTTTGGCAGGTTGTTTGCCATAATTAAGTTCCAGATGTTTAATTGTTATCTAATTGAATTCAAAACACATGATCCTTGTGCTGATATTTTTTCCCGTCAGAAATTCAATGCTGTTTATCCCCACTTGAGTAACATTGGAAGTGAAGCAGAGCTGAACGATGCAAAAGAAACAATTCAACAGTTGTTGAGATGGGGATGGAAGAACAATAAGAACGTTGAAGAGCAAGCTGCCCAACTTCATATGTTAACCGCCTGGTCGCAAGTTGTTGAGGTCTGTTTTTTTCTATTGTATATAGTAGTTTATAGTATTGACAATTTTCCATTGGGTTTTAAGCACTTCAATTTTTGTCAGCATTGTCATTTTTCTCTTATTGTTCGTCTAGATCTCTGCTTCCCGAAGAATATCATCACTTGGACATCAATCTGAACTTCTATATCAGTATGTCCAAATCAACATCTTTCTGTTTTTAATTTTTTTAATGTTCTCCATAACTTATTATTGTCTTGTCATAAACAGGATTCTTGTTGCTGCTTTGACTGCTTCTGCTTCTCAAGATTGTTCATTAAAGATGGCATTTTTGTTGTGTCAGGTATATTAATTTGTTCTCCTGATCTTCTCGTGTTGCTGAAATTTGGATTTTTGTATATCTATAACAAAGTAAGGTTTCGATAGGTTGCACTGACATGCATGGCAAAGTTACGAGATGAAAGATTTTTATTCCCTGGTGGCTTTAGTTCTGATAATCAGGCATGTCTTGATATTATCATGGCAAAACAATTACCAAATGCAGCTTGTCATTCAATCCTGTTTAGGCTCATATCGGCAATTCTCAGACATGAATCATCAGAAGCCTTAAGGAGACGGTATGGTACTGGTCTGAGAGTGGTGTTGTTCCTCATGCTTTGTCGTAATTTCTGAGTCACAATCTGACCATTGATCATTGTCTGCAGGCAATATGCACTGCTCCTCAGCTATTTTCAGTATTGTCAGCATATGCTTGATCCAGATATCCCATCAACAGTTCTGCAATTTTTGTTGCTTGATGAGCAAGAGGGTGAAGATCTGGATCTCCAGAAGGTCTGTAGTTTCATAATTCAACTGCGATGTCAGTTAGCGCTTTAATTATTATCTGACAGAAGTCAGTAATGGTGGCACTGTTTATGTTATTTCCGCAGATCAATCGAGAACAAGCAGAACTTGCCCGTGCCAATTTCAATATTTTAAGAAAAGAAGCTCAATCTATTTTGGATTTGGTAAGTATATCATTCTTTCCCTAATTGTTTTGCATATGATAGAGGACATGTAAGTAGTTGGATTGAATTATCGACTACCGAGTTAAGATGTGGTTGGAGTAGTAACTTCAAAAGTGGCCAGGTAATATCAGCCATTTTAGCTGAAATGGGCTTGAAAATAAGGAGCCCATTCGAGATGCTTTCATAAGATTGAGCAACTCATTGTTTAACATGTTGGTTTTAAGTTTCTGTCTACTTTCGGTATATTCTATCCCTATAACTTTTTATGGGTGGATCTTTCAACTACATTTTAAACAAATTGTATCCCTCACATGACTATCCTTTTTCTAACATTTTTTGAATACATCTCTTAACTGTTCCTTATTAAACACTATTGGGCTGCTTGCTTAACTATTTTATCGGCTTCAGCTGTATTGTACACTTCAGAAAACCATGCTCACCATAATAACATTGTTGTTGCTTTCCAAGATCTTTCATTACAATCAATTTGATTTTTACAATGAAAAATGCTCCCTTCTTATGTCTCATTTTTTTTCCTTTATTTGTGATTCTTCAGGTAATAAAAGATGCTACTCAAGGAAGTGAACTTGGGAAGACTATGGCACTCTATGTTTTGGATGCAATCATCTGTGTAGATCATGATAGATATTTCCTGGGCCAACTTCAAAGCAGGGGTTTCCTAAGATCTTGTCTTACGAACATCAGCAGCTTATCTTATCAGGTGCTTGTTTAATCAACTAAGTCAACTTCTGGTAATTTGTTGGCTAGAAAAAAAATCAAAAATAAGATAAATACATAGATAAGAGTTAAAACAGACCATGTTTGGGGTTGGGAGCTGGTGGCCAGCACTTCAATTCTACTATGTTGGAACAAATTCCTGATACCTTTCGTGCTTAGTTGTTAGAAATTTTTAATCACTATGCTTTGCTGATTTTGTAAGGTCAGAAGAAGAGCGACTCTTGAACTTTCACCATCCTAGTTTTTAAAATCTTTTCTTCATTCCTCTACCATAGTGCTGAGTTATACACACACTACTGCTCTGCTCTATTTTTTTTTTTAATTTTAAATATAATATTCTAGGCAGTTTTGTTTAGAGAGTTGGATGGCATCAGCACTACTAAAGGTTTTTCCATTTTCATTGGTTAAGAATAAAATGTAATAGAAATAAAAAACTTTGCCTCTTTTTAAATAGTATAAAATCCTAGGAGCAAGTAACATTTATCTCCACCCCAATCTTTGGTATGTAATGCGCATATTTAAACTTTAAACTCCTCTTACGTTTGGCTGTAATTATTATTATTATTATTAGGAGAGTGAAATCCACGCTCCCAATTTTACAATCCACACTCCTTCCTTCCCTTTTTGATTGAAACTTATAAAAAGACAAAACTAAGTTACCAAAGACAAAAATTTAAGTTACTAAAAAAGGAAACATGGAGTGGATAAATGTTATTAATTTTTAATTTTTGTGGTGTCGACTATCTGAGTTTATAATACTGTTCAATTCAAGTTCTCTTTTGGGCACTTCCATGTTACCACTAATATGTACTTTTAAACTTTATATTACTTTTTTCCTAGGATGGTGCACATTCTCGAGACTCAATGCAGCGAGCGCAAACTCTGGAGGCTGAACTTGCTTTGCTTTTGAGAATAAGCCATAAGTATGGGAAATCTGGAGCTCAGGTTATCTTTACAATGGGGGCTTTGGAGCATATTGCTTCATGCAGGGCGGTCAACGTTTTCGTAAGTATTGCTTATGTACTTCTTTGTGCAATTTCTTGTATCCCATTCACCTAATTTATAATACTAGCAGGGAAGTTTGCGATGGATTGACACTAAGAATCAAAGAAATGTTTCTGTGGATATCAACAAGCAAAGGATGATTGTAACCCCTATTCTGAGATTGGTGTTTTCTCTGTTGTCTCTAGTTGATACATCCGAATTTTATGAGGTTAGCCAGCATCCTTTTTCTTTATCGGAAAGAATTTGGTTTTCTTTTCAAGAAGCTTTGAAAGTTTCTGTTCTGTTCTCTAAGAATCCAGGTCTGATCATTATTTTATCTATTAAAATGGCCATTTTTCCTGTGGAATTGAGTATGAGTAGGAATTAAAGATTGCCACCTAATATTGTAAGTACTGTCTAATTTCTAGAAAAAGCTGAATTCAAATTCAGTTTGCAAGTCCTGTCAAATACTTAGTCCAAGTGGAGTTATTAATATCAGACTTTCTTAAATGTAGAGACGTTTTTAGGGTAGGAACTTTATGAAGTATATAAAAGCAATGGTAGGAACTACGAAGTAAAGAATCCTGCATGGATCTCACACTTTTATTACAAATCTTTGCATCTTTAGCTTATAGGATCTTATAACTTGGCTTTTATAAACTTCAGTTTTTCAAAGTTAATATTAGGCACACCATACACAGCCTCTTGTTTCTATATGCCATTGAAATACTTGTCTCTTGTTCTTACAAAATTCTTTAAAGTTGTCAGTCAGTCTTCACTCTTTGTTCTTTATGTTTAGTTTCCCCCCTTGTATTGCTTTCCAGAAATGCCATTTGTGTAATAATTTGGATGTATAATAGGTGAAGAATAAAGTTGTTCGGGAAGTCATAGAATTTGTCAAGGGACATCGATCACTTTTTGATCATGTTCTTCGGGAAGACATTTCCCAAGCTGATGAGTTGGTGATGGAGCAGATAAACCTTGTTGTTGGTATACTAAGCAAGGTATGAATGATAAGTGTGTTTTTGTTTGCATAAGATTTGTTAAACAAGATGTGGTCAATTTCCCTTTCTATAAGTCAGCTTCAATATTATGGCTCCCAAAATGGCTTTATAATTGTAAAATGGTAGGAAAGAGGTTTGATATCCATTTTCTGACAGCCTCCAGCTGGATCTGTAAAATCCGCTGTTCCATACCTAAATGAGTTGTATAAGCCGTCCTGCTGTTTTTGTCCGCTTTTTGAACAAGTGCAATGCTTTAGATTTTCTCCCTCCTTTGTAGGTTTGGCCATATGAAGAGAGTGACGAATCTGGCTTTGTTCAAGGTCTTTTTTGTTTGATGCATGCTCTTTTCTCTCGTGACTTTGAGACTCTAAGTTCTGCTCAATCAGTTCGGTCTGTTGAGGTTTGCACCAACTTAAAGTCTAGATACTGACTTTACCATCCTCGAAGTATAGTTTTTGATATTTTCTTGGCAAATGAACAGAATCACAGGAAAACAGAGCTTAACTCATTTCGAATATGCTTCAGCCTCAGCTCATATCTATATTTTCTAGTCACAAAGAAGTCCTTTAGACTGCAGGTATATATCGTTGGGCTGTAAATGATCTTAATGATGGACCCCCACAAGAGAGATCTGTTGATAAGCCTCTTACAAACTTGCTTTCTTCCAGGTCTCAGACATGCCTCCTGATTACAATGCTGCCGTTTCCTTTCAACAGCCAACATTGAGTTTGCTTGGATCTTTTCTCACTTCTTTAACAAGTTCTCTTGAAAGAGCTGCTGAGGAAAAATCCTTACTTCTTAATAGGGTAAACTGGATGAAAACAACATTTCCTTTTGCGGTCTTGCCTCACTTAGCAATTTTTTGAACATCAAATAACTACTATGTATACACTGCAGATTCGAGACATAAATGAATTATCAAGACAGGAGGTGGATGAAATTATCAATATGTATGCTCGGCAAGTATATGTTTCATCATCTGACAATATACAGAAAAGGTACTCCCTAAGTTTCTTGGGAAAAGTAGACCAATTTAATGTGAAGGTTCTTCTAGGTTTGTTTCTCAGAGAGTTTGGTTTAGCTGTGGTGCAGTTTACTTTCAAATTTTCAATGTGAAATTGTATTATGTGTAATGCTATTTTGAGTGATGAATTTATTTTTAGTTTTTAAGCAATAGCGAACAGGAAATACAAGTAATAGCTGTTGAAAAAAAAGGACAAAAAAAAGGAAAAAAGAAAAAGAAATAGTGACAATTAAAGCCTAGTTCAGTGCTCAGTTTGTATTTCAGTTTCCCTGACAAAAGTAACAGGCTAATGATATTCTTTAGGTGTTGAATATATTTTTAGTTTTTAAGCAATAGCGAACAGGAAATACAAATAATAGCTGGTGAACATATACTAAAAATAATAGTGACAATTAAAGGCTAGGTCAGCGCTTAATTTGTATTTCAGTTTTCCCTGGCAAAAGGAAGAAGCTAATGTCAGTTAGTTAGCCATATGTCCTATGTCTATCACCATTTAAATCATATACTCTCTGAAGTAGTAAAATTATATCCCTTTTTTTATTTTTTATTTTTTATCATGAAGCATCTGTTTTCTAATTGATTCGTTGATTCTATAGGAGGTATATTGCGATGGTGGAAATGTGCCATGTTGTCGGGAATAGAGATCAGTTAATAACTATATTACTTCCACTAGTGGAACATGTGCTGAATGTCTTCCTAAGCCATTTTCAGGACAGGTATGGATCTTATCTTCTTTCCCCATCCCCTGCCTTAATTTTTCAAAAGAAGGGTTTGCTGTTGGGAGTATATGTAGAGTCTTGTAAGAGATTGTATCATTGTCAGACCAAAAATGAAAAAAGCGATCATATTTATGTACATATTCCCATATGGACTCAGTTCCGACCTATAATTATTTGTGATTAGGAAGGCTGCTGGCTCCTGGTACTAATGATTCATGACTATTTGATTTCATTTGTCCTTGAAGTATAGTTGGTATTGATTGGCAACTTTCTTTGGTTAATCTTACTTTTTCTTTGCAGCTCTTTGGCATCTGATCCCCCTCGCTCTTTGAAGACAATTACATACGGTGCCAACTCTGGCCCAGAACAAGACATATCTTTGTTGTGTGGAAATCTTATTTCGACTTTGGAAAGACTCGAGTTACTTAGTGAGGTATGCGTCTTAACAACTTGGCTTGCTTGACATTATACTTGGTAGCCTGGTCTTTCTTTTTTATTCCCACTCAAGGATGTTAGCTGGCCTTTCTTAGAAGAGAGCCCTCTTGGGTTACTGTTTAGAATGTTTTGCTCCGGTATATACTTCCGAAGTCTTGACATGTTCTTTTATGTTGCTCGTTTTTTTTTTTTTTTTTTTCAGGACAAAATAGGCCACAATCTTAAAGTGTTTCGAAGATTAGTGACTTCGCTCAAGGCAATGACGATCCAAAAGTTGTCTTCATGAAAATATTCTACGAGGATATAATAGTTTACTCAAAATCCAAATTCACATTAATGTACGGTAATATCATTATAGTTGTATACGAGGATTCTGCCGAGGGTATTGTGATCCGTCCCCTCTATAAAATGTCAGATTCGTTTGTATGTGTTAATAGAAGTTCAAGAAGACATTATTATGTGAACACATAAAACCATAAATAATACAAACACAAATAAAGTTAGTAATCATGATACTTAGAGAATCCTGTCCAAGAATCTCTTTATTTATGACACACGATTGCAAAAGAAAAGGCTAGTTCTAAACAGGAGCTCAAACCAATACCACTAGACAAAGATCATAAAGTCTCACGCTGAACAATTACTAACTACAAAATCGATTGCTGTAAACTTCTTTAACTACAAAATTGATGGCTGCAACTCTCATAAGCTTATTGATTTTGCCAATATTTATTCAACCAACCGAACAAATTTTTTTGCAATCCGAATAGCTGATGAGAACACTGCACTGCCAAGTTTTGTAGTAGTTGGAATGAATAAAATTTTTAAAATGAACTGGGGGTATATTTTCCTAGCTGCTTCAATATAGGGTTTAGAAGTGTGAAATTTCACACTGCACTTCTTTCTTCTTCATTTTCCTAACTTCCCGGTCCAAAAAAAAAAAAAAAAGTGTGAAATTGTTTTCAATTTTATATAAGTTGGGAATAACTACAGTACAAGTAAATGAACTTGCTTCATGTTTGGAGAGCTTGTCTGGATATCCTTCCTTCGCTAGATAGCTTGGCCTCGAAGCGAGTGGTTTTGGAGTCGAATTTTTGTGTTTTATGTGAGTCTCATACTGAAACGACGATCCACCTTTGTCGGGATTGCCCTTATACTAGGAGGGTGCTTCATACAAATGCTATGCTGCAACATGTATGCTACAATCCGAATAATATGCTTGGTGATGTTATTAGTTGGTTGAGTCAGTGTGCGAATGAATTATCGCTCATACATTTTGGAGAACTTTTATTCTCGTTATGGGGAATTTGGAAAGAAAGAAATGATCGGGTTTGGAATCAAAAGAGGTGTGAGGCCAGGGATGTGAGTTTGGGGATTGTCTCTAGGCTGCAAGAATTCAGGGTTCACAATTTGAAACCCTACCAACCTAAGGTTAAACGTGGAGCAGTGTGGAAAGCTCCTCCTGTGGGGGTGGTAAAGGTCAATGTTGATGGGGCATTCCATCACGCTTCCAGGAAGGGTGGTTTGGGTTTTGTTTTCAGAAATGAGAATGGAATAATGCTGGGTGGTGGCGCCTGGCCCTTGAGCGGGTTGAATTCCCCAGAACATGCTGAAATTTTGGCATGCAAGGTTGCTTTAGAGTTTGCGGAGGTTCATGGTTTTGGACCCGTTCTTCTAGAGACTGATGCTTTGGAGGTTCAACGTCAACTTTCTTTGCATGACTCTGTCAATTTATCAGGGCTAGGCAGAATATATGATGATGTTGTGGCTCTCTTGGAGGCTCAGAGTGTTATCCAGGTGACTCATGTAGGTAGGAAAGGTAACGGGGTAGCACATTTGTTGGCTAACCATGCTTGTTCTATTAGACAGAATGTTTTTTATTTTTCAACTCCAGAATTTTTACAAGCTGCAATTGCAGCTGACCTTTGTACTGTGTAATCCTTTCTTCCTTTAATAAATGGCTGACCTCCCTTGATTCAAAAAAAGTAAACGAACTTACTGTGATTCGCTTGCATATAATTTCATGCTTTTTAGAGAAGATGAGGACATGAGATGAGACCTTGAGAGCAATATATATAGAAGAAGTAAGCCATTGTCTTGCATAACTAACCGCGTGGTTCTTGTCTCTTGAGTTTTTGAACATGTGCAACAGCAGACAGAGATAGACACTGCCGTAAATGGTTATGGAAAGCGCCCCTATAACATTTATGATGGATTGACAAACTGTGCTTAAGTATTGGTGATATTGAAGTCACAGTGGTTGGCCGAGTAGAGTAGTGTTGAAATGAAGTCGAAACCAAATAATATTTTGACTATAAGCATAAATTATTTCAATACTCTCATTCAATGGTCGGTTTACATCCAAATTCATATGTCTATATAGGGATGCCTTTTGGAGAATTTAATTATTAAATTTGAGGTTATATAGGTATTTTCGGTTGACCCACATGTTGTCAAATTTGAAAGAGATCTTTCATTCTTGGCACGGATTGGGAATCATTGTCCAAGTTGCTTTCCTAATTGTTTCTGCAGTATATATTACAGGACGCCCCTGCCATTCTTTTCTTCATTCTGAAATTACACATTAGCTTAGTAGCTGAGCAGAACGTCCCTGCCATTCATTTCTTCATCCTTCAATTATGACATTGGCCACCTTCCGTCTTTACAATTCATGCAATGCGAAATGCAATCGTATAGTGTGCAGCTCTGTTGAGACCAGCTCAGCCCAGATTCCACAAAGTGATGAGGATGCGCTTGAGATCAAATTTTCATTGTACAAGGAAACCAAACACACTTTTACACCAGAGAGATACACTCAAGAAATTTGGACGATCCCCTACACAACAAAGGTCATTTCAGTCCGTCCTTCCGAGTTCTGCAACCTCGATTCTACTAGTATTATGCAATCTTCTTCAGGGCTTATGATCGTAAACTTTATTAATACTCATTTTCCTCCTGAAGACAAAATACATCTCCCCAAAATTGTGGCAACAATAATTGATCTTGTTCAAGAATTAATTCCCTTGGTTCCTAATGGTTTCATTCATGTGCGACGAATTGAAGGGGTTGAAGTTGTGCATCATGTTGATGATGAAGTGACTAAAGCGAAAATACATAATCATTTTGAAGCTACGAAACGGGGGACGTGTGCTATTTGTTTGGATGACTTTGAGGTTGGACGTAACACTTACTAGTCGATTGCCTTGCTTGCACGTTTTTCATGGACCTTGCATTGTTGAGTGGCTGGATATCGATCATCATTGTCCCCTTTGCCGATATCCTCTGGCCCCTGAACTAGCACCATGGTTTAGTGCATAATACATATCTAGCTTTTTGCAGCAAGGAGTCGGGATGTTGCGTTCACGCATTTGAGCTCGCTTGGTTTTGTGGTTCAGAAATTTCTCTTTTGTAGCTGTGTAATTTGTTGGTTATGCCCAACTATTTTTCTTTCCTTTATAACTTTATTTGAATAATCTAGGATCGATGTAAACTTTGTGTCATGTAGTCAGTTTTAAACGTTGGTTTTTTTCATTCGGAGGAATAGTTTCTGAAATCAGTTTTTCAGCCAAGCTTTATTCAATAGATTGTGCATATCCACGCAAGCCAAATCACCTTTTGTTCATTTCTAAGAACTCCCACGAGATGCTCAATGTTAACAAGGTTTGCCTCTCTTTTGCAGGCAATGGGTTCTTTCCACAGCATTAGTGAATTGAGTTGTATACTTATGACTGGAATTCTGTGTGAAACAGGCTATTAACATGTATAATGTGAAGAAAGATAAGAAGCAAAGCAACAGACCGGAGAAGTCTTCAGGAACCCTAGCCAGTTGAAACCAAGGATAAACCTTCAGAAGAAGCGAATTTAACTAGGGTTCTTCAAAGCCATTTGACAAGGGATCCAGAAAAGCAAGGATTTTCGAACAAATGCAGAAAATGAAATTCTTAGCCATGACAGTGATAAGCTGTGGAAGTTTTGAAGGAGATTCGACAAATTTAATTTTTGTTGTGTATCAAAGATTATTATGAAAGACGTGCGTATTTAAGGAGAAAGCATTTCTACCCTCTACTCCGGCTAGCTCTGTGTTTCAAGTAGCCAACTATACCAACAAACAATCAATTGACCTGTTGTATAGCCGATGCTATTTCACCTATGTTTTTGTGTTTGTGTCCCTAGTAGATAAATCATATAAGTGTGTGTAACATATCTTTCAATTCAAAGTGTCAATACTTCATCTTGATATTGAAAAATATAACTAAAGCATTGTAAAACACAAGAACAAGACCAACCAGGTACCATAAAAAATAAAAATAAACTATATTTGCATTTTGCAATTTTATTCCCAATTCTGGAAAGTAATATAATTATGGTTTCTCAGAAGGTCCTTCTAGTCTTATATAATCATACATGACTCCGTGGAAAGGTGAATTGCCATCTCTGGACTGAGTAAGATAGATGGTGTTGCTTCCTTCACGTAGTAGAGTGCTCGGTACATCAATACTCCATAACCAGTATAAGCCATGAATTCCAAGTCTTGCTATAGCATTGTCGTCGCCTATTAGCCCTGTCGAAAAAAGAGGTGGCTTGGCATTCAAATTGTTAACCCGAACTTGCAATTCTGCATAAGTGGTTGATGCCAAGGCCAGTTGAAGTGTATAGTTTCCGGGATTGACCACATTCTTGAGTTCAAACTGTATCTGCCATGTAGTTCCTACATACCGGCCATTTCCTACACTTCTAGTCACTTGAGCATAAAACCAATCCTCACTGTAATTGCTAGCACCAACACGGTAGATGAGGTCATTGTTAGGGTAACGCTCATAATAACGTGCCCACAACCCGTACTGCCTAAACTTGTCCAACCGACTCCCCTTGTACAACTTGTTCATGAGAGTTGGAAATGGATCCGGTATGTAGAACTCCGCAGCTGTGCGATCAGGAATGCCAATTTCCCACAATGTAGGACCGGTTCTCGGAGGTTTGTAAGTAATACTAGCCAATTGGATTTTACTTCCTGGTTCAATTGTAATGTCAACCTCATATTTGTAGTCTCCAACTATCCCCGGAACAGATGCATACAAATTATAGTTACCGGGTCTAATATTTTCAATGAGGAAATAGCCTTTTTCATCGGTTTGAGTCCAAAATTGGTATCCCTTGCTTTCCCTTTGCCATGATCCAACTTCTCCGGGTGCAGCCAATCCTACATAAGCCAAACTTGTCCTTGGAAGACTTCCAATGTATCGATCATGTACTAGTAACTGGCCCGAAACTGATCCACGTTGATCTGAAGAAGGAAAGTCTTGAGAACTAATGAAATTGTATGGCCAACTTTTGACTTCTTCAAGCATTTGATCTTTGGCATTGTTCCATAGTGTACGGATCGTTGAAGGACTATTAGCTGAATTTCGTGCTGCCGAGTTAAGATAGATAAAGACAGGTCCGAAAACCTTTTTCCATACCTCACCATCTTGGAATGTCAGCCCAACTTCTTTACCAACATAATGATGAGAAGCAAACCCAGTTAGGCAAGTTGGTCCAACGTGAGAGGTGAGGTCCTGCTTGAAAGGACCACCCATACGAAACTCAGCACTAGGTGTGATCATCCAAAATCCCACCGGTGGTGATTGGTCATCAATAGAAATCCAACCATGCACCTTGATATCTTTGTCGTCGGCCGAGTACTGATACTTATCATCCACCTCCCCTTCAAATTCAGGATTGCTCGTCTTATTGTTCAGTAGAACAGCTTCTTTGAATGCAAGTGGCCTACCGCGTGCTCGGTCATCGTCTGTTGGCATGAACCTTTGCCTTGTGTCCGATAGCGCCATATATCGAAACTTGGCTTGATGAAGCTTGTAAGCCACTCTAACTTGCTCCATGTCCCCTCCTGGCCACCCTTCAAGGCGCTCGAAGATGGCATAGGTATAGAACCCGGAACGTCCTTGCTGCATTATGTATCTTCTGTCAACATTCACCGGAACTGTCACACCCCGCTGGAGCTTGGCATTGTATGTGGAGATGAAAGAAACTTCTACTTGGTCTGGCCTCTCCGTGATTACTTTAAATTGTGTTCCTTGTATTCTGTATTGTGTGTTTTTCGTCTCTCCCGGGTTATTCCAAACCACATCCCAGTACCCTCTATCATCTTCATTGTTGTTAATTTCAAGTAAGTTGTCAATTCCTCCATACCTTATTCCAACAACATCCCCACCAGGATTAGAAAAAGTTAGTTGAACAAGCTTATTATCCAACACAACTCCATTTTTTACCATCTTGATCTCGACCGCATCTTGCGCCAGTAGACGATGACTTCTCGGTGAACTTGCCGCAACATGAACAAAGAAAAAACCACCCAAAAATAATAACGTCCCCAGAATCCACCCACTTGAATTCCTCATCGATCTTCTCACTTTCCAAACTACTTTTCCGATTTGTAAATCCCCGATGGTGTAGATGTTGATCATAGAGGCACTTATAGAGCACATAAAATATGTTGGAATTTATTTAGAATATTTCAAAATACCTGCTATTTTGCAGATAGTAATAGTAATTAATTCTTTTTCTGTCATTAACACTCTTTGATTGTGATTATTACCAAGATTTCATTAGTTTGGATTATTCATTTGGTTAACTCTGCAATTATATTGGTTCATTCCATCTTTGATACCTTCGGATTTGATTTTTCCTAATCAATGTCATTATATTCATTTCTTTTACATAAGTTACAAAACTTAATTGCTATTGACAAATTGTTATTGCATTAATCGATCATCCTTGCCCTATATAATATCCAGCTTGCCAAATCAAAATATACAACAAGAAATTCAATCTCCTTTGTTTCCTTTCAGAGCTCAAAATATTCATGTGTTTCCTTTAATTTATCTATTCCTCTAAAAGAAAGTTTCAAGCTGTTCGATACGATTCGAGTATTGTGAGTGTACACCTACAAGGATCAAGGTTCTTGTACCCTGGAGGGTAGGGCGCCACAAGCCTGCTACACCGAGACATTGTCTCCGATGGGCGAAATATGGTCTTAAGAGTAGTACGTGTTTACACGCCTCAACCTTAAACTCTTTTCGAGTAATATGTCATTCGGAAACCTATTAATCCAAGAGATAAGTTCTATAATCCTTGTTATTTAATCTATTATGACAATAATATTATTATAATTATTTATTATTAATATATATTCGTGTGATTTTTTGGGAGAATCAAAATATGGTGACTCAAGTAGCATCCATCAACCAAATTTTCCAACAATCAATAAAATACTAGCTATTTTTGAAACCTCCTTTGAACCATTATTTGCAGATAGTAATAGTACGTCATTAATACTTTTTGCGTCATTAACTCTCTTTGATTGTGATTATTACAAAGATTTCATCAGTTTGGATTATTCATTTGGTTAACTCTGCAATTATATTGGTTCATTCCTTATTTGATATTTTTGATTTTGATTTTTCCTAATCAATGTCATTATATTCATTTCTGTTACATAAGTTACAGAGTTTAATTGCTATTAGCAAATTGTTATTGCATTAATCATCCTTATCCAATTAATCTCTAGCTTTCCAAATCAAAATATACAACAAGAAATTCAATCTCCTTTGATGCCTTTCTGAGCTCAAAATATTCATGTGTTTCCTTTAATTTATCTATTCCTCCAAAAGAAAGTTTGAAGTTGTTCGATACGATCCGAGTATTGTGAGTGTACACCTACAAGGATCGAGGTTGTTGTACCCTGGAGGGTATGGCGCCACAAACCTGCTACACCGAGACATTGTGTCTGAGGGGCGAAATCTACTCTTAAGGGCAGTGCTTACACGCCTCAACCTTAAACTCTTTTCGAGTAATATGTCATTCGGAAACCTATTAATCCAAGAGATAAGTTCTATAATCCTTGTTATTTAATCTATTATGACAATAATATTATTATAATTATTTATTATTAATATATATTCGTGTGATTTTTTGGGAGAATCAAAATATGGTGACTCAAGTAGCATCCATCAACCAAATTTTCGAACAATCAATAAAATACTTGCTATTTTTGAAACCTCCTTTGAACCATTATTTGCAGATAGTAATAGTCATTAATTCTTTTTGTGTCATTAACTCTCTTTGATTGTGATTATTACAAAGATTTCATCAGTTTGGATTATTCATTTGGTTAACTCTGCAATTATATTGGTTCATTCCTTATTTGATATTTTTGATTTTGATTTTTCCTAATCAATGTCATTATATTCATTTCTGTTACATAAGTTACAGAGTTTAATTGCTATTAGCAAATTGTTATTGCATTAATCATCCTTATCCAATTTAATCTCTAGCTTTCCAAATCAAAATATACAACAAGAAATTCAATCTCCTTTGATGCCTTTCTGAGCTCAAAATATTCATGTGTTTCCTTTAATTTATCTATTCCTCCAAAAGATAGTTTCAAGTTGTTCGATACGATCCGAGTATTGTGAGTGTACACCTACAAGGATCGAGGTTGTTGTACCCTGGAGGGTATGTCGCCACAAACCTGCTACACCGAGACATTGTCTCCGAGGGGCGAAATCTACTCTTAAGGGCAGTGCTTACACGCCTCAACCTTAAACTCTTTTCGAGTAATATGCATGTCATTCGGAAACCTATTAATCCAAGAGATAAGTTCTATAATCCTTGTTATTTAATCTATTATGACAATAATATTATTATAATTATTTATTATTAATATATATTCGTGTGATTTTTTAGGAGAATCAAAATATGGTGACTCAAGTAGCATCCATCAACCAAATTTTCGAACAATCAATAAAATACTTGCTATTTTTGAAACCTCCTTTGAACCATTATTTGCAGATAGTAATAGTCATTAATTCTTTTTGTGTCATTAACTCTCTTTGATTGTGATTATTACAAATTTCATCAGTTTGGATTATTCATTTGGTTAACTCTGCAATTATATTGGTTCATTCCTTATTTGATATTTTTGATTTTGATTTTTCCTAATCAATGTCATTATATTCATTTCTGTTACATAAGTTACAGAGTTTAATTGCTATTAGCAAATTGTTATTGCATTAATCATCCTTATCCAATTTAATCTCTAGCTTTCCAAATCAAAATATACAACAAGAAATTCAATCTCCTTTGATGCCTTTCTGAGCTCAAAATATTCATGTGTTTCCTTTAATTTATCTATTCCTCCAAAAGAAAGTTTGAAGTTGTTCGATACGATCCGAGTATTGTGAGTGTACACCTACAAGGATCGAGGTTGTTGTACCCTGGAGGGTATGTCGCCACAAACCTGCTACACCGAGACATTGTCTCCGAGGGGCGAAATCTACTCTTAAGGGCAGTGCTTACACGCCTCAACCTTAAACTCTTTTCGAGTAATATGTCATTCGGAAACCTATTAATCCAAGAGATAAGTTCTATAATCCTTGTTATTTAATCTATTATGACAATAATATTATTATAATTATTTATTATTAATATATATTCGTGTGATTTTTTAGGAGAATCAAAATATGGTGACTCAAGTAGCATCCATCAACCAAATTTTCGAACAATCAATAAAATACTTGCTATTTTTGAAACCTCCTTTGAACCATTATTTGCAGATAGTAATAGTCATTAATTCTTTTTGTGTCATTAACTCTCTTTGATTGTGATTATTACAAAGATTTCATCAGTTTGGATTATTCATTTGGTTAACTCTGCAATTATATTGGTTCATTCCTTATTTGATATTTTTGATTTTGATTTTTCCTAATCAATGTCATTATATTCATTTCTGTTACATAAGTTACAGAGTTTAATTGCTATTAGCAAATTGTTATTGCATTAATCATCCTTATCCAATTAATCTCTAGCTTTCCAAATCAAAATATACAACAAGAAATTCAATCTCCTTTGATGCCTTTCTGAGCTCAAAATATTCATGTGTTTCCTTTAATTTATCTATTCCTCCAAAAGAAAGTTTCAAGTTGTTCGATACGATCCGAGTATTGTGAGTGTACACCTACAAGGATCGAGGTTGTTGTACCCTGGAGGGTATGGCGCCACAAACCTGCTACACCGAGACATTGTCTCTGAGGGGCGAAATCTACTCTTAAGGGCAGTGCTTACACGCCTCAACCTTAAACTCTTTTCGAGTAATATGTCATTCGGAAACCTATTAATCCAAGAGATAAGTTCTATAATCCTTGTTATTTAATCTATTATGACAATAATATTATTATAATTATTTATTATTAATATATATTCGTGTGATTTTTTAGGAGAATCAAAATATGGTGACTCAAGTAGCATCCATCAACCAAATTTTCGAACAATCAATAAAATACTTGCTATTTTTGAAACCTCCTTTGAACCATTATTTGCAGATAGTAATAGTCATTAATTCTTTTTGTGTCATTAACTCTCTTTGATTGTGATTATTACAAAGATTTCATCAGTTTGGATTATTCATTTGGTTAACTCTGCTATTATATTGGTTCATTCCTTATTTGATACCTTTGGTTTTGATTTTTCCTAATCAATGTCATTATATTCATTTCTGTTACTTAAGCTTAATTGCTATTAGCAAATTGTTATTGCATTAATCATCCTTGCCCTATATAATCTCAGGCTTTCGAAATCAAAATATTTCTTGTTGTATTCAATCTCCTTTGTTTCCTTTCCGAGCTCAAAATATTCATGTATTTCCTTTAATTGATCTATTCCTCCAAAAGAAAGTTTTAAGCTGTTCGATACAATCTGATTATTGTGAGTGTACACCTACAAGGATCGAGGTTGTTGTACCCTGGAGGGTAGGCTAGGGCACCACAAACCTGCTACACCGAGACATTGTCTCCGAGGGGCGAAATCTACTCTTAAGGGCAGTGTTGATCATAGAGGCACTCATAGAGCACAAAATATAAACCGTTTAGGAAAGTGTCAAGATACAACCCCATTACGAATAGGAAAATCTAAAAAATCACCTGAAAGAACTAGGAAAACACCCTTAGCTCTAGACTAGTCAATCCTGGCCACAAATGTGATGGGGAATGTTCTCGCATAGACTTAGCTCGACAACTTAAATTTCATTTTAGGTTTTGACTAGTAGAACAACAAGCACCTGCAAGTGTAGAACAGATCACATTCGTATCACCTTGTTACTCTTTTCTTCTTTGCAAGGTTAAATATTTTTAGTCTATTTTGGTTTGGTTTCGTGGTTTTTGTCTACATTGTTGTGTTAAGGCTGTTTCGAATTCTTGTGATTATGAGATTACATAAGCTGGTATGTGTGAAATGAGTTTCAAATCTAAGTCTAGTAAACATTACATTTGAAATTTGAGAATACATAGGATTGTAGACAAGGTTATGGGATCCATATGCTTGCGAGTGATGATCATGCATTGGCTCTAGTAGTGTGTGCCTCCTTGGGAGACTGAGAATATAAAGATGCAATATCTGAGGCTTCTCTTAGCATAGTTTAACTTATTACTCTATCATTATTTTTCTCGGCAATAGATAATTGTAGATAGGCTCTTGAAAATTTCAATTAATAATGCTTTGCTAATGTCAATCCTGCTTATGTTACCAGTTGGTTGGTCGTCTGGACAATAGTGCTGTTTCAGCCACTGGTGCAAAGTTGGCTTTTAAGTCTAATGAAGAGAAAGCAGTTCAAGTAAGGACCGTCCCTCTTGATGATGTGATTCCAGAATCTGAACCTGTTCTTGTGCTCAAAATTGATGTTCAAGGCTGGGAATATCATGTGCTGAAAGGAGATAAGAAGTTACCGTCAAGAGCTGCAAGTGAAGCACAATATCTCATTTATGAGGAAGACGGGTGTTTGTTGGAAGCCAGTAATAGCAGTAAAGTAGAGATCCTCTTCTCTAGTGTGGGTTATCGTCACTGCACGCAGCATGGCACAGATGCACACTACCAAGGAGGTTAACACATATATCGTGCCTTGAGTTTTACCACAAGAAATAGTACCAAACAATAGTTGAAAAAATTCTGAGACAGATTACTCGAACATGATTCTCTCAGATAAGTTACTCAATGGTCTTTACATATATCACTATAGCAACATGAGCAACCGCATCCTAAATGGTGGAATCTGTAACATATCTAACTCCATGTCTGGTGGTTGAAGACGAGCTTTTTTAATTGTTTTGGGAAACCTCCTATTGAAAGACATTGTAAGGTGTTCTGGTGTAGAAAAAGCTGTTCATTGAGATAAAAGCATATCTTTGAATAATCTAGGATGTAAACTTTGTGTTATGTAGTTAGTTTTAAACATTGGTTTTTTTCATTCCGAGGAATAGTTTCTGAAATCAGTTTTTCAGCCAAGCTTTATTCAATATATTGTGCATAACCACGAAAGCAGAGGTAAGCCAAATCACCTTTTATTCAATAGAATTGTACTGGATTAGGTGTTTTTGTTATTAGCCGCCATTAACGTACTGACCTAGAATCGTCTCCTTTCTCTCACTCCGATTCCATTTTAGATCGGCCTGTGGCAGATCGCGTAATTTCGATCGAACAAAATGTAGGGCTTTGAAGCGATGACCTTCAATGTTCACGGTGGGCCGGTGGCTACTTGGAGGCCATCGTCTGGGGACAACATGCCGATCTTCTCACCGCCGCTGATTACAACAATCTGTGCCAGTCCGAGACCCTCGACAACATTAAGATGCACCTCTCTGCCATCGAGTACGGCCCCTCCCTCCAAAACGGTGCGCTTTGGTGTATCTCTCTCTCTCTCTTATTGTGGCTTGCATTTTAATTTGTTCGTAGCTGAGGAAATTGAATAGAATTGGAGACTGAATTATGGATCTTATGCTTTGATAGTTTGATTTGATGTAGTTTCCTACTGAAATGATGCTTATTGATCTGGATTTTTAGTTTTCTCTAGGTAATGATTTGGCTTTGGTGTTTGGTGGCGTTGATTTCAGAATTAGTATGAGCAACAATTATATGATGTCATAAGTCGATCAGAGGAGGTTTATCTTTGAATGCACCTAACATTCCTGCACGTATGCAAACAGATTGCATCTGGATATCTGTAGCAAAACGAGGGATTTGGATTTTGCTGTGTTAATGCTCAAAGTCTGGCGGTAGCCAAGCCTTCGTTTAACGCGGGTCCGGCGGGCGGACCGCTACTCTGTATATTTGGTGATTCCTGCTGGTTGCCAAATGAAAGACAGGGCGTCAGAGGGAGACCGCGTTGGGCGGTCTTCACTTCTCCGATGCCTAAGTCAGTTGATGCATATAGGCAATAATAATAAATGAGTAGTTAATGCGTCCGTAATGAAGGGAGAAGAGAGGACCTTTTATAGGTGAGGAGAGGTCTGATCTTCTCCCTTGTTTTCGATGTGGGACTGATATGCTTCAGTTTCCCAGTTCCAGTAGCTTCTGATGCCGTCTTGGCAGAGTGCGTGGCGGCGCGTCAGCGTTGATCCCGGGGAACGCTTGTGCTCAGGCCGTGGCCCGCCTGGCTGCCTATCTGTGGGTTACTCCTTTGACAGTAGTTGGTATCTCTGGCGGTACTGTAATACCCCGAAAAATCCAAATTAATTTCCGTGGATTTTTAGAAATGATTTCACGATAGTGGGAGCGAGTACGAGGTTTGGAGAAGTTATGGAATTAGTTCGAACGATTAATTTTCGAAAACGAACGTTATTTAGGAGGTCTCAAAAAGTGACTTTTTATACATTGGGAATTTGGGAAAACTTCATTCATGAAAGTTGTAGAGCGCGTCGATACGAGTTCGTGGACATATGGAATGCGAAAATCGGAGTTCGTATGAGAAAGTTATAAGCAATTGAAAATCGGGAAAATTCTATAAATACAAAAAAAGTTCCGGAAATTGCATTGGAGGACAGAAATTTCAGAAACCTATATTTTCTCCCCAATTCTCTCCCGAGCCCAGATTTGTTCCTCTCTCTTCCACCGGCCATATCTCCCTCCACAGACCTCCGATCGACTTGATTCCAAAAGTATTTTCATTCGCCTTGAAGTCAGTTAAAACTTCCTAGAAGACATCAAAGTGAGAAAAGAACCATGGAAGGTGCTAGGAGGCCGAGAAGCTGCACAGCTCGAGCTGGAATTCGCCCGATGCTGCTCTTCCTTCACCGGCCGATATCTCTCTCATCCAACCTCGAATCGAGTTGATTCCAAAAGGGATTTTGCTGGGCCTGAGCTATATTACAACTTTGTAGAAGACATCGAGGGGAAATAACCAACGTGGTAGCCGCTACAAGTCGAAGAACACGGTGCAGTCGAGCTGGAAATCACCTCCTTTCCCCACCGTCGTTCTCCCTCCTCCGGCCACCTTTTGCCGTGATTCTTGAGAGGATTCTGCACTTCTGAGGATGTAGATCATTTCCCCTAAGGTGGATTGCATCGATTTCATCTGTGGAGATCGAATTGGAACGAATTCAAAACTAGGGTTCTTCGGGTTTCAAACCTTATAAGGTAAAATTCTACTTTTTGGCTTATAATCTGACTTTGGTGTAGTTATGAAAGTTTCAATTCGAGTTAAGATGAAGAACTTTCGTGTTGGGAGTTTTGTCTAATTTTGACTTTGGATGGGTGGCGGTGCCGCCACTGTGATGGTGGTTTCCGGCGACCTCCGGCCACCCCAAGGATAGTTTCTGTCCATTTTTGTGTTCTACGTGTCGATACGATCGTTTGCATATATAATTCATAATTTTTGGATATCGTATGATTAAGTTATGAATTTTTAAGTTTCGATCGATTTCGATCGTTCGATTTGTGATCTGTGAAGATCAGACCGTCTGATGGAATGGTAGATTCGATATGTTGATCGTATGACTGTCCCGATGACTTTTTGTGGTCACGGGCGAAGATCCGACCGTTGGATCTTCATATAATTGAGAAACAGTGATTAGGGAGGCGATTCGTGAGAATCCGTCCGTCGGATTTTTGTATAAATTTGTGAAGATGTTAGTAAGGACGATTCAGGAAGATCCGACCGTTGGATCTTCGTGATGATTTTTGGAGGTTGATCCTAAAGGCGATCCGTGAGGATCCGACCGTTGGATCATCATTTAATTTCGATCCGACCGTTGGATTGTCGTTTGAGTATGTTTTTGAGTTGTTGGCTAAGTTAAGGTCATGTTTGACTAGGTGATTGACGGTCTCCCTTGGGTGAGCGATTTCGGTGTGTATTGTGTTGAATTGAAGACGCAGCGGGAATATCGAGGTGAGTAAATCGCACATGGTTCATTCACGAACCGAAATTCGGTGATTTTATTTAATTGAGAAATTGTGGAAATTGTTTTATGAAAATAAATATTTGTTTTAAATTATATGGACTTGATCGACTACGGTCCATAGGTAAGTAAAATGTATTTAAACTATAAAAATGAATTTCTAGATTTTATTGCATGTGAACTATAGTTGGTATTAGTGGTCACTCTTGTGTGGGTGACTACGTATATATATATTTACGTGGAATATATATTGGATGGTGTGATTTACTGAGTTATATTTTGAGCATTACCCTTTGGAATATGTGATTTATCTTAGATGTTGTGTTGTCTATGATAATGGGTAATTGAGTAAAGTGCGATAGTTGAGTCGTTGAGATGAATTAAATGAGGAGTCGAGTGAATTGAGGAAAGCAGTCATTCGTAAGGTGAACCTTGGCCCAGGTGACACTTTACGATACAGTTAGAGCTCTAGTCTGTCTGCCATCATACTGAATGGGGTGATTAATATATTTAATCATAAGCCTGTAAGTATGATATACGTACTGAATGGGGTGATTAATATATTTAATCATAAGCCTGTAAGTATGATATACGTACTGAATGGGGTGATTAATATATTTAATCATAAGCCTGTAAGTATGATATACTGAATGGGGTGATTAATATAATTAATCATAAGCCTGTAAGTATAATATACTGCATGGGATGATTTATATAAATAAATCATAAGCCTGTGAGTATATATTGAGTAAATAGTTGTTTGTTTTTGCGTAGTCATGTTGAGACGTGAGTATAATATACGGTATGAGATGATTAATATATTTAATCATAAGCCTGTAAGTATGATATACGTACTGAATGGGGTGATTAATATATTTAATCATAAGCCTGTAAGTATGATATACTGAATGGGGTGATTAATATAATTAATCATAAGCCTGTAAGTATAATATACTGCATGGGATGATTTATATAAATAAATCATAAGCCTGTGAGTATATATTGAGTAAACAGTTGTTTGTTTTTGTGTAGTCATGATGAGACGTGTGTTGATTGATGCTTGAAGTGACGTTGTGCACTTCAATTATTATGCTAAGAGATACTGAAATTGAATTGTTACTTTAAAATCGTGCAATTCCTTGTTTACTCATACGGGCTGTCAAAAGCTTACCGGGTTTGTGTTGTTGCAATCCCGGTACACTATTCAAATTGTGTAGTGGGTAATCCTACAGGTCAGGAGAATCAGGACGGTGATCGTGCGGGTTAGAGAATTTGTTTTAGTTTTACAGCAATTGTAATTGTGAGGTGAGTTATGCTCATTTGAGCCTTACAATATAATTTGGTGAGAGTGTGCTGTAATAAACAAATTTGAGATTTGGTTTATGTAATATCGAGTGATGTGAGGTGTGGTTGTTTTGAGAAAAAAATTCAGGTTGTATTTTTGTGAGTTGTATTAATTCATGTTTCGGATTTGAATTTGTTATTCAAAATCCGGGGCGTGACAGGTACGATGAGTGTGTCTGATTATAGCTAATTATGCTTTGCAACGTACATGTAGGTACAAGTCCCCCAAGTCCCCAGTCAAGGAGGGCAATCTTGGTTGGGGAGTTGATCGGCGGTTTGAAGCGTTCTCTTCCGCTAGACTTTTGCAAAAGCATAATTAGCGTCAGTGCGTTGTCAACCATGGATATTACTGAGCAAACGCTTTATACCCTTTCGGGTGGGCCCCTGCTAGGCCCCCCAGGGAGTCCCCCACTCCCCGGCTAAGATGGACCTCCGGATGGTCGCAAAATTTGTTTGGTGAGGGGGAGCTGCACGGAGCAGGGGGTGTTGGGTAGCGAACCCAATCTTTAGGACCCGAGTGACGGGGGTCAACGTACCTGATCAGGGTCGTCGTAGACTGTTGACTAGTCCCCGTGTCCCGTAGGGACAATCTGACTGGAATGCCGCGTGGCGGTCATTTGTCAGAATGAGGCGTGGCCTCGGGATCCGCCGCTGGCGGGAGTCCCCCCGCTGGTTCATAGCAGTAAACAGCGTCTAGTGGACGTGCTTGGCGTTACTTTATTGAGCGGTACCGCGTTGAATAAAGTACGCGACTTGCCAGATAAAAGAGGTTTCCGCTAGAGGTGCGTAGCGGAAGGTGCCCCGTTTGTATGATGACAAGGGAGAAGTGCCGCTTTTAGGAGACTTCGTAAATAACAGCTAGTGAAAAGTTCTGCTGGAGGGTTTCCGCCCAGCGGAGATCGTCACTAGGAGAGGACAAGTGAGAAGTTCCGCTGGCGGGGTCGCTCAGCGGAGACCGTCACTTGGAGAAGGACAAGTGAGAAGTTCCGCTGGCGGAGTTTCGCTCAGCGGAGACCGTCACTTGGAGAAGGACAAGTGAGAAGTTCCGCTGGCGGGGTCGCTCAGCGGAGACCGTCACTTGGAGAGGACAAGTGAGAAGTTCCGCTGGCGGAGTTTCGCTCAGCGGAGACCGTCACTTGGAGAAGGACAAGTGAGAAGTTCCGCTAGCGGAGTTTCGCTCAGCGGAGACCGTCACTTGGAGAAGGGCGTACCCTGGATTGCTTCCGTGATACGCCTTGACACGTGGCAAAGAACTAGAGGGTTAGCGTGTGGAGACGCGTCTCCTCAGTCCGGCCGTCTTCTCGTCATTAATGCGAGTAATGATGGATTTCGTAACCGAGGCGACGTCTCGGTTAACCCGGAGGGTTAGTGCGAACAGGGGACACGTGTACGGCTGGGGTGTGATGTCGATTTCTAGCGGACGGCCCAAAAGCCTCTGACGTTGACATAAAAGGGGGGGGAACGTATTGAGAAGGGACATCAGAAAATTCATTCGAACTGTTTGTCGTCTTCAAGCTCTGCCCAGCCGAGATTTGCAGAGAGACTGCCGTGCGTTGGTGGAGTTCTCGTGGTCGGAGAGACGAAAATTTCCGTCGTCGGGGCATAGCGAGCATCAGTACGCCGGCGAGTTCACGACTGAGGTTAGTGTTCTGGTTGTCCTTCTCTTCAGTTTTGTGTTTTTGTTGATTTGTGGGTTTGGTATTTGTGTCTGGGATTGGTGTGTGAACTGGGTTTCTTGATGCTCGTCGGGGGTGTAAGGTGAGATTTGAGGTAGGTTACGGTGCTTTGACAGAGAGTTGACAGTTAGGGTTTTGCTAGATGGTTGAATCTGGGTTGAGGGGGGGGGTTTGTTCATGTTTTGGTATTTTCTGGGTAGCTGTTCGTGGTGCTTTGCTATGCCTGATATAGGGATAGGTTAGATCCTTCTGTGGGCTAACTGATTTGGGTTTTAGGGTTTTGGGATGGCCAACGTCGTAGAGATCTCGAGCAGTGAGGACTCCGGGTCTGACGTGTCAATCAGTGCGGCGGATAGGGTTTTTATTGACTCGTTGCGTCCGTCTGCCCGTGCAGGAACCTCACTGCCAGAGTCGTTAGACATCGAGCCGCTGCAAACCATACCCTGGGAAGTTGTCATGGGCCGTACGTCGCGTCCGGAGAGTTCTAGGGCTGGTGAGGAAGCTGCTGCGCGGGAGAGGAGTGAGGAGCGGCTAGCAAGTAATAGTGCCGCCAGTGGTTCTGCTGGCGGGGGAAACGTGACGGGGGAGGAAACAGAATCGGCGTGGGTGCTCCCGGATGGGACCCCCGTTGACGAGGCGGGAGGGCGGATGACTGCCGCCGCGGTCAACCGGATGAAACGGACATACCGGCTGCCGGGAGTGGTGAAACTGCGTCAACCGACTGCGGACGAAAAGGCCTCAATTCTTCCAGCGGGGTTCGCCGCCGTTCACGAGGCAATATTCCGCCAAGGAGTGACGTTGCCGCTTGTACCCAACCTCCAGATCCTGGTGTGCGAGTTTGGCGTCGCCTTTGGGCAGATCTGTCCCAACATGTGGCGGTTGATGCTGGCGATGAACTCCTTGTGGCGGCTATCCGGGTGCGAGGGGCCGACGGTGGCGGAGGTTTTGCACTTCTACGAACTGGTGTACATTAATCGCCAAGGTTGTAGGGGGCAAGTAAATTTGAGCCGCCGGCAGGGAGCGCCCAAGCTGATAGAGAATTTGAGGGATTCGATGTCCTACTGGCGGGGGACGTTTTGCGTGGCAACGACGGGGTGGGAGTATCAAGCGGAGTCCAACCAGGGGGAGCCGACGTTTAGGATTAAGTCGGAGTTTCAGCCAATCCGAGGTTGTCCGTCGATCTCCGCTGAACATAGTTGGCGGTTTATGGTATATATGTTGCAATCGTTTGACTGACACCTTCTGTTGTTTTACAGCGGGCCTGCGCTACAATCTGACGCGTGACGAAGAGTGCCGGGTTGCGCGTATCAAAGGTTGTTGGAAGAACCGCAATTTGCTGGACTTCCGTCTCCTCACCGGCTGGGAGCTGTTGGTCGATCAGCAGCTAACGCGCGCCATTGGTAAGAGACCCCGGCCACATTGTATCTCTTGATAACTTGGTTAAAGCTGACAGGTGTTTGCATGTTCTCAGAGACTCCGCCAGGCAACAAAGCGAGCCGCGACGCCTTTGACAAAGCCATGGACCGTGCGGAGATAGACAACTTCCTGGAGACAATGTATGCTTCAGGCGAGGCGGCCCAGATGACAGTTGTGAACCCGGAGACGCTGGAGGTGAGCGCATCCGAGGTTCCGGTGACGCTGCCCATGCCGCACCACTCGCACCTAGGGGCCGACGGTCTGCCCAGCGTGCAGGCGGATGGACAAGCGGGCGGGGGGAAAAAGGGATCCTCTTCCGGGCCGCAGAAGGAAAGAGTGGTTACCACTCGACGTGGGCCACAGAGAGAAAAGGTCGTGGCGCCAGTGGGGGCTGCCGCTACCGCGGTGGGGAGACAACCGCCGAAGGGGACCAGGGCTGCGCCCACTGGAGATACCCGGTCGATCCTGCGGAGGCGGCGCCAGTGTGATTCAGCCGGGGAGGAGGATGAAGACGAGATCCTCGAGGTCCACAGGCAGAAGAAGAGCCGACCAGACCCGTCAAAGGCCCCCGTGACGGCCGAGAGAGAGATGCCCGCGAGCGATCTGGACTCCTTCGCTGCCTTCACCGAGTTCATGACCGACAGTGAGCGGGAGTTTCTCTATCACCTGTGCGAGCGGTTGGGGTTCGGCGGTCTGGCAGGGATGACGCGGCCAACGGCGATCGAGCAGTCGCCCTTTAGCTCAGCCTTTGGGCACTTGGTGGTTGGGCTGAACGAAATGTTCTTGGCGGCCTCCACGCAACCCCGAATTGAGGTACAGCTCCGGGAGGAGGTTAAGAGGCTGGAGAGGGAGCTGGCGGAGGCCAAGGACAGGCTGGCGGATGTGGAGCGACGCCTGATGAAGGCGGACTGTGACGCGGCTGACGCTCGAGGCAAGCTAGACGTGGCCATCCAGCGGGACATAGAACGAAATGATCAAGTCTCCCAGCTGGAGCAAGACAAGGCCTTGCTGCAAGAGCGTGTGGCCGCCAAGGAGAAGAAAATTGACATCCTGCAGCGGGAGTCTGCCGCCAGGCAATGGGAAGTGAAGAGACTGGAGGGTGAGGTGACCCGGCTGAGGGACGATGGAAGCCGAGCCGCTGCCGCCGCTGTGGAGAGTTTCAAGCAGTCGGCGGAATACAAACATGCGATGAATGAAGCGGCGAAGGCCGGCGCCCTGGCGAATGTCGAGATGTTGCGAGCGAAGGGTGCCATTGATTGGGCCAAGGCGTCCCTGCCCAAGGCGCCGCAAGAAAAAAATGCAGCGCCGACGAAGAAACCCCCGCCAGTACCCAGTCCCCCAGCAGGTGGCGGCAGCTCAGGCAGCGGGTATCAGACTCCGGCGGATGGGACCATAGAGACGCCAAGTCCCACCGCTCGAGGGACTGACCAAGGAAGCTGCGGACAGCCGTCGCAGTCCGAAGTAGGCGACGCCGGGGCCAACCCCTGACATGCCGGACGTGCTCTGTTTTGACTGTAGCCGCTGAGGCTGAAAATATTATGTACTTTTGTTTTTTTTTTTTTTTTTGAATGTAAGGAACAATTTTTGGGTGGGGAGTCCCAGCCCTGAATATATGAAGTATGGGATTTTTGACGTTGTGTGATGACATGCCTATACCGCTAGAGTTTTGACTTGGGATTTTCTTTTGCAATCAATGAAAAATTAAAGGAATTAAGATTGGTCCAAGTGCACAACGTAGCGGACGAGGTCCGCTGACGATTGCCGGCGTTGCCAGCTGCCCTCAGTGCTAGACTTGGTAACAATGGTTTGAATAATTCCTCGTTTCATTGATAACTGACTGGTCAGCGTTAACAAAAGTGGGGGTGTACTCGTTGGGTAGCTTCCCTTAGCTAAATATTGAACAAAAATTTAGCTAAGTCAAGATGCTCCTGGGTAGCGACATGACTATTTGTAGTAATACCGAAGGTGTTCGGTATTCCAAGGGTGGGTCGTAGTGACGCCATCCTTGTCCATTAAGTAGAAGGTGCCTGGGCTAACGACTTCTACTATTTTATATGGACCTTCCCAAGTTGGGCGGAGTTTTGTTGGTGCTGGAATGACTTCCTTCATTACCCAGTCCCCCAGTTGGAGGTTCCGGGCCTTGACTCTGGCGTTGTAGAAACGCGAAACTCGTTGTTTGTTTTGCAGGTTTTGCAAATGGGCCTTGTGTCGTTTTTCCTCGAGGAGGTCCAAGTCCAGGTTGATGCCATCGCCGTTGGTCTCTGGGTGGTAGCACTCGACCCGAGCGGTGGGTTGAGCTACCTCGACAGGCAGAACGGCCTCAGTTCCGAACGTCATACAAAAGGGGGTTTCACCAGTGGCGGAGGATGGAGTCGTTCTGATGGCCCATAGCACTTCTGGAAGCTTTTCCGCCCACAGGCCCTTGGCAGTGTCGAGTTTCTTTTTTAGCAGCTTCTTGATTATCTTGTTTGCCGCTTCGACCTGGCCGTTGGTTTGGGGGTGGGCGACAGAGGCAAAGCTCATCCTGGTGCCCAGATTGGCGGTGAATGAAATGAGCTCCTCATTGTTGAACTGTGTGCCGTTGTCTGTAATGATTGTGTGTGGGACACCATAGCGGCAGTAAATGTTTTTCCAGAGGAAGTGAATGACTTTGGCGGTAGTGATGGCCGTCAGTGGCTCTGCTTCTATCCACTTGCTGTTGTAGTCGATAGCGACAATGATGTACTTGAACTGTCCCTTGGCGGTTGGGAATTTTCCCATCAAGTCGAGGCCCCATGTAGAGTGGACCCATGGACCGATGATGACTGACAGTGGTTCAGCCGGCGCGTGCGGGAGATCGGCGAACTGCTGGCATTTGTGGCAAGATCTTGACACCTGCCGGGCGTCCTCACCAAGCGAAGGCCAAAAGTAGCCCTGTCGCATTGTACGATTGGCCAGGGATCTGGCGCCCGAGTGGTTTCCGCACTCCCCGCCGTGGATTCCTGCCAACACGACCTTTCCTTCCTCCGGGGTTAAACAGCGGAGGTTGGGGTGAGTGAACCCCTGTCGGTAAAGCTTGCCATTCTGGATATTGTAGCGGGTTGCTCTCCGCTGAATTTGGCGTGCCTTGACTTTATCCTCTGGTAGTGTGCCGCTACGCTTGTATGCAGTGATCTCGTCCATCCAGCTGGGGTTGATTTCAATGTTGAAGATCTCTGCTAGGGTTTTCGTGATGCTTGGCTTGTCAAGGCATTCCACCTTTGTGTCCGCTGGACTTTGATGTGGCTGGGCGGTTGCCAGTCTCGCCAGGGAATCAGCCTTGGCGTTCTTTTCCCTGGGAATTTGTGTGATGGTGTGAAAGTTGAACTTTTTGAGCAACGTTTTGGCATATCCCAAGTATGCCGCTAACTGCTGGTCCTTGGCCTGGAAGCTGTCGTTGACCTGGTTAACGACTAATTGAGAATCGCTGAATATGTTGACGCTGTCAGCCCCTGAGTCAATGGCGAGAAGTAGACCGGCGATCAGTGCCTCGTACTCCGCCACATTGTTTGAGGCTTTGAAGTTGAATTTCAACGCGTACTCCGCGTTCAGTCCCCCGGGTCCTGTTAGGATGACTCCGGCGCCGCTGGCCTTGGCGCTGGCGGATCCGTCCACATGTAGGTTCCAATCCGACTGGGGATTTGCCTCCCCGACGGTTATCACTTCCGCTCCGGGTACCATCTCTACACCGGGTTCAGGCTGACGCTCGGTGAGTTCAGCGATGAAGTCCGCCACTGCCTGGCCCTTCATGGCGGTTCTTGGTTTGTATTCTATGTCGAACTCGCTGAGCTCGATGGACCACTTGCTGAGGCGCCCCGAGTGTTCAGGGTTCTGCATTACTTGTCTCAGCGGTTGATTTGTTAACACATGGATCGTGTGGGCCTGGAAGTACTGGCGGAGGCGCCTGGCGGCAACGATAAGTGCAAGGGCCAGTTGTTCCAAGGGAGGATACCTTGTCTCCGCTCCGTTCATGCCTCTGCCGGCGTAGAAAACCGGGAGCTCATCTTGGCCTTCCCTTCGGACAATTGCGCAACTTACCGCTGATACGGATACCGCTAGGTATATGAACAGGGTTTCTCCTTGGATAGGGACGGAGAGGAGTGGGACTGCCGCCAGATATTCCTTCAGGCCCTGAAACGCCGCCTGACATTCTGGATTCCAGTCGATGACCTTCTTGTGCGTTGTTTTGAGGAGTTTGAAGAATGGGGCACACTTATCAGTGAGTCGAGAGATGAACCGAGAAAGGGCGGTTAACTTGCCCTGGAGGCACTGGACGTGCACCTTATACTCAGGGTCCGCCAGGTCAAGGATGGCCTGGACCTTGTCTGGGTTAGCCTCGATGCCCCGCTCGCTGACAATGTATCCCAGGAATTTGCTAGCGGTGACTGCGAAGAAACATTTTTCCGGGTTGAGGCGCATACCATAGGCCAAGAGAATGGTTACTATGATCCTGAGGTTTGCCACATGTCCGCCGGCCTTTATGCTCTTAACTAGCATGTCGTCCACGTAGACCTCGATGATTTTTCCCAGATGCTCCGCGAACATGGCGTTCATCAACCGCTGGTAGGTGGCACCGGCGTTCTTCAGACCGAAAGGCATGACATTGTAGCAGTAGAGGCCTTTGTCGGTGGTGAAGGTTGTGCATTCCTGGTCGCTGGGGTGCATTTTGATCTGATTGTACCCGGAGAAGGCGTCCATCATGCTGAGGAGCTCATGTCCGGCGGTGGAATCGACCAGCTGATCGATACGGGGTAGCGGGAAACTATCCTTTGGGCATGCCTTGTTGAGGTTTTTGAAGTCAACACACATCCGCCACTTGCCGCTGGGCTTTTTGACCATCACCAAATTTGAGATCCACTGGGGATAGACGACTTGGCGGATGAATCCAATGTCCTGGAGTTTGGCGACCTCTTCTCCGATTGCCCGGTATTTTTCTTCATCGAAGGCCCTCCGCTTCTGCTTGATGGGATAAAAAGAGGGTTTGATGGTCAGTTTATGAGTGATAATCTCAGGGGAGATACCTGGCATGTCCGCGTAGGACCATGCAAAGACGGAGGCGTTATGACGTAGGAATTGAATGAGTTCTGCCTCTACTTCTGGATCTAGTTGGGCGCCTATGCGGACTGTCCGCTCAGGGTGCTCGTCCGAGATGCAGACAACTTTCAAGGATGTGTCCGGGTTGACCGGCTCCTTCCTCACATACCTCTCCTCCTCATCCCTAGGGTCCTTGAAGATATTTGGTGGCGGTGCGTGGTTTCCCACCGTTAGGACATCATGGCGGCGTGTTGACCGCTCCATAGTCGTTGAATAACACTCGCGTGCCAACTGCTGGCTTCCCCTCACACTGCCTGTGCCGTTAGGTGTGGGGAACTTCATGAGAAGCATGTATCCGGCGATAATGCACTTAAGCTTGTTGAGCGCCGGTCGTCCGAGGATGGCATTATATGAGTTGAGACAATCAACGATTATAAATTCTGTATGTACCTCCGCCATACACGGACTAGTGCCAATAGTCAACCGCATGTAGTCAGAACCGAGCGGTTGTGTGACGTCACCAGAGAAGCTGAGCAGTGGCTCATGATCCTGGAGCAACTTGTTATTCCGCTTGAGATGGCTGTAGCAACCGCTGAAGATGACGTTGACAGCGGACCCGCTATCTACCAATATTCTCCCCACTGAGAACCTACCAAGAATGGCGTCGACCAAGAAGGGGTCATCATAGGGTAGGTGCACCCCGCGCTCTTCCTCCTCAGAGAATGTAATAGGTTCCCAACCTACCTTTGGGATTTTGGCGGATCTCTCGTAACGGATGTTGCAGACTTCCTTTGGGTGATTAATGCGTGCGTAACGCTTCCTGGCTCTGTGAGACAAGCCCGTGATTGGAGCACCGCCGTCGATTGTGTTAATGCGGCCCAACGTCTCTACGTTGGCGATCACTGGTGGCGGTTGGCGCACCTTGAACTGTTCCATCTTGCCTTCACGGTACAAGGTCTCAATTGCCGTCTTGAGTGCGTTGCAGCTGTTGGTATTGTGGCCGCTGTCCTCATGGTATTTGCACCATCTGCCGGTGTTTTTGGGTTTGCCCGTCCTTGGGTATTTTGCTGGAGGAGGTGGCGGGATCTGATCCTTGCACTGATTGTATATTTCCTCGTACGAGGTTGTGAGGACCGTGAACACTGCATACCGTTGAGAAGACTCTGTTTGTCTGTTGCGGTTATCTTCCTGGGTTGGGCGGTTTCCCTTGTGGTATTGATCCTTCTGCCGCTTGTTCTGGTAGTGGCCCTGTGGCCATTCCCTCTTCTTGTCAGTTGGTGATGCGGCGGGTGCCTTATTAACGGTTTCATGACTGGAGGTAGGCTGTGTGGCCTTTGCTGGCGTTACCGGTGGCGGTGGGACTTCTCCATATGTAATGAATTCCGCCTGGGCGTGAATGACCGCCTCACTCATGATATGGTCATATGCCGCATTTGGATGATTGTAGTTGAGGTGATAGAGGAACGGCCCTTTGAGGAGTCCTTGCTTGAAGGCCGCCGATGCCATCCATTTGTCCAGATCGCGGCACTGAGATGCCGCCGCTCGCCACCTTGTGACGAATGCCTTGAGTGACTCATTCTCTCCCTGTTTGACGCTGAACAGCTGACTCGTGTTATGATGTCCGGCGGACAATAAGATGAACCGGGAGAGGAAGGTATGTGACAGTGCGTTGAATGAGTCAATGGATCCTGGCGGACATTCGAAGAACCAATTCATTGCCTCTCCGTCCAGTGTTTCGCTGAACAAGTGGCAGAGGGTGGGGTCGTCAAATCCCTTGTTGTTGGTGACCTTTTTGAATGTGTCCATGTGGACGAAGGGGTCGGTTGTACCGCTGTAATGCGACATCTTTGGTGTTTTTGCGTACGCAGGCCTGATAGCTTGTAGGATTGCAGCGGTGAAGGGCCCTGGTCTGGACGTGAAAAGTGGACTTTGAGTTGACGGCGCGGCGCCCGACTCTGCCCGGACCAACCTTTGTTCCAACTGCTGCATCCTCTCCAGGATTTGGGCTGTTGCGTCGCCGGCGGGTCCGGCGTATGTACTCCGCTGGGTCTGCCTATGCCTTGGCGCAGGCGGATCACCCTCAGTTCTTGCCCTAATTTCCGAGCGGTTGGTGCGTGGTACCGACTCTGTCTCCTGCTCCAACATGAGTTGGGGAACGGGCGGCGGTCCCATCCCTAGTAGTTCGGGGGGGGTCCAGCGGGACCTGCATCTGTACGACTGGTTCTGGTCCCAATGTACCAGCGTTGGGATGACTACGCCTTGTGCTATGCGAGTGCTCGCTCTGTACCGGGTTGGCGGTTCTTTCCAACGTCCTTTTCAGGTCATCAAAATGTGACATCAGCGCAGCCACCTGTTTTTGGGCCTCGGTCTTCTCTCTGCGCTCCTCTTCACGTTCTCTGTTTGCCTTGTGAAGGTCTGCCAGTGCCAACTCGTACATGGCGGCGAGGTCCAGGCCTGGTGGGCGGCTGCTGCCTGGATCCGTCTCACCGCCAGGGTTAGTTGGGGTGTTGAATAGTGCGCGGTTAACACCTACCGCTGGATTGGATGGTTGGGGGATGGCGGATTGGTCTGCCTGCTCATGGGCGTTTCCCCCGCTACCGCTAGTCATGGTAATTGTGATGGGATGACCTCTTGTTCAAGGATTCCCACAGACGGCGCCAATGTTAATGCTCAAAGTCTGGCGGTAGCCAAGCCTTCGTTTAACGCGGGTCCGGCGGGCGGACCGCTACTCTGTATATTTGGTGATTCCTGCTGGTTGCCAAATGAAAGACAGGGCGTCAGAGGGAGACCGCGTTGGGCGGTCTTCACTTCTACGATGCCTAAGTCAGTTGATGCATATAGGCAATAATAATAAATGAGTAGTTAATGCGTCCGTAATGAAGGGAGAAGAGAGGACCTTTTATAGGTGAGGAGAGGTCTGATCTTCTCCCTTGTTTTCGATGTGGGACTGATATGCTTCAGTTTCCCAGTTCCAGTAGCTTCTGATGCCGTCTTGGCAGAGTGCGTGGCGGCGCGTCAGCGTTGATCCCGGGGAACGCTTGTGCTCAGGCCGTGGCCCGCCTGGCTGCCTATCTGTGGGTTACTCCTTTGACGGTAGTTGGTATCTCTGGCGGTACGATGAGTGTGTCTGATTATAGCTAATTATGCTTTGCAACGTACATGTAGGTACATGCTGCCTAGCTCTGGTTTATTGTCATGCATGCATATACAAAAGATGGTTTATGTGTGCACTGGTTCTTTTCTTTTGCATCTGATCGACTGCACTTAAATTGGGTTGTCAATTGTGTGTACTGCAATTTTAAACAATCAAACAAATGGTTATTGTCTATCTGTACGCAATCTTAGGATCTTCATCTAATATGTTGGTAAATATATGATGGGGGAGAATGGTTGGGCAATGATTTTGAAGGAAATATGGCGTTGTTGATTCCCTAGGTTTGGCATGAGGAATATTCCAACATAACATTCTTTGTACACTTTTAGAGTAGGTTTGTCATGAACTCATGATATCTGATATACTTCCAATCTTATGAAACTTAATGCATTAGTGTTTGTAAGTGAAGTATTTACTATTCATGTATTAAGCACCATCGAGTTTGTAGTGAGAGAAGCATATATAACTAACTCTGCTTCTTATCAATATGTAACAGGTATATATGGCTACCTCAGCCAAAAAGGCTATGGTTGTCCATGTTATGAAAATATTATCTGCAGATGTCATTTGTTGTATTGATATTTTAGTTTCCTGACCATTACTCTCTGTTCATGACCGTCATTTTGTTGTGTAATTGATTTGCTTTCATTATTATTAATTGCATTGTGTGTTAAAATAGTGGAAAGAGTTTGTTACTTACTGTTGTACTTTAGTTCAGATACTAAAGTACACTCCTCAAACAATTATGATTTTTTGAAGTTTTAAGTTCTAGTATTAATAATTGCATGGAATTCAAAAAGATAGTTTGAGTTTGTTTAGGATTATTTTCTTTGAAAGGGAAGATGTTGTTCTATGAGCTAAGATGTTGGCCCCATTGGCATTGGAACTTGAAGAAGAAAGATAGATTTGTTTAGGGTGAAATCAGAAGGAAGTGTGGGATAGATATGCAGGGCAATATATTTCAATCTTTATGTATTTGTTTAGTATATGTCTGTGGGATTGGAGACTGATCAGGAGTATGATTTATTAGGTTTCAGTCATTTCTGTTCTCAAGTTAGGTCCTTTTATGAGAAATTTAAGAGAAGCAATTCCATTTAAGGTTTGAAGTAAGATTTAAAATGTTGTTTGACAGGGCAATCGTGATGGGCCTGATGCTTCATACCAACACAAAGCAACTGATTAAAGGACAAAATTACCAAGATGCATTGGAAGTGCTCAGCATTGCTTTAATGAAGGCATAACTTTAACTTTTTCTTTGGCATGGGTTTGCCTTGCGTTTCTTATACTTAGTCATTACGAAAATTTGATGAGGACAGGAAGCACTGAGAGCTTTCGGTGTGCTACATATCCCAATCAAGAACTTCATGGCTTGATACCTGATCATTTATGAAGAAGATGAAGTGGTGGCTGAAGGAAAGATATCTTCAACAAACCCAAGTACAAAAGTAAACCGGGAAGTACTCTGCTGTACTAGATGCCCAAAGAATTCAGAACTTTGTGATGCATGTTTTGTAAAGAATTATGTTTCAGAACTTCAATGAAATGTATATTTTTCTTAGTGTACTAATATTGGCATGTGAATGTGCTCAAGTAATGGTGAATGTTTTTAGAGGTATATGAAAAGAAGAACCAGCAAATTGGGTGCAATAATGTATACTGAAACGTTATAACAACATATTTAGTAATATGACAACATGTCATGTATGCTGTTGAAAAATAAAAACAACATGCTGAGAGCGTTGTTAAAACTTACAACATGCGCTTGAAACGTTGTTGAAAATTTATGACAACGTGCAAAACTCATTGTTGAATAATTACAACAACTTACTTCGTCTCTTTTCGACAACGTGCAAAGCGCGATGTTAAGGACTCTTGGACTTTTAATGACTCTGGCATCTACAACGTGCGCCGAACGTTGTCGAAAGTGATTGACAATGTGAATTGCATGTTGTTAAACATGTTTTTTCTTGTAGTGTCATTTCTAAGAACTCCCAAGAGCTGCTCAATGTTATCAAGGTTTGCTTCTCTTTTGCTGGCAATGGGTTCATTCCACAGCATTAGTGAATTGAGTATATACTTATGACTGGAATTCTGTACGTGTGAAACAGGCTGTTAACATGTATAATGTGAAGAAAGATAAGAAGCAAAGCAACAGACCGGAGAAGTCTTCAGAAACCCTAGCCAGTTGAAACCAAGGATAAACCTTCAGAAGAAGCGGATTTAACTAGGGTTCTTCAAAGCCATTTGACAAGGGATCTAGAAAAGCAAGGATTTTCGAACAAATGCAAAAAATGAAATTCTTAGCCATGACAGTGATAAGCTGTGGAAGTTTTGAAGGAGATTCGACAAATTTAATTTTTGTTGTGTATCAAAGATTATTATGAAAGACGTGCGTATTTAAGGAGAAAGCATTTCTACTCTCTACTCCTGCTAGCTCTGTGTTTCAAGTAGCCAACTATACCCCGACAAAAAATCAATTGACATGTTGTATAGCTGATGCTATTTCACCTATGTTTTTGTGTTTGTGTCCCTGGGAGATATGATTATAAGTGTGTGTAACACATCTTTCAAAGTGTCAATACTTCGTCTTGATATATAAACTAACTAAAGCATTGTAAAACGTACACAAGAACTAGACCAACCATGTACTATAAAAAATAAAAAAAAACTATATTTGCATTTTGCAATTTGCAATTTTATTCCCAATTCTGGAAAGTGATCAGATTATATATTAATGATATAATAGGTCACTTAACAATCATCAGTCTGGCATGACGAGTACCTGCGCTAGCATTTTTGTGGTTTATAAATTTCTCTTTTGTAGCTGTGTAATTTGTTGGTTATGCCCCACTATTTTTCATTCTTTTATTTGAATAATCTAAGATGTAAACGTTGTCTCATGTAGTTAGTTTTAATTGGTTTTTTCATTCCAAGGAGTAGTTTCTAAAATCAGTTTCTTCAGCCAAGCTTTGGTGGAAATTATTCGTTTCTTTAGAAGGAAAACAAGGGTTTGCACGGTGTGCTCCTAATTGCAAAATGATTGGGAATATATTGCCTAATCATAATTGGAAAACAATCACAAGAGATTACTTGCTTGATCAAGTAATCTCAGCCTGTAGATAGGAGGCTCTAGGCATTAGTCAGCACAATTGCAGAGAGTATCGACCTCAGCGTTGAAATATCATGGACTCGTCTTATCACAACCAGGTTAATTTAAAGGTGTTTAAATTTAATTGTAATTCAGCGTGACATTGGGAGACATAAAGATTGAAATGCTATTCACACTTTCTATTCTTTTTGGTACACGATAATGCATATGCAACTAGGAGGGTGACCATTCCTTTTAGAATGACCTCTCTCAAGTTAGTGAATTGGTTAGGTTTGGATGATTAAAGTTTTGAAGTATAATGTGCATGGTGAACTATATATCTGTTCAGAATTGGATACAGGGGCTTGGCCGAACTAATCCAGAGGCAATGCCGTAGGCATTTCTGCAACTAGAAGTTACATTCTGTCCAACTATAGCAGATCGAAGGTATACCGACTTCAAGAATATTCCGGTGCAAGGAACGGAGTGACTGCAATTCAGATTGATGGCGATATTGGTACTCGATGTTCCATAGAAGTTTTTGAAGGAGACATCACTTATGTGAACACCAGTCGGCTATAATAGTACAGACAAATATAAGTTACTAATCTCAATACTTGGTAGTTTTATTAGAATCATGAAGGGCTTGTAGCTAGTGAGTTTAGTTACCAATTCCTCGCAGGCACCCCTAACTTCGCAGTAGTTTTGATCGATGATTATGGGGTTCTTAACAGACTCCAGAAAGAAATCTTCGAATCTGACCCCTCGAACAGAACCCCTGCCAACCTTCATGTATTTACAAGAAGAAAATGTTACTTCCCTAACACTAAATTATTATTATTATTTTTTTTCCAAATTATGAAATCGTGTTTTCGATTTGATACCTGCCATGTCTTGATCCGAGCTCCGTTCGTAGTTCCTTGGAGGGTAACCTTACTGACATGAATGTTCTCTACATGAACGACATTCCCGGATTTCCCTAAGCTTCCAATGCTGTTTCCGAACAGAGGAGGGAAATGTATTTTTCACTAAATTATGTGCATGTATAATTATATATATGCATCACTTTTATATTGTTTTCTACTAAATGTTACCTTATTCCATGACCAGGGCCACATTTAATATATGAGATGGCAATATTGGATATATGGTCTCCAATTGATATACAATCATCACCTAGTAACAAGTAGTCATATTCTGATTATGGAGAAGAAGAAAAAACCAAAAACAAAAAGTTGAAATATTGAGTCAAAATTAGCAAAATTTTATCTATATACCAGAGCCTATGATGGTGTTGTTGATAATGACATTTTGAGAGGACTGAATGTGAATCCCATCAGTGTTGGGACTATTTCCTGGAGCTTCAATCATAAGATTCTCAATCTTGATTCCATCACACCCTTCTATTAAGACATGGGCTTGGGAGCTGTTTATAAAGTGAATATCTCTAAGACAGCTTTTCTTGCATGATAGAACCTTCAAAGCCTGCATATTTTCCCCTCGATGTTATTCAGTGTATTGGATATACAAAATAATTGCATTTTTCCGATGGTAAAAGACTAGCTACTTACCGTTGGAGCCCGTGAAGTGCATCCCTCCTGAAAATGAAGGTTCAGCAGATTGAGAATTACCATATCAGAAACTAACTAATTAAGCACATTCCAGAACTAGTTGCTTTTGTTTGTTTTAATTTGTTTTTGAGATTGAAGTTTTTGTACCAGTTTTGGATGATATCTGCAAGATTGATTCCACCAGCGCTTTCCTCTTCCATTAATAGTACCAGGGCCAGCAACCTTGAGTCCATTAACACCATGAAATGCTAGCCATTGACCTGGATCAAGGTCCTTCCATGCTTCAGGTGACTTTGGTGCCAAAAGTCTCCCTAATATCTATATATGTCAATTAATCACCAGTAACAATGAAATATCTTTCATTCTGCAAATGAATTCCAGAAATAGAAAAAAAAACAATATCAGAAAAGATCTTAGACATACCACAAAATTGATGCTTTGGGCTTTGCATGGACCATTGAAAGTGGTTGGATTTACAAGAAATCTCCTTCTGGGAATGATTAGAGTCGAGTTTTCAGCTTCTGAGCTACATGTTGCATTCCATGCATCCAAGAATGCCTTCAAAATCTTAGAAAATGTAGTTCAGGTTTCAGATAGAAAATCAAATAACTAAAATATAAATTTGACTGAAAAGTAATAAAAGTAGTACCAGTGCATTGTCTATGTGGCCACCACTGACAGCTCCATAGTCCAAGACATTAAAAGTAGCCATTGTAGCGTTTGCATGTTCATGTTCTGAACATGCAGTAAACACAGAAACTGTCCCAAGAAAAACTAGAAAAAGATAGCTCCCCTGCAAATGCATCGATCAATTCAAATGAAAAAGGACAAAAGTTTCCATAAAAAATATTGCCCACAATACTGAATCACTTATTCTTGTTTTTACAATTGTTGTGAAACAGCTTTTAATATCCTCAAGAAGAATACTTTGTTTTTTCTTCTGAGGGGAGCCTCAAAAAGAATACTTGATTCCTCTGAATAATCCTAATCTAGGTAAAATTTTAACGCTTGAATTTCCTTTTTCTTTTTAGGAAACTATTATCGGAGAATATTAGATGTGAAAAATGTTATTGATCAGAACCAAGAGATCTGAGAAAATCAAATAAGCTAGATTGAAAGGGTGGGAAGTAAAGAAAAGCCTAAGAAAATAAAAATTATAGCTTTCCCTCACCATGGCATTTGTGGAATTAGACACCACCAAAAGGAAGCTGCAAACTTTATGTTATCTAAAAGAATATAAAGAAAAAACCCCATCAGAAAGTAGCAAATGAACTAATCCCAAATAACAATAACATTCTAAATTTATTGATTCTTTGTCAGAAATGGGGCAGTATATATACCATCAGTTAATAATGCTGGCAGTTATGATTATGAGAAATGAAAAACGTTTAAGCAACTTAATATACCAATCTGATCAATTTCTTACCCTCTTCAAATTCCAAATAGTGCTTGACAGTTATATATATATATATCAGAAATCAAAGAACTCACAGAAGCTGCCAGATGATTTCTCATATGTTCTTTTAGGAAACAAATACTGTAAAATTTGTCAGGCAATAGAAACTTTGGTAAGCGAAAGCTTATGTGGTTTCAAAATGCCAAGGTATTCTCTTGGAACTTGAGGCATGTTAAGGGTTGAAGTTCTATGACGAGCTTATAAATAGGCAGAGGATATGGTTGGCTCTTTAGAATCCTATGTTCCATAGCCATGGATTTGTGAAACCTTATAATCTTTTTCGAATATGACATCTTCCTATGCAGGAGAAGAACCATTTTCGATGAAGAATTTATAATAACAATTTGAAATCCATATTAATAGTGGATGAACAACCTGATATATCTAACATTGCAGAAATCTTAGAAGGTGGAAAACTTTATTTATCAACCTTACCGTGTATAAGTTACTCATACGCATGCAATTATGTTATGAAAGACGTTTACACAATCCCAAACACAACATGTAGATTGTAGAAAATAAATTAGTTAGCTGATCTGCTTTTAAAAAAATGAAAAAACAAAAACAAAACCTTCATTTGAGTATATATTTTTAGTTATGGTGCAGATAAGTCACACAAGTCATCAGTCACAAATCAACGAGGAACAAGCTGATTCTTGCCCGGTTCTAAGTCTATTGTGGGAAAAAAAAAAAAGGTACAAAATTGTATAACTAACTACTGTTAAATATAATTATGGTTTCTCAGAAGGTCCTTCTAGTCTTATATAATCATACATGACTCCTTGGAAAGGTGAATTGCCATCTCTGAACTGAGTAAGATAGATGGTGTTGCTTCCGTCGCATAGTAGAGTGCTCGGTACATCAATACTCCATAACCAGTATAAGCCATGAATTCCATGTCTTGCTATAGCATTGTCGTCACCTATTAGCCCTGTCGAAAAAAGAGGTGGTTTGGCATTCAAATTGTTAACCCGAACTTGCAATTCTGCATAAGTGGCTGATGCCAAGGCCAGTTGATGTAATACCCCGAAAAATCCAAATTAAATTCCGTGGATTTTTAGAAATGATTTCACGATAGTGGGAGCGAGTACGAGGCTCGGAGAAGTTGTGGAATTAGTTCGAACGATTAATTTTCGAAAAAACGAACGTTATTTAGGGGCTCGCGAAAGTTGACTTTTTATACGTTCAAAATTTGGGAAAACTTTCTTCATGAAAGTTGTAGAGCTCGTCGATACGATCGCGTGCATATGCGGAACGCAAAAATCGGAGTTCGTATGAATTAGTTATGATTTTTTGAAAAAGTTTCCAATTTAGTATAAAGCTTCCATTTTTGGAAATTTCCAAAAATAAAAACAGATTTTTCCAAAATTGGAAAATCTGCTGCGATTTTAGTTCCCCGCCGGAAATCGCCTCCAAAACTTCGATCGACGATTTCTTCCTCCTCCGGCCACCGATCCTCACCAAACTTCTTCCATTGGCTTCGTATGGTCCTTGCGCACCTGTCTGTGGCAGCCTTTCACGGCGGCGCGGCCTGTAGCGGCGGCGGCAAGCCCGGTCCGATTTAAGCTCGATTTTGGTCAACGCCGGTTTTCTCCTAGCTCCGGCCACCAAAACTTCCGATCCTTGGCTTCATGAACTCCCCTCAACCTGCTGATCATCATACTAGGAGGATTGCACCTAGAGTGACCGGTTTCACGTTCGTCGGAGCTCGGTAAGTTTTCAATCCGAAACGAAAATCTTTCGATCGGTATATCTCGAGCTGTAGTGCATCGTTTTGATTGATTCTTTTTCCAGTGGGTTCCCCTTGATGTTATTAACAACTCTCTAGAAGGCATCGAGGCCTGAAATTGAAGCTTTGACGTCGAAATCGAGCCTTGCCGGATTCTGCAAAATTCTGGAATTTTTCCGACCACCGAAGCTTTCGATCGGTATATCTCGAGCTACAGACCATATTTTTCTGTGATTCTTGAATCAGTGAGTTCTTCTTGAGTTTCTTAACAACTCTTCAGAAGGAATCGAAGCCTTAAATTGACGTTTTTACGTCGAATTGGAGCTCGCCGTTTTCTGCAGTTTCTCGCCGGTTTCTGGAAAATTCCGGCCACCTTCATACTGTTCAAGGTAATTTTCGACCCCTTCCGGTCATTTTCAGACTTCGTGCTAGTTATGAAAGTTGTTAAGCATGATGAGAGGAAGAAGAGCAGCCCGGCCCCGACACCATTTGTGGTGGTCGGCGGCGGCTCTGCCACTAACTCCGGCGGCCCTTTCCGGCCACCTCCGGGGATCAAAAATATGGTTTCTGTACATTTTCAGATTCTATATTTCAATACGATCATTTCGATATATTATACGCAATTTTTGGATATCGTATGATTAAGTTATGAATTTTACGATTTCGATCGATTTCGATCGTTCGATTTGTGATCTGTGAAGATCGGACCGTCCGATGGACTTGTAGTTTTGTTATGTTGATCTTATGACTGTCCCAGTGGCTTTGTGTGGTCATGGGCGAAGATCCGACCGTTGGATCTTCGTATAATTGTGAAATAGTGATTCGGAAGGCGATTCGTGAGAATCTAACCGTCGGATTTTCGTATAATTTTGTGAAGATGTTAGTAAGGACGATTCAAGAAGATCTGACCGTTGGATCTTCGTGATAATTTTGGAGGATGATCCTAAGGGCGATCCGTGAGGATCTGACCGTTGGATCATCATATAATTTTGATCTGACCGTTGGATCATTATTAAACTAGAATCCGACCGTTGGATTTCCGTATATATGTGGTTTATGAATGATTGCTAAGTTAAGATCGTATCTGACTAGGTGATTGACGGTTTAAGTTGGTGGACGATTGTGGATCGTATTCTGAGCTGTTGAGAAGACGCAGCGGGATTAGAGGTGAGTAAACCTCACATGGTTCATATTACGAACCGAATATAATTAATTGATTTTTTTGTCGTAATTGTGTGGAAATTGTTTATGAAATAAAGATTTGTTTTGAAATAATATGAACTTGATCAACTACGGTTCATAGGGCTGCGGCTCACAGGTAAGAAAATGAATTTAAGTATAAAATGAATTTATTGCTTTAATGCGTGTGAACTATAGTTGGTATTAATAGACATTCCTGTGCGAATGTCTATGTATATATATTATTTACGTGAAATAATATGTACTGTTGGAGTTGTGTTGAGTTTATTGTTGAGAAACAATATATTGTGAGAGGTATTGAGTTTATTGTTGAGAAACAATATATTGTGAGGGGTATTGAGTTTATTGTTGAGAAACAATATAGTGAGAGAGATGTTGAGTTTTATTGTTGAGGAACAATAAATTGTTATGATCTGTGGAGATCAATAGGTCACGGGGTGACCATGGCATACTATCAGCGACCCACGCTCTCGCGCCGGGTAGGTGGAACTGAATAGTATTAAATCGTGAACCACGCTCTCGCGCCGGGTAGGTGGAAACGATCAGTTAGAGCTCTAGTCTGTCTGCCAATTGTTGAGTGGTGTTGTGAGGGAAATGTTGAGGTTACTTGAGACTGTGAGTGGTCATGTATGAGTGATGTTGAGGTTACTTGAGACTGTGAGGGGTCTTATGTGAGAAGTGTTGAGGATACTTGAGTCTTTTAAGAATGAGTTCTTAAAAGAGAGCCTCAAGAGTATCCTTCCTTTTATGGTGATTGTGTTGAGTTATATTAATTGTAAAGAAATAAATCAACAATTCTTTCTTGTTTACTCATACTGGCTGTAAAAAGCTTACCGGGTTTTGTGTTGTTGCAACTCCCGGTACACTATTCAAATTGTGTAGCGGGTAATCCTACAGGACAGGAGAACCAGGACGGTGATCGTGCGGTTAGAGCAATTGTTAGAGTTTTACAGCAATTGTACGTTGTGAGGTGTGTTATGCTCATTTGAGCTTTACAATATTGCTTGTGAGAGTGAATTGTAATAATGAACTCGAAGTTTCGAGATTTGGATTTTGTAATTGTAATTATTCATGTTTCGGATTTGAATTTATTATTCAAAATTCGGGGCGTGACAGTTGAAGTGTATAGTTTCCGGGATGGACCACATTGTTGAGTTCAAACTGTATCCGCCATGTAGTTCCTACATACCGGCCATTTCCTACACTTCTAGTCACTTGAGCATAAAACCAATCCTCACTGTAATTGTTAGCACCAACAAGATAGATGAGGTCATTGTTAGAGTAATGCTCATAATAACGTGACCACAACCCATATTGCCTAAACTTGTCCAACCGACGCCCCTTGTACAACTTGTTCATGAGAGTTGGATATGGATCCGGTATGTAGAACTCCGCAGCTGTGCGATCAGGAATGCCAATTTCCCACAATGTAGGACCAGTTCTCGGAGGTTCGTAAGTAATACTAGCCAATTGGATTTTACTTCCTGGTTCAATTGTAATGTCAACCTCATATTTGTACTCTCCAACTATCCTTGGAACAGATGCATACAAATTATAGTTAGCGGGTCTAATATTTTCAATGAGGAAATAGCCTTTTTCATCTGTTTGAGTCCAAAATTGGTATCCCTTGCTTTCCCTTTGCCATGATCCAACTTCTCCGGGTGCAGCCAATCCTACGTAAGCCAAAGTTGCCCGAGGAAGACTTTCAATGTATCGATCATGTACTAGTAACCGGCCCGAAACTGATCCACGTTGATCCGAAGAAGGAAAGTCTTGAGAACTAATGAAATTGTATGGCCAACTTTTGACTTCTTCAAGAATTTGATCTTTGGCATTGTTCCATAGTGTACGGATCGTTGAAGGACCATTAGCTGAGTTTCGAGCTGCCGAGTTAAGATAGATAAAGACAGGTCCGAAAACCTTTTTCCATGCCTCACCATCTTGAAATTTCAGCTCAACTTCTTTACCAACATAATGATGAGAAGAAAACACAGTTAGGGAAGTTGGTCCAACGTGGGAGGTGAGGTCCTGCTTGAAAGGACCAGCTATACGAAACTCATCACTAGGTGTGATCATCCAAAATCCCACCGGTGGTGATTGGTCATCAATAGAAATCCAACCATGCACCTTGATATCTTTGTCGTCGGCCGAGTACTGATACTTATCATCCACCTCCCCTTCAAATTCAGGACTGCTCGTCTCATTGTTCAGTAGAACAGCTTCTTTGAATGCAAGTGGCCTACCGCGTGCTCGGTCATCGGCTGTTGGCATGAACCTTTGCCTAGTGTCCGATAGCGCCATATATCGAAACTTGGCTTGATGAAGCTTGTAAGCCACTCTAAGTGTCTCCATGTCCCCTCCCAGCCACCCTTCAAGACGCTCAAAGATGGCATATGTATAGAACCCGGAACGTCCTCGCTGCATTATGTGCCTTTTGTCAACATTCACCGGAACTGTCACGCCCCTGTGGAGGCTGGCATTGTATGTGGAGATGAAAGAAACTTCTACTTGGTCTGGCCTCGCCGTGATAACTTTAAATTGTGTTCCATGTAGTCTATATTGTGTGTTTTTTGTCTCTCCCGGGTTACTCCAAACCACATCCCAGTACCCTATCTATCACCTTCGTCATTGTTAATTCCAAGTAAGTTGTCAATTCCTTCATACCTTATTCCAATAACATCCCCACCAGGATTAGAAAAAGTTAGTTGAACAAGCTTATTATCCAACACAACTCCATGTTTTACCATCTTGATCTCGACCGCATCTTGTGGCGGTAGTCGATGACTTCTCGGTGATCTTGCCGCAACAAGAACAAAGAAAAAACCACCCAAAAATAATAACGTCCCCAGAATACACCCACCTGATTTTCTCATCGATCTTCTCACTTTCCAAACTACTTTCCCGATCTGTAAATCTCCGATGGCGTAGATGTTGATCACATAGAGGCACTTATAGAGCACAAAATATATATAAACCATTTAGGAAAGTGTCACGATATAACCCCATTACGAATAGGAAAGCCTAAAAAATCACCTAGCCACAAATGTGATCCAACGGCTCACAACCAACTTTGGGACATAAAAGTCCCACAAATTTCAGTGACAGTTGACACCACCGGACTTTCCCTCTTTCCCCAAAATCTCAGAGCAAAACATAGCAAAGCTCTGCAACTGGATCCAATCCTAAATTTCCCGGGAAAATCACAAAAGGACTCCACTTTCTCACACCCATTTCCAATTCAAACATGGCCAATGCTTGGAAACGAGAGAAACCCATCAGACCCATCTTTCTTTTCTGCTCCGCCACTCTCTTCCTCATCTTCTTCCTCTTCTTCCTCAGCTTCCGCCCCTTTCAAAACCCTAGCCTCCTAAACCCTAACCCCATAATCCAAACCCATCTAAACCCAATCCGCGGCCCAATCCAACCTTTCAACTGCGATCTATGCCCCCAATCCCACCCAGTAATCGCCAACGTCGTCGAGGGCCTCCAGTACCCTTTCCTCTACTCGCTCGCCGATTTGGGGAAACTGCCGGAGAAGCCCCACAAGAACATTGTGAGAATGCTGAAGGGGAAGCCTTTCCGGCGACCCGACATTTCGGAGACGATTCAGGAGGTCTTGGGGAGGTTCAGGAGTGCAGGGAAGGCCAATGGGCTTGTAGTCGACGTCGGCGGCAATGTGGGCATTGCCAGCTTCGCCGCCGCCGTGATGGGCTTTCGGGTTTTTGCTTTCGAGCCGGTTTTGGAGAATCTGCAGAGGATTTGCGATGGGATTTACTTGAATCGTGTTAGGGATTTGGTCACTGTGTTTGAGGCCGCTGCGTCGGACCGCCTCGGCAATATTACCTTCCATAAGGTAGTACATTTCTGTTGAATTTGTTTGTGTCTGTACATGCTTGTTGTTATTGGGTTCGATAATTGAGAATGCTTGAACTAATAACTAGTACATTCAATTGCTACCATGGATGCGTAGTTGAGTTTTCGAGAAGATGATGTTTTGTTGTGGGATGGATTAACACCTGTGATGGGGAATGTTCTCGCATAGACTTAGCTCGACAACTTAAATTTCATTTTCGGTTTAGACTAGTTGAACAACAAGCATCTGCAAGTGTAGAACAGATCACATTCGTATCGACTTGTTACTTTTCTCTTCTTTGCAGGGTTAAATTTTAGTCTATTTTTGTTTGGTTTCATGGTTTTTGTATACATTGTTGTGTTAATGCTGTTTCGAATTCTTGTGATTATGAGATTACATAAGCTGGTATGTGTGAAATGAGTTTCAAATCTAAGTCTAGTAAACATTACATTTGAAATTTGAGAATACATAGGATTGTAGACAAGGTTATGGGATCCATATGCTTGCGAGTGATGATCATGCATTGGCTCTAGTAGTGTGTGCCTCCTTGGGAGACTGAGAATATAAAGATGCCATATCTGAGGCTTCTCTTAGCATAGTTTAACTTATTACTCTATCATTATTTTTCCCGGCAATAGATAATTGTAGATAGGCTCTTGAAAATTTCAATTAATAATGCTTTGCTAATGTCAATCCTGCTTATGTTACCAGTTGGTTGGTCGTCTGGACAATAGTGCTGTTTCAGCCACTGGTGCAAAGTTGGCTTTTAAGTCTAATGAAGAGATAGCAGTTCAAGTAAGGACTGTCCCTCTTGATGATGTAATTCCAGAATTTGAACCTGTTCTTGTGCTCAAGATTGATGTTCAAGGCTGGGAATATCATGTGCTGAAAGGAGCTAAGAAGTTACTATCAAGAGCTGCAAGTGAAGCACCATATCTCATTTATGAGGAAGACGAGCGTTTGTTGGAAGCCAGTAATAGCAGTAAAGTAGAGATTCGAAAGTTCCTCTCTAGTGTGGGTTACCGTTACTGCACGCAGCATGGCACAGATGCACACTGCACCAAGGAGGGTTAACACATATATCGTGCCTTGAGTTTTGCCACAAGAAACAGTACCAAACAATAGTTGAAAAAATTCTGAGACAGATTACTTGAACATGATTCTCTCAGATAAGTTACTCAATGGTCTTTACATATATCACTATAGCAACATGAGCAACCGCATCCTAAATGGTGGAATCTGTAACATATCTAACTCCATGTCTGGTGGTTGAAGACGAGCTTTTTTAATTGTTTTGGGAAACCTCCTATTGAAAGACATTGTAAGGTGTTCTGGTGTAGAAAAAGCTGTTCATTGAGATAAAAGCATTTCTTTGAATAATCTAGGATGTAAACTTTGTGTCATGTAGACAGTTTTAAACATTGGTTTTTTTCATTCCGAGGAATAGTTTCTGAAATCAGTTTTTCAGCCAAGCTTTATTCAATAGAGTCGAGCTTTATTCAATAGATTGTGAATAACCACGAAAGCAGAGGTAAGCCAAATCACCTTTTGTTCATTTCTAAGAACTCCCACGACATGATCAATGTTATCATGGTTTGCTTCTCTTTTGCTGGCAATGGGTTCTTTCCACAGCATTAGTGAATTGGGTATATACTTATGACTGGAATTCTGTACGTGTGAAACAGGCTGTTAACATGTATAATGTGAAGAAAGATAAGAAGCAAAGCAACAGCCGGAGAAGTCTTCAGGAACCCTAGCCAGTTGAAACCAAGGATAAACCTTCAGAAGAAGCGGATTTAACTAGGGTTCTTCAAAGCCATTTGACAAGGGATCCAGAAAAGCAAGGATTTTCGAACAAATGCAGAAAATGAAATTCTTAGCCATGACAGTGATAAGCTGTGGAAGTTTTGAAGGAGATTCGACAAAATTAATTTTTGTTATGTATCAAAGATTATTATGAAAGACGTATTAAGGAGAAAGCATTTCTACTCTCTACTCCTGCTAGCTCTGTGTTTCAAGTAGCCAACTATACCGACAAAAAATCAATTGACCTGTTGTATAGCTGATGCTATTTCACCTATGTTTTTGTGTTTGTGTCCCTGGGAGATAAATCATATAAGTGTGTGCAACACATCTTTCAAAGTGTCAATACTTCATCTTGATATCGGAAAATCTAACTAAAACATTGTAAAACACAAGAACTAGACCAACCAGGTACCATAAAAAATAAAAGTAAACTATATTTGCATTTTGCAATTTTATTCCCAATTCTGGAAAGTAATATAATTATGGTTTCTCAGAAGGTCCTTCTAGTCTTATATAATCATACATGACTCCTTGGAAAGGTGAATTGCCATCTCTGGACTGAGTAAGATAGATGGTGTTCCTTCCTTCGCGTAGTAGAGTGCTCGGTACATCAATACTCCATAACCAGTATAAGCCATGAATTCCAAGTCTTGCTATAGCATTGTCGTCGCCTATTAGCCCTGTCGAAAAAAGAGGTGGCTTGGCATTCAAATTGTTAACCCGAACTTGCAATTCTGCATAAGTGGCTGATGCCAAGGCCAGTTGAAGTGTATAGTTTCCGGGATTGACCACATTCTTGAGTTCAAACTGTATCTGCCATGTAGTTCCTACATACCGGCCATTTCCTATACCTCTAGTCACTTGAGCATAAAACCAATCCTCACGGTAATTGTTAGCACCAACACTGTAGATGAGGTCATTGTTAGGGTAACGCTCATAATAACGTGCCCACAACCCGTACTGCCTAAACTTGTCCAACCGACTCCCCTTGTACAACTTGTTCATGAGAGTTGGATATGGATCCGGTATGTAGAACTCCGCAGCTGTGCGATCAGGAATGCCAATTTCCCACAATGTAGGACCGGTTCTCGGAGGTTTGTAAGTAATACTAGCCAATTGGATTTTACTTCCTGGTTCAATTGTAATGTCAACCTCATATTTGTAGTCTCCAACTATCCCTGGAACAGTTGCATACAAATTATAGTTACCGGGTCTAATATTTTCAATGAGGAAATAGCCTTTTTCATCGGTTTGAGTCCAAAATTGGTATCCCTTGCTTTCCCTTTGCCATGATCCAACTTCTCCGGGTGCAGCCAATCCTACGTAAGCCAAAGTTGCCCGAGGAAGACTTTCAATGTATCGATCATGTACTAGTAACTGGCCCGAAACTGATCCACGTTGATCCGAAGAAGGAAAGTCGTGAGAACTAATGAAATTGTATGGCCAACTTTTGACTTCTTCAAGCATTTGATCTTTGGCATTGTTCCATAGTGTACGGATCATTGAAGGACTATTAGCTGAGTTTTGTGCTGCCGAGTTAAGATAGATAAAGACAGGTCCGAAAACCTTTTTCCATACCTCACCCTCTTGGAATGTCAGCCCAACTTCTTTACCAACATAATGATGGGCAGCAAACACAGTTAGGGAAGTTGGTCCAACGTGAGAGGTGAGGTCCTGCTTGAAAGGACCACCTATACGAAACTCATCACTAGGTGTGATCATCCAAAATCCCACCGGTGGTGATTGGTCATCAATAGAAATCCAACCGTGCACCTTGATATCTTTGTCCTCGGCCGAGTACTGATACTTATCATCCACCTCCCCTTCAAATTCAGGATTGCTCGTCTTATTGTTCAGTAAAACAGCTTCTTTGAATGCAAGTGGCCTACCGCGTGCTCGCTCATCGGCTGTTGGCATGAACCTTTGCCTAGTGTCCGATAGCGCCATATATCGAAACTTGGCTTGCTGAAGCTTGTAAGCCACTCTAACTGTCTCCATGTCCCCTCCTGGCCACCCTTCAAGGCGCTCGAAGATGGCATAGGTATAGAACCCGGAACGTCCTTGCTGCATTATGTATCTTCTGTCAACATTCACCGGAACTGCCACACCCCGCTGGAGGTTGGCATTGTATGTGGTGATGAAAGAAACTTCTACTTGGTCTGGCCTCTCCGTGATTACTTTAAATTGTGTTCCTTGTAGTCTGTATTGTGTGTTTTTCGTCTCTCCCGGGTTATTCCAAACCACATCCCAGTACCCTCTATTACCTTCCTTGTTGTTAATTTCAAGTAAGTTGTCAATTCCTCCATACCTTATTCCAATAACATCCCCACCAGGATTAGAAAAAGTCAGTTGAACAAGCTTATTATCCAACACAACTACATTTTTTACCATCTTGATCTCGACCGCATCTTGCGCCAGTAGTCGATGACTTCTCGGTGAACTTGCCGCAATATGAACAAAGAAAAAACCACCCAAAAATAATAACGTCCCCAGAATCCACCCACCTGAATTCCTCATCGATCTTCTCACTTTCCAAACTACTTTTCGGATTTGTAAATCCCCGATGGCGTAGATGTTGATCATAGAGGTATAGAGGACAGAAAATATGTTGGAATTTATTTAGAATATTTTCAAATACCTGCTATTTTGCAGATAGTACGTAATAGTAATTAATTCTTTTTCTGTCATTAACACTCTTTGATTGTGATTATTACCAAGATTTCATCAGTTTGGATTATTCATTTGGTTAACTCTACAATTATATTGGTTCATTCCATATTTGATACCTTCGGATTTGATTTTTCCTACAATGTCATTATATTCATTTCTTTTACATAAGTTACAAAGCTTAATTTATATTGACAAATTGTTATTGCATTAATCATCCTTGCCCTATATAATCTCTAGCTTTCCAAATCAAAATATACAATAAGAAATTCAATCTCCTTTGTTTCCTTTCCGAGCTCAAAATATTCATGTGTTTCCTTTAATTTATCTATTCCTCCAAAAGAAAGTTTCAAGCTGTTCGATACGATCCGAGAATTGTGAGTGTACACCTACAGGGATGGAGGTTGTTGTACCCTGGAGGGTAGGGCGCCACAAACCTGCTACACCGACACATTGTCTCCGAGGGGCGAAATCTACTCTTAAGAGCAGTATTTACACTTCCCAACCTTAAACTCTTTTCGAGTAATATGTCATTCGGAAGCCTATAAATCCAAGAGATAAGGTTGTTATTTAATCTATTATGACAATAATATTATTATAATTATTTATTATTAATATATATTGTATTCGTGTGATTTTGTAGGAAAATCAAAATATGGTGACTCAAGTAGCATCCATCAACCAAATTTTCCAACAATCAATAAAATACATGCTATTTTTGAAACCTCCTTTGAACCGTAATTTGTAGATAGTAATAGTCATTAATTCTTTTTGTGTCATTAACTCTCTTTGATTGTGATTATTACAAAGATTTCATCAGTTTTGATTATTCAGTTGGTTAACTCTGCAATTTTATTGGTTCATTCCTTATCTGATACCTTTGGTTTTGATTTTTCCTAATCAATGTCATTATATTCATTTCAGTTACATAAGTTACAAAGCTTAATTGCTATTAGATAATTGTTATTGAATTAATCATCCTTTCCCTATATAATCTCTAGCTTTCCAAATCAAAATATACAACAAGAAATTCAATCTCCTTTGTTTCCTTTCCGAGCTCAAAATATTCATGTGTTTCCTTTAATTTATCTATTCCTCCAAAAGAAAGTTTCAAGTTGTTCGATACGATCCGAGTATTGTGAGTGTACACCTACAAGGATCGAGGTTGTTGTACCCTGGAGGGTAGGGCGCCACAAACCTGCTACACCGACACATTGTCTCCAAGGGGCGAAATCTACTCTTAAGAGCAGTGTTTACACGCCTCAACCTTAAACTCTTTTCGAGTAATATGTCCTTCGGAAGCCTATAAATCCAAGAGATAAGTTCTATAATCCTTGTTATTTAATCTATTATGAAAATAATATTTTTATAATTATTTATTATTAATATATGTTGTATTCGTCTGATTTTGTAGGAGAATCAAAATTTGGTGACTCAAGTAGCATCCATTAACCAAATTTTCCAACAATTAATAAAATACCTGCTATTTTTGAAACCTCCTTTGAACCGTTATTTGCATATAGTAATAGTCATTAATTCTTTTTGTGTCATTAACTCTCTTTGATTGTGATTATTACAAAGATTTCATCAGTTTGGATTATTCATTTGGTTAACTCTGCAATTATATTGGTTCATTCCTTATTTGATACCTTTGATTTTGATTTTTCCCAATTAATTTCATTATATTCATTTCTATTACATAAGTTACAAAGCTTAATTGCTATTAGCAAATTATTATTGCATTAATCATCCTTTCCCTATATAATCTCTAGCTTTCCAAATCAAAATATACAACAAGAAATTTGATCTCCTTTGTTTCCTTTCCGAGCTCAAAATATTCATGTGTTTCCTTTAATTTATCTATTCCTCCAAAAAAAAGTTTCAAGTTGTTCGATGCGATCCGAGTATTGTGAGTGTACACTTACAAGGATCGAGGTTGTTGTACCCTGGAGGGTAGAGTGCCACAAACCTGCTACACCGAGACATTGTCTCCGAGGGGCGAAATCTACTCTAAAGGGCAGTGTTTACACGTCTCAACCTTCAACTCTTTTCGAGTAATATGTCCTTCGGAAGCCTATAAATCCAAGAGATAAGTTTTATAATCCTTGTTATTTAATCTATTATGAAAATAATATTTTTATAATTATTTATTATTAATATATGTTGTATTCGTGTGATTTTGTAGGAGAATCAAAATATGGTGACTCAAGTAGCATCCATCAACCAAATTTTCCGACAATTAATAAAATACCTGCTATTTTTGAAACTTTCTTTGAACCGTTATTTGCAGATAGTAATAGTCATTAATTCTTTTTGTGTCATTAACACTCTTTGATTGTGATTTTTACAAAGATTTCATAAGTTTGGATTATTCATTTGGTTAACTCAGCAATTATATTGGTTCATTCCTTCTTTGATACCTTCGGTTTTGATTTTTCCTAATCAATGTCATTATATTCATTTCAGTTACATAAGTTACAAAGCTTAATTGCTATTAGATAATTGTTATTGAATTAAGGGTCCTTGACCCAAAGCACCAAAATAAACTAAAATGATCCCACTTATCCCAACAACAGATTTTTATTCCCACCAACCCAATTTAAAAGAAAATAACTATCCTACCCTCAACCTAATTAATAAATTACATTTTGCCACTACTCCTCTCTCTCTCCACCACGCCGGCACATTCTCTCTCCTCTCTCTCTCTCTCCCCAGCACGCCGGCACACGCTACATCAGGTTTTTCCACGCCGGTTTTTCAACGCCGGTGAGATTCTCGAGAACGATACCGTCAAAGCCGATGAAGAAGGAGAGGATGTCAGTGATGGTCGAGATCGACCTCCTCGGTGGTCCAGAACGACCTCATCGGCAACGAATTGAAGGCTTCTGCCTCCCCTGGGTCCTTGCCCTTTGGTTTCCCTCTCTCTCTCTCTGCCATAGAAGCTCCGGAGTTGGAGGATAAATCTGATTGAAACTCGTCGGAGCTGAGGATAAATCCGATTGGAACTCGCCCAACCCGGCCAGTCGTAGCGCAAACTCGTTGTTCTCGGTGGTTGAGGTCGACGAACACTGGAATTTGGATGAGGAGTGAGATCTCCCATCGTCAATGATGCCGGAGTCAGGGACTGTCAACAACCGCTGAAGAACAGAAGAGACGTGGGTGCCTAAATCGGAATTTTTTTTTTTTTTTTCAGAAGGATAGAAAAAAAAATTTTGAATGTCTACTGGGGGGCAATAGACGTTTTGAATTGGTTACATCAATTGTTTTTTTTTCTGTAATCAAAGTTTTATTTGTCTAAATTTAGGGAGATTAGTTTCCATTCTGGCGACTGAAAATCCTATTAGGGGGCAATAAACGTCTATTGGGGGGCAATAGACGTCTATTGGGCGGCAATAGACGTCTATTAGGGGGTATTAGACTATTGGGGCAATAGAGGTCTATTGGGGGCAAAAAAAACCTTTTCGGTGAGATTTTCAACAAATTCCGGTGGCCGGTGACCGGAATCAGACGAAAGTTGGCCGGATTCCGGCGGCCGGTGACCGAGCTCCGGTTTGGTTTCTCTCTCTTCCATTTTTTTTCTCTCTCTCTCTCTCTCTAAGTAATAAAGGGGTGGGGGTAAAATGGTATTAAAAAAAATTAAAAACAAAAAAAAAATCTTAATGGGGTATTAGGGAAGACCTCCTTAGAGTGTTTTGGGTAAGAGGGAATTAAAAAAACTTAATGGGGTAAGTGGGAAAAAAATATCTAAAAATGGTGTAAATGGACAAAAACCCTTGAATTAATCGTCATTTCCCTATATAATCTCTAGGTTTCCAAATCAAAATATACAACAAGAAATTCAATCTCCTTTGGTTCCTTTCCGAGCTCAAAATATTCATGTGTTTCCTTTAATTTATCTATTCCTCCAAAAGAAAGTTTCAAGTTGTTCGACACGATCCGAGTATTGTGAGTACACCTACAAGGATCGAGGTTGTTGTACCCTGGAGGGTAGGGTGCCACAAACCTGCTACACCGACACATTGTCTCCGAGGGGCGAAATCTACTCTTAAGTGCAGTGTTTACACGCCTCAACCTTAAACTCTTTTCGAGTAATATGTCCTTCGGAAGCCTATAAATCCAAGAGATAAGTTTTATAATCCTTGTTATTTAATCTATTATGACAATAATATTATTATAATTATTTATTATTAACATATATTGTATTCGTGTGATTTTGTAGAGAATCAAAATATGGTGACTCAACTAGCATCCATCAACCAAATTTTCCAACAATCAATAAAATACCTGCTTTTTTTTTAAACCACCTTTGAACCGTTATTTGCAGATAGTAATAGTCATTAACTCTCTTTGATTGTGATTATTACAAAGATTTCATCTGTTTGGATTATTCATTTTGTTAACTCTGCAATTATATTGGTTCATTCCTTATTTGATACATTTGGTTTTGATTTTTCCTAATCAATGTCATTATATTCATTTTTGTTACATAAGTTACAAAGCATAATTGCTATTGGCACTACATTAATATACTTGAAAGACCTAGCAGAGCGCTCTGCTAGGGTTTGTAGAGCGGCGATCCTACTTGGTTGTCGCGACCTACACCTAATCCATTCATGGAGAAAATCTCAGGTTTCGGCCTCCTCACCTTCGTCTTCGTTGTCTTCGGAGGTAGTTCTTGTGAAAAGAGTTTGGGTGCGACTGAGGCCGTGTTGGTGGGCCAAGGAACTGCTGGTACTGCATCGGTGGTTAGCGGTGCTTACGGGGTGGAGTGGGATCCGGGTAGGAGCCATGGTGATCTCAGTGGGTCGCCTCTTTCCGGCGGTGCTGCTGAAGCGGTGGTGATTCGGTGGGTGCGAAAGGGAGCTTTCTTCTGGTTGGATGGCATGCCGTTGTCGGTGCCGGGTCCGACTAGTGGAGCTATTGGAGTTGACGACTGTTGGGATGGCGATCGGGTTTGCTTTCTGGCGTTTGTCGCGGACGGTGGAGACTGGATTGGCTCCCAATCTGGGAGTCTGAGGACGTCTGGTGGTGTGGGGTGGCTGGGTTCGTTCAAGTCTGGTGTGATGGCTGCGGCCGTTACAAGATCGGCGCTCTCTGTGGGTTGGTGGTGGCTTCGAGTCCTAGATCTGGAGAGGACGACCGGCGCCGCTGCTGATGGAGATGGTGCACTCCGACGGTGGCGTAGCTCAGCTTGCCGGAGTCGAGCTGGTGGGTTGGGTGTCCTGAGCACTTGTTCAGGGGACTGGAATTGGGCCTATTGTCTGGTGTCATGGCCTGCATTAGGGCTTTTTGGCTCTAGGTCCTGGGCTTGGAGGGCCTGCTGGGCTTATTTAATTTTAAAAGGGATGGAAGGTGATTTATCATCTTCCATTCCTAGCTTTTAGTTTTTTAATAGGTCGCAAAGCTCACATCCTCTGAGGGTTCATTTTACTTGCTTCGGAGGATGCTGATCTTTGTTTGGAATAAAGGTGCGTTATTTTCCTCAAAAGGTGGGTGTACTCGGGGTGGCCTGGGGCTTGTTCTTGTCATAGAATAGGTGTTTAGGGTTCTCTAAGGAACGATTCTTTCTGTCGACCCCATAGGGGTGTTTCGTTTTTGTACTGCTTGCTGAATATATATAATGGGCTGACCTCTTTTCATCAAAAAAAAAAAAGCATAATTGCTATTGGCAAATTGTTATTGCATTAATCATCCTTGCTCTATATAATCTCTAGCTTTCCAAATCAAAATATACAACAAGAAATTCAATCTTCTTTGTTTCCTTTCCGAGCTCAAAATATTCATGTGTTTCCTTTAATTTATCTATTCCTCCAAAAGAAAGTTTCAAGCTACTCGATACGATTCGAGTATTGTGAGTGTACACCTACAAGGGTCGAGGTTGTTGTACCCTGGAGGGTAGGGCACCACAAACCTGCTACACCGAGACATTGTCTCTGAGGGGTAAAATCTACTCTTAAGGGCAGTGTTTACACGCCTCAACCTTAAACTCTTTTCGAGTAATATGTCCTTCGGAAGCCTATAAATCCAAGAGATAAGTTCTATAATCCTTGTTATTTAGTCTATTATGACTATAATATTATCATAATTATTTATGATTAATATATATTGTATTCGTGTTATTTTGTAGGAGAATCAAAATAGGGTGACTCATGTAGCATCCATCAACCAAATTTTCCATCAATCTTAAGAGTAGATCTGTTGGTGGATGTTTCATTGCAAAGATTACATTTTCAAAATTCATTTGCACGTTATTAATAGTCGCAAATTGGTAAGTGTACTACTTGACAAATAATTATATGTGATGAAACTTCTGGAGATAAGTCATTTCTCTTCACCACTTTATTGGTTTATATTTTCAACGTGCATATTATTTTTTTGAAGGGAATGACAAACTATATAAAGTGAAACTAAGGAGTACATGGAGCGATGCAAAAGCATCGAAATAAAATAAAAAAAACCATAACAAGATGCACAAACTCACCTATAATGAAAAAAGAATAATTAAAGATAACAAGATGCATAGAAGCATCTAAAATGGGAGGTAACCAGGATGTGACTTGATGCCGAACGACATCGCTGCACTGCATATGTCACGAAAGTAGTGTAAATGTAGTAACTGTAGCCGGTGATATGATCACCTCGGAGAGGTGATTCGCTCACCAGGAGTTCGAAAGTAACCGAGGGTGTCAAAAACTCGAAAATTAGCAAACAAACTCCTAAGAACCAGAACCAATACCAGATCAAAAAGAGCAACTGTCTCGGATCTAAGATTCGGATTTGAGTGTTTCCTGGATCCCAAATCCGGATCCAAATCCAGCCTGAAGCATTGAGGGCTGACCAAGCCGGCTTGACACAGATATAGGCCCATATAGATCTATTGTGAGCACCCAGGCACTTGGGCACCCTCGCTCCAACCCAACTCTAGACACCCGAAATGCAGGGCACCCCTCCTGAGCAGCACCTCCATGACGCCGAATCGCACTGCACCGCCGCTGCCATCCTCTGACCAAGACCGGACCGGGGATCCCCTTGCACCCACTGGGCCCAACTATGGCACCTCCATCCTTCACCCGAAAGGCCCGATCTCTTTATTGATACCCATGATAACCAGAATCCCCACTGACGTATAGAAATCGAAAGCAACTTCTCCAACCATCGCCGGATTTCAGCAACAACCCGGAGCCGATTTGCTGTCGCCGAAGAAAGTCTGATCGTACCTCTTACCGAACGCCTCCACTTGGTAGTTCCCGGATCCCACATCTGGTTTGGATCCACCAAACCATGGCACTGCCGTCCGTCACCATCTCTGAAGAAGGTGGCACAGGCATGAGAAAAACCCGAAGAGGGAGGATCCCACCGACAAACCGATGAGATGAGGGTGCAGCAACCGGATGGTTGGAAGGGAGAGGTACACGAGTCCAGAGAACTCGCCGGGCAATGACCGCGAACACCATTGACGCAAGCCAAAGAAAACGGAGGGCAAAACCCTAGGGTTAGCCGCCGCAAGGAAGAGAGAGCTAGAGCTCATTTTTTTTAGTTACATTTTTCAACGTGCATATTATGATTTTGAAGAGTTTCAAAAGTATCATTGAATTTTGTAAGTCTTGTGACCGAAACCTAAAACAATTACTCTTTGTTTATTGCTGCATTATATTGGAAAATTATGTTCTTGTTGAAGGAATATCGATTTAGTGTGCCTTATCAAACTAGGAGTAGTAATAGGAGAGAAGGTTCTAGAATTCCTAATTCTACTCGGATTAGTATTCCTTGTAACATTAGAATATGTACTTTGTAATCCCTATATATAGGGCTCCTATTCTCAATAATATGATTACAATTCTCTCTACATTCTCTCTCGAATCTATTTTACTTAAACACGTTATCAGCACGACTCTAGCCACAAAACAGAAAACCAAAAACCGAAATCAACTCATTCACAAAGCAGCCCCTAGCCCGAGCTAGCCGAGCCTTCGCTGCAGCCTGCCCTCACGCGCCCCCTGCTCTCCTTCGCTGCAGCCCACGGGCCCGTGCGCCTGCAACCTTGCACCGCAGCCCCTGCTGCCCTGCGAGCTGCTCCTGCAGCCACACGCCCCTGCGTCGCTGCTTGCTGCCCCCTCCCTGCAGCCCTGCGTTCCAGCCTGCTGCCACCGAAGCATCCCTGCATCACATACCCATGCCCTGCTGCGCAAACAAGCCAACCACCCTGCCATCTCTCGGCCTACACCACTGCAACACTTGGCAGCAACCAAAACACCTTGCTGCCACCAACACCAAGCCATCCAAAACTGCCTCCATCAATCAACAAATAATCCAAGCTTCCAAAAGTTCAAGAATTCAAGAATCAAGGTTTCAAGCTTCAAACAAACAAGTAAGTTTTTATAATTAAAGTTCCCGCTTTTCGAATTTAATTTCTCCTTCTTTTTCTTTGGGGACTTGAAAACCTCCCTTCTTCTACATCCCACCTTTCTTATAACATGGGTTCGATTTTGAGAAAGCGGAATCGTGGGGATTCGCGCTATAAATGAACTAAGAGCGTTGGTAAGACTTCGGACTAAGAGCGTCCGTAAGCATCGATTAAACGACCATATAAACATCATTGTTTCGGTCTAATCCAAATATTCTTGGAAATCGATTTCTTGGTAGCATTAAGGCTCAGAAATCTTATATTAGTTTTCGTGGAAGCATTGACTCCGAAACTAATACGTTCTTGCTTTCCTTTTCAGGATGTAAGACTTGAACGAGCTCGATTTTACTCCATTGGATTCTACGGGCACGAAATTTTCATGTGGGCTCATAATGTTGAGCTCCACCTAATTGCCCTTGATTTATTGCCTACAATCCAGGAGTCTTGTTCTAAAAGAACCACTCAAGGCCCTCAAACTGAGATAGATAATTCCAGGGCATTTACCCTGATGAAGCGCCACATGAAGATGGCCATCCAGTTTGAGTACATGAATGAGGATAACACTAACAACCTTTGGGTTGCGCCTCGTGAACGTTTTAGTAACATTCACAATTTTCTGAACTTAGAAGCATGATGGAATAATATCCGCTTCTCTAAACTTTGAAAGAGTTATGAAATATTGTTCGGAGGCTCTCTGCATCATATTATTTATGCATGGCGCCACTTTTGGCCATGGTAGCACTATTTCCAACACCATTGGTCCTAGGGACCATATGTATTGTGTCAATACATCTCAATCAAGAGAGCATCCTCTTCATGGTATTTTATGGAGTACTTGATCAATGGTAATCAAGATATCGAGCTATAAAAGACTTTAAATCTGGCGATGAAGATAGAATGCCGCAGATTTTTATTTAGAATAGTCTTTTAATTTCCAAGAATTATGTAATGGCAATTATGCCTTAATCAATAAAATGACTTATTGGATTATCTCTTTTCCTCTAGGCGTACTCAATTAAGTATGATGTCTAGGAAAGTAATTGAGATTAGTGATACTTGAGAGAGCTTTGCTCCACCGACATCTCTCTCTACTTCCCTGATCATATTTAATTGGAATTACCGAACGAATTGAGAGACTACAATTTGTCTAATGTTTGAATTTACTTTGGATTAGATTATGGTCACGAAACTTTGATGTAATCATTGGCTATTATTAATAAAGTATCGATTTATTTTATCTCATGTCATGGACATATTTTTCAAACTTTATTACTTAAAAGATATAAGAGCCAATGGTTTTCATGCGGACACGCATTGTGAGAATGGACAAGAGTTCCTTTGCATCACCTCTAATGACTACGGAAATAAACGAGTATTAGAGAAACTTATGTGTCGATCTAGTAAGTTGTATGCAACCACTATTCGAATAATTGAATCCAATCATGTTATGAGAGATGATTTATGGGATTCTGACACATATAGGCTTTGGCACGACCGTTTGGGACATCCAGGTCGTGACATGATGATCCATATATTAAAGACTTCACACGGACATCCCTTCTTCAGAACAAAAGGAAGTAAAACTCGAAATTTGGATCAAGGAGGGGCACCTGTGCCTCACGGCGCCTTCCCCCTTCAAGTCCGGCCACCTCAAGCCGGCACCGCCATCCCCCTGCGGTCCAAGGGTGGCTTTGACGCCACCTCTGCTCCCCTGACTCAAATTTCTACTTCTAAAGTCAATTGTGACTTCATGGCTCAACCAAAATCTTCATTGGTTGTTTCTCAAGCCCATCCTTCGTTCTGCAAAGCCTGCTCTTTAGCAAAATTAGGATCGAGACCATCCTATGCAAAGGACACCAAAGAAAATATACCATTCTTGCAAAGAATCCAATGTGATATTTGGGGACCTATTCAACCACCATGCGGACCATTTAGATATTTTATGGTGTTGGTTGATGCATCGACACGCTGGTCACATGTCATACTATTGTCCACAAGGAACGCTGCATTTGCTAAACTCCTAGCACAAATAATTAAGTTACGGGCTCATCACCCTGATCATCCTATTAAGTCTATCAGATTAGACAATGCTGGGGAGTTTACATCAAAAACTTTTAATGATTATTGCATGTCCGTTGGGATAGATGTTGAACATCCAGTTCCTCATGTTCACACCCAAAATGGTCTCGCAGAAGCCGCCATTAAACGACTACAAATGGTCGCTAGGGCATTGGTAATGCGCACCAATCTCCCTATTTCTGCTTGGGGCTATGCAATATTGCATGCAGCTGTGCTTATTCGTCTAAGGCCCACTGACACTCAACCCTTTTCTGCGTCCCAGATGGTGACTGGGTATGAGCCTAATGTCTCATACTTATGCATATTTAGGTGTGCAGTTTATGTGCCTATTGCGCCGCCACAGCGCACCAAAATGGGTCCTCAACGACGATTAGGCATTTATGTTGGATATGATTCTCCAACGATTATCCGCTACATAGAACCCTTGACAGGCGATCTCTTTACTGCTCGATTTATGGATTGTCACTTCGATGAGACAGTCTTCCCGTCGTTAGGGGGAGATAAGAACATCAATGTTCAACAGGAACGACAGGAATTGTCGTGGTCTGTCCCCACTCTGTCTCATCTTGATCCCCGAACCGCACAGTCCGAAATTGAAGTGCGGAGAATTCTCGATCTTCAGAACGTAGCAGAATCGATGCCTGATGCGTTTTCTGATATCGCTAAAGTGACGAGATCACACATACCTGCTGCAAACGTGCCTGCAAGGATTGATGTCCCTAAAATTAGAGGACATGACGCCATGTCAAGGGAAATTGAGCATGGCGCCAACGTCCCCTCTCACAGTGATGGTGACGTTGTGGCTAGGCCCATGGCTCCTGCCAGGAAGCGCGGGAGGCCCACAGGTTCGATGGATTCTCGCCCAAGAAAGAAAACGATTTTGGCACAGAATAATCCATTAATCATCGATGTAAATAATCCATCTCATGAGAATATTCCAGATTATGGTTATGTCCAAGAGACATCATTGGGGGACGCTCCAATGTCAGAACCAATTCCAAAGAATAGAGAGATCTCAATGAATTACACTAGTGTACATGAGATGATGGATAGAAATTTTATAGCGATTGATGATGCATTTGCATATCATATTGCAAAAGGAATTATGGAATATGATGATATCGAACCTCGCTCTGTTGAAGAATGTCAACGAAGAGCAGATTGGCCTAAATGGAAAGATGCGATCCAGGCTGAATTGGATTCACTAACAAAGAGACAGGTATTTGGGCCTATAACGCAGACACCCCCAAATGTAAAGCCTGTTGGCCATAAATGGGTCTTTGTTAGAAAGCGTAATGAGAAAAATAAGGTGGTAAGATATAAAGCCCGCCTTGTGGCGCAAGGTTTCTCACAACGCCCTGGAATCGACTACGAGGAGACATATTCTCCCGTAATGGACGTTATAACGTTCCGCTACCTTCTCAGTTTGGTAATTTCCGAAAAACTTGACATGCAGCTTATGGATGTGGTTACAACATATCTCTATGGGGATCTAGATTCAGAGATATATATGAAGGTTCCAGATGGACTTCAATTACCCAAATCAAGTGGCTCTAAACCACGGAGCGCGTTTTCAATAAGATTAAAACGTTCACTATATGGATTAAAACAATCCGGACGGATGTGGTGTAACCGTCTAAGTGACTACTTGATTGGGAAGGAATATATTAACAATGAAATATGCCCATGCGTGTTCATTAAAAGAACAAGTTCCGGATTTGCAATCGTAGCAGTCTATGTCGATGACATGAACCTAATTGGAACTCTAGATGAGTTAAAGGAAACTGCTAAATACTTGAAATCCGAATGTGAGATGAAAGATCTTGGGAAAACACGGTTTTGTCTCGGTTTAGAACTCGAGCACCGTAGTGATGGAATTTTGATCCATCAGTCTGCATATACTCAGAAAATTCTAAGGCGCTTTCATGAAGATAAAGCAAAGCCTGTGAGTACTCCCATGATTGGTCGTAGTCTTGAGCCAGGAAAAGATCCGTTTCGTCCAAAGGATGAGGACAAAGAATCATTAGAGGCTGAAGTGCCCTATTTAAGTGCAATAGGCGCATTATTGTACTTAGCTCAATGCACAAGACCAGACATCTCCTTCACAGTGAACTTGTTAGCTCGACATAGCTCTGCGCCAACACGCCGTCATTGGATTGGTGTAAAGACAATCTTTCGATACCTAAGAGGTACGATTGATATGGACCTATTTTATCCCTACAGAGAAAAAAGGAATGTCGGAAGTTAGGGACCGGACCCCAAGAGGCAACTTGCCACCGTCCATAACATGACCGCCGGCCATGTTGACGCCGCCGCCGCCCATGGTGGCCGGCCTCACCCTACTCCCCTCCATCAAAATGACAATGATGTTTTGCTGGGTTTTGCTGAAGCAGGCTACCTCTCTGACCCTCACAAAGGTCGCTCCTAAACAAGTTATGTCTTTACCATGGGAAACACTGCGATATCTTGGAGGTCTACGAAACAGACCCTTGTTGCTACTTCCTCGAATCATGCAGAGATTATTGCTCTACATGAAGCCGTTTGCGAATGTATATGGCTAAGATCTGTAATTAGACATATTCAAGGAAGTTGTGGTTTGAAGTCTACCACAGATGAACCTACATGCATTTATGAGGATAATGCAGCTTGTATTGAACAAATTAAGTTAGGTTTCATCAAGGGCGACAACACCAAGCATATATCGCCTAAGTTCTTTTATAATCAGCAACAACAATCACTTCTAAAGATTGAAGTGAATCAAATCCGATCAAAGGATAATGTAGCGGACTTATTCACTAAGTCGTTACCTAAATCCACCTTCAAGAAACATGTGAAGAGCATCGGATTGAGAAAGTTATCCGAACTCCCACGATTGTAGCAATCAGGGGGAGATATCGACATCAGGGGGAATTATGATGTCTAGATGTTCGATCTCGAAGAGTGAAGGACGTGTTGTGCTCTTTTTGTCCTTCGACCAAGATTATTTTTATCCCACAGGGTTTTTGTTACCTGGCAAGGTTTTTAACGAGGCAACGGATGAAGCGTCACCACCAAGTTTGAGCGGCACAAGGGGGAGTGTTGAAGGAATATCGATTTAGTGTGCCTTATCAAACTAGGAGTAGTAATAGGAGAGAAGGTTCTAGAATTCCTAATTCTACTCGGATTAGTATTCCTTGTAACATTCGAATATGTACTTTGTAATCCCTATATATATGGCTCCTATTCTCAATAATATGATTACAATTCTCTCTACATTCTCTCTCGAATCTATTTTACTTAAACAGTTATAAACTTCTACCATGACAATTATTCTTTGCATTTAGTTTGCATGGTTGTCAATTTTGATTGCTAATGATTTTTCAATTGGCATTTAAATGTTGATACTATAATGTGCAATTTTTCCTTTTATAATGCATGAAGTAGTAATGGTTTACATTATGTGCTACTATTAATTAAAATTTTAGTTTAATTTGCATTCACTTCATTGTTCAATGCATTATGTTTGTAACATGTTTTGCATTTTTACTTTTCTGTATTAATAGCTGTATATAATATCATTTTACCATTTTCGTACTATTTATTGTGCATCATTGCTGTTAACCTTATGGTTTAGCATATTTTATATGCATTAAAATATTTTTTACCGTTATAACTTGAAAGTTATTCCTGTGGTGTTACCTTCAGAATGACATAAGTATTGTTTCTTCAAAGAAAAAAAACATTGAAATGTTGCCTTCGGATTATTGTTTCTTCAGAAATAATAAAGTTGTTGCCTCTCAATATTTCCATTACCTCTTCATTAAGATGATGTCTCGGTTACCGTTATAAATGCCTTCGGATTATCGTGAATAACACATTGAGCAATTATTTTGTCAATTTTACATTGATGGTTGGGAAGTGCTAGGCTCACACTCACCTGAGTGTGTACGAGCCACATGCAGACATGTATCAAGTTCTCATTGATTTTTAATATTAAAGTACACAATACCAATAAAAGCTGTTTTTGTATTTATTTTTTTCCAGTCCATACCCCTAAGTCCTTTCTTTTCAATCCCAGTTGCAATTTAAACACAATATCTCTCCCACTCGATCAAACACAGCTCCTTGGAGAGAGTCAACTGCTGTAAAACAAACAAGACAATATTGGGGATACCAATCTGAGATTGTAGCTGGGTCATATGGACAGATTCGAGAGGGTGTTGATTATAGATATCCTTGGTACAATTCCTAGATACACCACCCTCTGTCTCTTTATTAAACCCATTTCTAGATTCTGGGTTTTCTTTCTTCAAAATCCCAATTCTTCAAAACCTAGTAATCTTTAGTAATTTAATGCCTCGAAATATTAATCCCCCTACGGTTGATGCCTCCGGAAAAAATGATTGCCTTAAGGTTTTGGGTTACCTTTCGAATTTTCGTTGCCTTTCGGTCGATGTTGCTTCAAAACAAATAAATATGCGGTTTGTATTCATTGACACCTCTATATTGTCCCTTATGCTGAGGCTATTCGTTGTAAAAAAAAAAAAAAAATCTTATTTTTTTGCTTGATCTTACTGATGTGTTAAATTTCATTGAGGATGTTGACTTATACTGTTACTGCTCGTAGGCACAATAAACTTCCTCCCTTTCATCCTGTTTTACTTTTGGAATAGTGCTTTCACCTCATTTTTTTCAAAGGCTCAGACCTGTTCTTACTTAGGACAGGTTGGGTAGGCAACAAAATACACTCATCAATTCATTACATTCTTCTTCTGTGAACACAGAAGTATACATTTAAATTGAACAAAGCTGAGTACTAAAATAAAGAATGTGAAGGCATTCCCTTGAAAAATTCAATCATATACAGACATCATATAGAATTGAATGTTCAAAAGAATACAGGCAAAGTTTGAGCCGGTGACTGGCACCAGAATAAGGTATGCTAAATTTAAGTCACCAAAAAACGCCGTCACCTGCAAGATGAAATGCAAACATGCATGAGAAGGTTGAGTAAGAGAATTCCAGAATATACAACCCCTACCCTATCAATGCAATAGCATTCTAGTTATTGATTTGTACGCACCTCAGAAGAGTAGTGACTTTGCTATCGGATCCACAATTCAATAACTGTAACTGCAATGCTCTGGCCTTGAAGATTATTTTGGTCCACTAGTTTGGGAAGGGCCAGCTCTCTCCACCATGATATCATAAAGTTGCTTCCCATTCTGCTCATCACATAACACCAGATTTCAAATCATTTTATTATTGTTCAATGTCTCTATATGCGCACACGATTCAGTACATTTTGCAAGATAAACCTTTCAAGTACTCTACTTTGTCAGTGTTTAATCCTCTCTTTATATTTTATATAATCTGATGCCAAAACTACTTGTGTTCTTCATCCAAAACCTTGATCAGTTGCTAGCATAAGACTATAGACTTTGAACTTCACAAACAGAGAAAGCTTGGCACTTAGATACTCACAAATATCACCGGAAAGAAATGCACTTGCCCTTCAGGTTTTGTTTGCGTCTCTTTGAAATACACCAGAATAGGGAAATTTGGCCACCAAAGCTCCCAGTTCACAAATGATGAGTATCTACATTCAGTAAATAAGTGACCTGGCTTATCTTATAATGAAATCCAACAGGTTCGTAGATAGAGCATACTTACTTCCAACGGTTTTTACCACCCACGAATACATTTTCACCCGAATTCTCAAGCTCCTCCCCTACTTTTACTTCCTAAAGAAACAAATGTCAGAGACAAGAAGGGAAAGTAATTATAAAGCTGGTGAACATGCATCATATCATTACTAGAACTTCTATTACATCCCAAATAATGAAATTCGTCACTTTGTTTCAGAAAACTAAGTAGGTTGAGTGAACAAACCAGAGCCTCTTCATCGAAGACAAATCTAACTCTAGTAGTCTGGAAGAAGAACACCAGAACAAAATAATCAGATACTTCTCGAATTAACATTTGAACTTGTCTGGTATCAACATTAGCTTGCACTCCAATCATTTCTGGTAGAGTGGTTTACCTGAAACAATAGGAGTAATCCAAGGAGACCAACAGGCGCAGCTGGTAAAAGATTGTTTGTATAGGCTAATCCACCGGATAGACCTGTTTCAGTTTATATATTTGGCATTGTATGTAATGATTCTATAAAGATATGTGTAACATTGTTTATATAAAAGGAGAGTTGGTAGTCAGCTATCAAATGCATGGTTCCAAAAATATATTAGTCAAGAACTGGCAAAAATCCATAGACATCTATACATCAGTTATGATGAAATCAGATTCCCATGGACCCAAAGCAGTGAGTCTGATGCAACTAGAGTTTATTAAACAATTAACTCAGCTCATTTTAAGAGTTTATTGAACCAGTGAATTGTGATAAGATAACTCTGCAAGCATAACTTGAAGCGGAATTTAAGAGCAAGGTACAACATCTACCTAGTAACACAATTGGAATCCGGTAATCCGGCTCAGGTATCACAGTCTCTCTGGTGGTCTTGACTTTCCTTCCAAACTGTCAGATGATGAAAATTGACATCAAGCATAGCACACAGAATTTGATCATCAACAAAATCCAACACCAACCAATCAAAGTTCTTGCTTCTCACCTAATTTTGATTTCCTTATTAGTTTAACACCTCTCATATTGCAAAAGAAACATATGCTAACTCAATTTCAGGCAACAAAAACCAAACCCAATACTTTAAATTAGAGAAGGGTGGAGTAACAAACCACTGAGGTCACCACAAGTGAGCCACCATACTTCTTCCTCAGCAAACTATGATGTAATAGATTGCCATTATTAAGACTCCTGAATCTGCTTACAAACACACCAAGTTCTTTATCTGTTTGAAGAAACACACTTATCAATTCAACACACAGAAGCTACAATTGGCATTCAATTTACAGCACACACGCAGTAAAAAGAAAAAGAAAACCAACAACAACAACAGTGAAATACCAAATTACTTACTTTTTGGAGAGAGAAAACAAGGAGCTGACAAGAGAGCGCTTGCCATGTTGTTTAGTTTGTCTCCAAGTTTTCCAGAAACAATAGGCAATTGTTTCTGAAATGGTTCCAGACTCTGCTTGTGAACACTGATTTGACAGTAAGCACCTCATTTGTTGTAAAGACAGTGTAACTTGATCAGGGGCATTGTGGTCTTTGGGAGAGAAGGGATTGAAAAATCTTTATAAGGTGACAGGGAAGAGCCTTATCTTGTATTACTTGCACTCGTCACCACCAACTATTAAAACTACTTCAGTCTGAGTTTGAGCTCATAGATAGAGTTTCATTAAACCTCTTGTTTTGAAAAACAGACAAGTCTAGAAACCTCATCAAATGGCAACTTCTTCTCTTTGTTTAATACCAGTTTGTTCATTCAAGTCCTCAAACAAACCAGGTACTCTCTCTTTCTCCTCTCTCTGTCTCTCTCACTCAATCTCTGGGCTATTTTATTTAATTGTGATTTTTCTGGTTTTGTGAATTCAATGAGTAATTTGATTGTGTAGGAGTGTTGATTGGAAATTGGGGTGGTGGTAAGGTGCTTCGGGTGAATGAAGCATTTCAGAACTCAAAAGCTGCAAAGACTCAATCTTGGGAGATCAAGGTGAGACATTTAGATGAAACAAGTTTACCCTTTTGTTGAAATTTGTAAAATATTGCATTTCATTGATTTTCTTTGCTCAAGCATAGTACTTGGGACTATATTATGGTGGGCATGACCCCATGAGTTCTTAGATTGTGAAGGAACTGAAATGGGTTGAATGAATTGTAAAATGATGACTTTGAAGTGAATTGAACATCCTTTATAAGCAATTTACATCAAACAAGACTTGGGAAACGAGCTGTTTAGGAGTTTGTATTCGATGCATGTATGGGAATTGTTGTTAAAATTGGTAAACTCAGAATGAATATTGAAGGTTGTTCTTTTCCTTGGAATTCACTTTGGTTTTGTCTTGCAGGCAACAGATGGTAATCAAACCACCAAAAGAAGGAGCATAGTCTGTGCTGATTGTGAAGGAAATGGTAAGTAATCAACTTGTTGTCAAATCTATGTTATGCTGAATATTGGCTTGATGCTTTAGAATCAAATCTCTGAATTTGAGCAAGCATGATTTTCAACTAGTCTGCAACTCTTTACTCTTTTGTTAGTATCCGCATCAGAGGATTTGAGCTAACCTATCTTTTAATTCATTAAAACAGGTGCTATAGCATGTTCTCAGTGCAAAGGTACTGGAGTCAATTCTGTAGACCACTTCAACGGACAGTTCAAAGCCGGTGGGCTATGTTGGCTTTGCAGGTAGCCTTGTTAAACCTCCTTTCTCCTACCATAATATACTATTGGTGTTGAATCCACAAAAACAACATGTATTTACCATCATAATTTCCATTAGACAGCGAAGTTGTCCTATTAGAGAGATCTTAATCTTAAACATCGATTGTCTTTCTTCTTCTGAACCCTTGGTTCCTTTTACAGTTTAGAGCTTGCTTCTGATTATATATGCTATATTTCTTGCAGGGGTAAAAGGGAGATTCTGTGTGGAGATTGCAATGGTGCTGGGTTCATTGGAGGATTCATGAGCACACAGGATTCCTAGAAAGAACAGAAACCCATATCAGACTAAATGGAAAAAATGTTGTTCAGTGTGTTCCTATAGTGAATTTTGTACTACTCCCTGGACATATCAGAGAACTAATTGCCTTGTTTGAGATTGTAATGTTTTACATGTTGTTGAAATCAGCCCAACTTGTTATCGGGTTAGATATGTTGGCTGCATATCTGATTCCACTCTGTTGGTTACTGCATTTTTGTTGAATTTTTGTTGAATTACAATGAGAAAAAAAAAAGGAACAAATTTCAGTTCAGAAGTAAAGTGAGTTATGCTGGTTGGAATTTAGTTTGGGAAAAGAATTAAAAATAAATAAATAAACCAAACGCGCCAGGTAGAGGTCGAACCTACGACTTTCTGCTTAGGAAACAGACGCTCTATCCACTGAGCTACAGGCGCTTAGATGTCCAATAATGTCACAATTAATATTAATATTATATAACATTTTCATTCCAATACAGATAGATATGAGAATTTTACATCTTCCACGTATCGTTAATGAATATTGCGGTAAAAATGCTCCGGATATGTATGGATCTGGTTACAGATTTATGCTAAGTAGGGATGGGAGGACTGAGAACATCATATATAACACATACACATACAAACGGAGAATAGAATTAAAACTAATGAGATTAATATTATTGATCAATTCATAACAAAGACGAACATGAACAAAACTAATATAGTCGGGGGTTTAATCACGTTTGTCACTACTACTTATTGTAACAAACTAGTTATTATCTGAAATTAAATAAACTACGACTACTCGATCTCCAAAGCTTTCAACCTTGATAGTTCTTCTCGCACTTGTTGTAGCAAGAACCCAAATAGTTGCTCCCTCTATGAGCATTAGCAGCAGACTTATAAGCACATCCAAGAGTACAATGATAGTGTTCTGGCTTCACATTCGCCTTGTTAATGGTGCACTCGAGCATTCATGTACTTACGGAAATCGCCTTACCGAAATGAATTTTACGAAAGCTAAACTTATCAGGTGATGAAATCATGGATTTTTTACCAATTAAGGCACCTAGTAGCACGCTCAATGGCACATAGACCTACGTCGACTAAACCCTCCGGGCCCCGGCTTAGCAGAACCCGAACCTTCTGATGATGACGGTAGTGGATGATTTGGAGACAGAATGGGAGGCGTTGCATGATCATCACCTTCATTATGAGCAAGAGCCGCTACTGCTAGCCCGAGTAGTACTAGTAGCATGAACACGGAAAACCTACTGTTTGTTGTGAATGCCATGGCTAACAACTACTCTACCTCTCTATTCTTTAGCTATGAACTTTGGTTATGTTCCATGTTGAACGCAAAACTCTGTATTTATAGCATTGCTGGTCCAGGGTTCTTCGTCCATGTATGGTAATATTAGAGGAAAATATTTGAGTCATGATTATGATGCCATGATGGAACAATTGGATGAAAATGAGCACATAATTCATGAGTAATTAGTTGGATAAAATCGATATTACTACATCATTACCTGGAAATTGATCATGTATGCTAATCAATGCTTGCTACATACAGAATAATTCCATTATTCCATGCAAGATGATTATGAACAAACGACATGATGTAAGTACCTACATGTATCTATAATGTACATACACATATTGATCGATGCTAAGCACCAAATTGATTTATCAATCAAAGATATATATATTTAGCTAGATAATTAATATTGATTGAAGGCTATATTTATGGTACTATATATCATGAAGAGAAAATTTTTCAAACAGTACCCGAACTAAGGCCGACTCCTAACTTCAGTACCCAACTATGCAAAACTATCACTTTGGTACCCCAAGTTTGAAGCCCGACCCAAGAACGGTACACGCCGTTCATGACGGTGTTAAGAGCCCAGCCACGTGGCATATTTTGACGGGTAATTCGGTCCAATTTTTTTTTTTACTTAATTAAAAAAAAATTTATGAAATCAATTTTTTTTGTTTCTTTATCCCTTCTGTTCTTCTCTTCAAGGACACACACTCTCTCTCTCTCTCTCTCTCTCTCTCTCTCTCTCTCTCCTCTGTTCTTCTTTGTTCTTTACTTCACTTTCTTCTCGTTGCTCAGAGCCATACTTCATAATTGAATACACACAAAGCTAAGCAAGCATCAAACTTGAAATTTAGATAAGGGAAGAAGAAGAAGGGATCTGCAAAAGATAAGGGAAGAAGAAGAAGGGATCTGCAAAATAAGGTTTGGGTGACGAAATGACCCAAATACCCATCCAAATTTAGCATGTGGATTGTTAATTAGTTAACACCGTCATGGACGGCGTGTATGAATGTTGGGTCGGGCTTCAAACTTGGTGTACCAAAGTGATAGTTTTGCATAGTCGGGTACTAAAGTTACGAGTCGGCCTAAGTTTGGGTACTGTTTGAAAATTTTTCTCTATCATGAATTACAAATTACAGGTGGTGTAAATTGATGGATTGTGATAGCTTATGATTGATATGCTTGTATTAATGGAAATAAATTCCTACGTATCTAATCTTTCGTTTGTATAATTTAGTATTCAATTAGCTATAGCTTGATAATGCTTGCAAGCAAATTAGTGACTTTAATTTTTTTTAGTTGATTGATGGCTGGTTGGACGAGAAATTTGTTTAGGCAACCGTCAAACCATGTAAAGATCTTTGAATAGTTATTGGGTCCAATATGTTTAAATTAAGAAAAAGAAAAAATTATCAAAACTAGCATTTCCTCACACATGCTCTGCATGTGCAAGTTATTATTATTTTTTTAAAAAAATAAAAAAGAAAAGAGTTAATTATTGCAGAGAAAAGATAATGAGGAGAGAAAAGTGGATTGTGGATTTTTTGTTTATTTTTTTAATAAAATTATATTTTGTAAATGTCTTAATTATCCTTCTAATTTAATTAATTCTCAAAGTTTATTAATTTTCTAGGGTAATTTCTGTCAGAATTCTAGATTTTGGCTAACCTCTTCTCTTACCCAATTTAAAAAGAAATGACTATTCTACCCTTAACTTAATTAATGAATTAAACACTGTCACTCACTCACTCACTCATCTCTCTCTCTCTCTCTCTCTCTCTCTCTCTCTCTCTCTCTCTCTCTCCTATTGACCTCCGTTGTTCAGCGCTCGACCCAGCCCCTTCGGTGCTTGACCGAGGCGGGTGGCGAAGGAGAATGATGATTTGGTGTGCCGGTGACGGAGAAGAACGATGATTTGGTGCCTAGAGCTTTTTCTGAGTGCCCAAATCAATTTCTTTCTTTTCGTTTTTGTTTTTTTTTTTGGAAAAATGGGGGCAGAAGCCCCAGAAGGAAAGAAAAATGGGAAAAAAAAAATCTATTGGGGGGCAATAGACGTTTTGAATTTATGTAATCTCCTCGTTTTTTTTCTTTAATCAAAGTTTTATTTGTCTAATTTTAGGGAGATTAGTTCTCATTCCAACGACCAAAAGTTCTATTGGGGGACAATAGAGGTCTATTAGGAGGCAATAGAGGTTTATTGGGAGGTAATATTCTTAGAAACATTAATTACTCACTTAAAATTGTGGACTTATAGTCAGAATCACATGTTATTATTATTATTATTATTTTTTTTTATTTTTTTTTTTTGCACCAGCTTGCTGGTTTTTTGTTGTTGTTCACCTTAAACTTGATTATTACACTATATTGTAACCGCTTAACCGCAAAAGGACAACCTTATAATCGTTGGTGGAAGTTGCATCTTGTTTTTATGATCACTGTATAAGAACAACTCCTTGTAGCTCTAGGAACACCAAGAAGGCAATGAGGAGTGGGAACAGCAATAGTTTAGTCATTTTTCCTAGAATTTATTTTGTTTGATGAGTATATATTGAACACTCTGATGTATATATTTATACCAAGAGCATATTCCTGGATGCAATCACAGCATATTCCTGCTCATTCTAAGCCCCTTTATTAAAGAAACTGTGGACATTAAATATTCCCCCAAAGGTAAAAATTTTTGCTTGGACTCTTATTAGAGGAAGTTTAAAGACTAGAGATCGTCTTTCTGTTTTTAATCCTAATATCCCTCATTCATGTCCTCTCTGTAACTTTGACACAGAATTTATTGATTATCTCTTTTTGAACTGCTCTTTTGCGAGGCAGGTTTGGCATCTTGCCAATATTATTATTCCCAATAGTTGGAATGACTCTTTCTTTGCTCGGTTAGATCTTGTTACTTGTTAGTAAGCACCACTCAGATGTTAATATTTTAAGCCATATTTCTTAGTTGCCTGGTCTATTTGGCATACTCGGAATAAAGTTATCTTCCAGCAGTTGACCGCTTTCCTTAACAAAACAGTGTTTGGGGCTTTCCATCTGGGGTTCAACTACTGCAAAGCCAACCCTAAATTTTCTTGCCCTAAAGTTTCTAAGTTTTTTCACATCAAATGGCAGCCCCCTGACCATTTACAAAGTGAAGCTTAATTTTGATGGTTCAGTCAGACAAAGTGTAGCTACCATTGGCTTTCTGCTCAGAAATTCTGATGGGAAACCCGTTGTTTGCTGCTTGACGTAGTTTAGATAGCACTAATACTCTTGTTGCTGAAGCTACAGCTTTAAGAGATGGGCTGCATACGGCTTTATTGCATCAGTATCAAAGTGCCATTGTTGAAGGAGATCCTAAACTTCTCCTGGACTGTATAAATCTGAGGACTGCTGTTCCATGGCAGATCAAGGCTCTAGTTCAAGATATCAACAAGCTTGCTGCTCAGTTCCAATCTGTTGTGTTTAGACACATCTATCGGGAGGCTAATTTTGTGGCTGATTGACTTGCTAACTTGGCTCATAGTGCCCCTAATCCCTCTGTTTGGTTTTTCTGCCTTCCCTTGTCCGTGTCTCCAACGTTCCAGTTGGACCAACTCACCAACTGGGCAGGGTCGTTCCTAAAAATTTTGTGTTGTAGTTTTGTTCTCTGTTTTTCTTTTGGCCTCAAAAAAAAAAAAAAAAAAAAAAATTATACCAAAAGCTTTCCAATCATGACCCTGTTCGATTTCTATCTATGCATTGCTTCACAAATGAATGACTAGGTGATTACACAGTACTTTCATATAATCAGTGTTTTAAGAGTTTTTCGAGTGATACGGCAACCTACTGATAAAGAAATGGAAGGCACTTCATAAATTTAAAAGGCTTGATAGGATGAAGCTTATTTACATAGTGAACAATTGTTTTTCTATAGCAGAGTGTAATCCCATGTCTCCAGAGACGAAGTTTACAACATCAAGCTAAAAGAAACAGAAGATCACAACAGCAGTAGCAGCAGCACTATCATGACAATATTAGACGGAGAATTTCCCCTGAATGTTTGAATGATTTCTCTGTTTCTTCCAAGCAATGGTTCTTCTCCTCCCTCGTCCAGCTCTGATGCATTATGCATATAAATAATATATAGTCAGATCAAGCAAAGAGATGCAGACGAGACATGTTTTGCAATCAAAAAGCAAGGAACTTACCTCTGCAACTTTGTTCAATTTCTCCCTCACATTCTGCAACAATTGGGAAAGTTCACCATCCCATTTATAGAATTCCAAATCTTTCTTGTCGAGGATCATTTCAGCCACCTGAAGTAGGGGAAGAACAAAAGAACATCAGTTAAGAACTTGAACTGAAAGACGATCAGACGCAGGTTGAGATCCATGTCTTTATTGCACATAAATATATTGCTCTATCTACAGTTAGCTATCATGTTAAAGTCGAAAGCTAACCCTGTGGCAATCAAAACTTGTTTCTGTAAAGTCACATATCTAGAAACAGAAATATCACTCAGTCCCTGAGTTCAGACACTGAACCAGCTCCACACACTTGAATACGATATACCCCAATGAATATTAATATGCGAGTGCAGACAATTTTGAAGCATTATTTCTATACCTTTTTCCCAATCATTCGTCCACCAGCTGAATGAGCAAAGTATATATTGTAGAAGTGGCAGAGAAATGCTTGAGGATCCTTCTCCGACAGTTCCTTAAGATACTCAGCATAGGTTACACCAGGAGCAGAAGGTTCTGGTATGGCATGGCCTTGCTCCTTGAACCACTCCAAATCTTTTGCCAACTTTTCGGACCTTTCCAATCCAGTATCTCTAAACTCAGCATCTATAGCCAAAAGACCACATAACAACATTACATGTTAGGGCTAGGTAAAGTAACAGTACATAAACACATGAACTATTCGAAGACGTGCACAAACACACAAAATATAAGAAGTCTGACAAGATAACAATGTCGTGATGATTACTACAGAACATGTTTTCAAATTGCAGATTAGAAACAAAGGAGTCGCAGGTCCAATGCTTCAGGCAACATCTATATTTCCAAAGTAATAAAAGGACTAAAAGGAAAGCCTGATTGAACCTCTGATTATACAATACAACCCAAGTGCTATATGTACGATGGTAAGACCGATGCAGCATCTTAACATAATGTTCTTGCGAGAAATACATATGAACATATAGAAAATTAGAAGTCGAAATTAACAGGAACAAAAATTCTGTCTCACAACATCTGCAAGTTATTGAAAGCAAATGCTAGCTCCTGAACTCAAACTCGTTGGTACACCTATTCCAGTATCACTCACTGTAATGCAAAGGTCTAGTGGAGATAGTACATAAACAAAACCAGAGAAGTATAAATGATTGATGCACAATCACACACCTACGTGGCCCAAAAATCATTCAATACACTGTGTAACAAGATGAGATATAACACTTTTTCACATGAAAATCGACCGCTAATCACAAAACCAAAACCATCCACACAATCAAGCACTAAAAACTCACAAGAAGGGAAGGGAGCCTCGTCGACAATCCCCTCAAGGGTGTCATACACCAACTTGCTATCCACAAGAAACCTCAAGTACCCATCAAGCGTCGGGTCCCACTTGGCCACCGGCCTCTCCTGAGGCTCCTTCACCTCCTTCTCACCCTCCTTAGCCTGGTCCCTAGTATGCAACTTCATTGCCACAAACCTCATCTCCTCCACAAACCCTTTTGCCTCTCCGGGGTACCTCTTCTTCGGCATCTCCGCCGTCGTCGCCGACACAACTCCGGCGGCAGCCGCCTTCGTGGGAAACCTAGTAGTCATCTTGGGAAACGAAGCGGAGAATTTCTTGGGCAAAAAATCAGACCCTAAATTGGGGTTAGCGAGGAACTGGGTCTTGTTAAAAAGGGTCTGGGATTGCGAAATTGGGGTTAAAGAAGCCATTTTTGGGTTTCAAAAAGACTCTGAGCTTTGAGACTTTGAAGGTGAGGCGTGTACGGACTGTTGTGGGATTAATATAATACAAACAGGGGAATAATTTTTATGGGCTTTGGCTTAAGAGGGCGGTTCACGTACTCTTCAAGACAAAGCGATGGAGTATTGTATTGGAATTATTGAATTGAAATATTGATGATGATGGTGGGTGAGAGAAAGTACGGGGGTTTGTCTGTGTTTTGTTTCAATCAAAAAAAAATTGGGTAAAAAATTTTCAATCTTGGATAATAGCCCTTTATACTGGTGTATATTGCTATTTCTGGTTCCTGGTAGGATTGAGGATAGCAAGAGCCAAGAGTCCGTGCTAGACGACGTCGTTGGGAGTGGAGGGTTGAGATGGTAATAGTACTTGGAAGTACTTGTGGATGGCTAACTACCGTGTGGAACAGTCTTTTGACTCGATTCTGTGCTTCTTTCCTTGCAAAAAAAAAAAAAAAACATTATGATAAATTTTAAATACATCCTCTTAATTGCATCTTTAGCAATGCTAGCCATTTTTTAGTTAAATTTTAGCTAAAGTAGCTAAAAAGTCATTTTAGCTAGCCACTTTAGAATTACGTCTACATCAATGCTCTCTATTTTAGCTAGTTTTGAATTTATATTATTTTTTACGTCTGGAAACAAAGTGATTGATAATGATGTATTCATGTATCCAAGATATATTTGGTGGTTTTATAACCTTCTTCAATATGTTTCAACCAATTTGGTTGCTTGCTAATTTTTCATGTGGACTACAATTATTTCATCTGCCATTGACGTTCATGTATGATCTTGAAGAGACGTCGATTGTACCATGAAGATGAGGAGAAACTTTAACCTATAAGAAAATATTTAATAAATTTTTGATATATAAAGCATTTAATTCTTATTTATTTTGTGGATTCTTCTTTGTTTTTATTTTATTTATTTACTAATAAGGAAGGATATAGATGGAAGTTTGACGACAAAAAAAAATAGGGGATGTGCATTAAGTAATTGGGGGTGTATATATAAAACTTCTCTAACATTATTGTTCCCCTCAAAGATTAAAATATATATAGGGTGATTCTAGTCGGACATCCAAATTTGCTATATAGACCTTTCTTTTTAAAAAAAAAAAAAAATTAATGTCAATTGTACCCCTAATTGAAAAAAAAAATCAATCTCAATTTCCCTACTTCATTGCCCTGTTGCATATCCTTATTCTCTTTCTTTCTCTCCTCATATTTGTATGTAAGAGCTACTCATAAAATGCTGCCAAGTTGATCAGAATCTTTTGCAGGTAGTCGGCCTTTCGTTTGGCTTTTGCAATTATTTCAATTTGACTTTATGGTGGAGGTTGCTACCCACAAATTCATAATTAGGACTTTTGGTTTCTTAAAATTAGTTCATGATGGATGAACTGATTTTGTTTCCCCTGGAGAATTTGATCAAAGTTCATCTTCCCAGTCATCACTATCTTGCTCCATCAATTATGTCAAAAGCTTGGTAATGACATCGCACGGAAGGGAGAGAGGGGGAGGGAGAGAGGGCGAGAGAGAGAGGTGTCATATTCTGGGGTGGCCATAGCATCATCAGTTATCACAGATGTTAGGTCGTAGAGATAGGTGCAGCCCGTGGAGGAGGTGGGAAGTGAAAACAAAGTAGGGGCAAAATTGAAAATTTGATGTACAAAAATATTAAAGAAGGTTCAAATAGCAAATATGGAGGTCTGAATAGAACCACTCATATATATATATCATTGTTGCTACCTAAGAAGAAGGAAAAAAATTTAAGGTTTTTTTTTTTCCTATTGTTAGTTAATGTTTGTTTGTCGATTTAAAGTTAATACTTCGACCCACCTCACTACTTCTAAATTACAAGTTTATGATCACTCATAATCTTGCCTAAAGTCAATTATCTAACTTTTATTCAAGAGAAGAAAATAGAATGGGTAATGATATATAGGCAGCATCATCTAATTACATTAGTAGAAAGAAACAAATTTTTTTTTCCTCTTGTTTTTGAATCAAAGAAATATATCATTCATCTCAAGAAAAAAAAAATATATTATTCTTGTTGCTCACCCAAGAAGAAGGATACTAAGATAAAATTGGTCATTGAACTATAGATGAATTGATAGCTTGTTTCAAATTAAAAAAGACAGATTTTAAGGTCTTTTTCTATTGTTACTAAATTTTTTGTCGATTTATATTTAATCCTTCGACCACCTCACTATTTTAAAACTACGAGTTTGTGACCACTAAACTCAATTTATCTGTGTCAACAATATATTCTATGTAAAGTTCATTATCTCTGCTATACTTAAGAGAAGAAAATAGAATAGTAACGATATATAACCGGCATCATCTAGTAACATTATTTTTGCTTAATCTAAGAAGGAAGAACAATTTTAATGTCATTTTTTTTTGTTGGTACATGTGTATTGATTTATATTTAATACTTCGACCACTTCACTACTTCTAAATTACAAGTTTATGACCATTAGACCTAATTTTTATCTTGCCTAAAGTCTACAATGTATTCGGAAATATGCAATTTATTATCTCTGCTTTCTTAAAAGAACGAAATAAATTGAGTAGCACATGTACTTGCAAAATTCGTGTAGGCATATGGAGTTCAAGGTGGTTCATGTTCAACGTGAAGCCAATAGAGTAGTACATGTACTTGCAAACCATGCTCTAACTTTTAGTACTAGTCATATTTAGTTTGCTATTGCTCCCAAAACAATAAGGGAGGTTATTTTAAACGATTGCAATTGTTAAATGTTTCAATGAATATATTTTCAAAACAAAAGAATGTAGACATGAAACTATAGACAAACTAAAGGAATAGAGGCGTTTTAGTTTCAATTGAAATTAGAGCAACACTTTTTTGTTGGGTACTAATCTGACCTAGCCGTCTCTCTGCTAGGGTTTCTCGAGGTTTCTTCCTTGATCAAATTTCAATACCTTCTGCCCCGATGGCTGGCACGGGTATTGGCTCAACGGCGTTGGCGCATGGCTCTGCACGGGTGTCGCTGGGTTCCGTGGGGCTTGAGGCTCTGAAGGTGGATCGTTGGTACATGGTGGGGCGTTTACTTGGACCCAAAGCCTTGTTTCCTGGGTTCAAAGGAACAATCTCTTTAATCTGGAGGATTCGTTCGGGGCTAACGATCCAAGATGTGGGGGATCGGTTTGTGCTTCATTTCGATCGAGAAGTTGATCGGAACAAAATATTGCATGGAGGCCCATGGTTCTATAAGAATACCATGCTTGTGCTGGGAGTGTACGATGGGTTAGGACCAGTGGCGGAAGTCCCTCTAAATCTTTTGGAGACTTAGGTCATTGTTAAGGGTTTACCACTGGTTCTTCAGAACAAGACAGCGCTAGGCGTCCCTCGGCAGTGTAATCTGTTAAGAAATGACTGAATGATGGTTTGATTCATTGATTCAACAATAATCTATACAACATATATACAAGTGGAGCACATGCTCATACAATAAAGCCGTGAAACATTCCTCAAAAACAGGTTTCCATGTTTAGTGGGATTCCATGTTTAGTGGGATTATAATATAATTCTCAATACTCCCCCTCAAGTTGGAGAGTGTAGATCGTGAACTCCCAACTTGTCTCTTAGTGTCAGAAATTGATCTTTCCCCAAAGCTTTTGTGAATATATCTGCTAGTTGGAAGCGTGTAGGTACATATGAGGGACGAACCATTCCAGCTTGCAGTTTTTCTCTGACTATGTGGCAATCAATGTCAATGTGCTTTGTACGTTCATGGAAAACAGGATTTTCCGCTATATGCAAAGCTGCCTGATTATCACAAAACAATGTTGTAGGATGCACTTGTGAAACTTTTAGATCATGCAGTATATAACGCAGCCATGTCAATTCTAAGCATGTATTAGCCATTGCCCTATATTCGGCTTCTGCTGATGATCTAGAGACATTTGTTTGTTTCTTAGATTTCCATGAGATGAGAGAATTTCCAAGGAAGACGCAATAACCTGTAACTGATCTCCTTGTCTCACGGCATCTTCCCCAATCAGAATCACAAAAGGCTTTTAGGTTAAGGTTGTTGTTGACAGAAAATAACAATCCTTGACCAGAAGTACCTTTAATGTATCTGAGGACTCGTATGGCAGCATCCCAATGAGGTTGTCGAGGCTGATGCATGAATTGACTCAATGTTCGAACAGGGTAAACTATATCCGGCCTTGTGACAGTAAGATAAATTAGTTTGCCGACCAGCCTTCTATATCTAGTTGGGTCTTTCAACAATGCTCCATCTGTAAGAGTGAGAGTTAAATTTTGTTCCATGGGAAAAGCATGCGGGCGAGCACCCAGAAGCCCTGAATCTTGCAAGATGTCAAGTGCGTATTTTCTTTGAGACATAAAAATGCCTTTCTTGGAACGTGAGAATTCAATGCCCAAGAAGTACTTTAAATCTCCAAGGTCTTTCATGCAGAAGCGTTTAAGAAGAAATGCCTTGAGTCGCTCCATTTCTTGAAGATCATTTCCTGAGAGGAGTATGTCATCAACATAGATAAGAACTGCAGTAAATGAGGTACCTTGTGCCTTTGTGAAAAGAGAATAATCTGCCTTTGATTGATGATAGCCAGCTTTCTGGATGGTATTTGAAAAGGTGGAAAACCAGTTTCGGGATGCTTGTTTGAGTCCATAAAGAGATTTGTAGAGCCGACATACAAGATTCTCCCCCTGTCGGCGAAGTCCAGGAGGAGGCTGCATGTATACTTCTTCATGTAATTCGCCATGGAGGAAAGCATTCTGAACATCCAATTGATGGATAAACCAATGACGGGAAGCAGCAACAGTAAGGAGGCATCTCAGAGTAGTGAGCTTGGCTGTTGGGGAGAATGTCTCTTGATAATCCACACCCTCAACTTGAGTGTAGCCTTTTGCAACAAGACGAGCCTTGTACCGCTCAATAGTGCCATCAGACTTGTACTTTATTTTGTAGACCCATTTGCAGCCTATCGGTTTATGACCATCAGGGAGAGGAACCATACGCCATGTATGGTTGTGTTGGAGTGCTTCCAACTCTGCATTCATTGCTTGTTGCCAATGTGGATCAAGGATAGCTTGAGCATAAGAGGTGGGCTCGGTGTGACCTGTAATGGTAGCGAGAAAGGAGCAATGTGCAGAAGAAAACCGAGAATAGGAAAGAAAATGAGACAGAGGATATTTGGTACCTGGTGTAGGACGAGGCCCTGAGGTAGAGCGAGTGACTTGGTTGGACATGTGGTAGTCTTTATGCCATGCTGGTGGTTTCGTAGAACGGGTGGAGCGACGAGGGGAGGGTATGAGTTGTGTAAGATCATCAAGTATGATGTCTTGGTCAGTTGGAGAAGGCTCAGTGGGTGTGGTCGTGGTGGTGCTAAGATCTGGAGCAGGTGAAGTGGCATGGTCTGATGGGTGTGAGCTGGTAGGTGAGATGTTAGTATCTGGAATGGTGGGCTGAACTGATGATGCAGGAGTAGTGTTTGGTGTGTGATAGTCTGGGTCAAGCATGGGAATCGAGTGTGGTGAATGTGAGATGTGTGGAAGAGAGAAAGGAAAGATGGTTTCAGAAAATTTGACATCACGGCTGACAAAGAATTTTTTGGTCTCCAAATTATAAAGTTTATAGCCTTTTTGACCAGTGGGGTAGCCAATAAAGACACAACGGTGAGCTCTGGAATCAAATTTTTGAGTAGGATGAACAACAGTTGCATATGCAAGACAACCAAAAACTTTTAAATGATCAAGGCAGGGGGGACGATTGTATAATATTTCAAAAGGTGTTTTGTTGGACAGCAATGGAGATGGAAGGCGGTTAATTAGGTAGACTGCTGTCAAAACACACTCCCCCCAAAAGGAAAGGGTTAGGTTGGATTGGAAAAGTAAAGCACGTGCTACAGTGATAATATGTCGATGTTTGCGTTCAACAACTCCATTCTGTTGTGGAGTGTAAACACAAGTATGTTGATACTCAATGCCATTTGTGTGAAAAAAATCTCTCATGGATAGAAATTCAGACCCATTATCGACCCTAATAGTTTTAATGTGTGCATGAAATTGAGTACGAACAAAAGCAACAAATGACTTTAAAAGAGATTGAGTGTTATGCTTATGGTGCATCAAAAAAACCCATGTGCATCTAGTAAAATCGTCCACAATGGTAAGGAAAAAATGTGCTCCGGAATGTGTGGGAACTTTGTGAGGACCCCATATATCACAATGTAATAAATCAAAAGGAGCATGAGTTGATATTGAACTTAAAGGAAATGGAAGTCTTGTTTGTTTAGCCATGGGACAAACACTACAATTATTATCAAAAGACACATTACTGGGGGATAGCAAGGGAGAAACTAATTTAAGACGAGAAGGAGATGGATGCCCAAGTCGCATATGCCACAAGGTGGAGGGATGTGAGACTTGATGTGTGGTAGGTCCTTTCAGCAACGGAGTCATGTAATAAAGACCACCACGTTGTTCACCCGAGCCAATCATCTTCCCCGTAGCCAAGTCCTGTAAGACACAGAAGGTGGGAAACAAAATAGCACAACAATTTAGAGCACTAGTGACTTTGCTGACAGACATGAGATTTAAACGAAAGGATGGTACACATAGGACCTTTTTTAAGGTGATATCAGAATTAAATGGGATGGTGCCAGTGTAAGTGATAGGAACCGCAGATCCATTGGGTAAATTAACAATGGGTAGTGATGTGAGATTTGCTTTAGTGAAAAGAGTGGGATCAGATGTGATGTGGTCTGTAGCTCCGCTATCCAAAATCCAAGGTTGAGTAAATGCAGAATTAATTGAAACATTATAAGAAGGAGATAGACCTGCAGCATTTGCAAAAGCGTCATTACCAGAAGCATTTTGTGTGGTCATCATAGAAATGGTCTGAGCCAATTGCAGAAGTTGCTCTGGTGAAAGCCTATGCAAAGGATTTGGTAAAGTTGCTGAAGTTGATGCCTGAGATTCTTGTGGAGGAAGGATAAGGCTTGTATCTGTTGCATTGGCGGCATGGAAGGAACCACTTGGGTTGCCTCCACGTTGCTGTTGTGATCTATTGTTTTGTCTGCTGCCTTGATTTCCACAATTTCTTTTATTTCTGCATCTATCATCGGTATGACCTCTCTTGTCACAAAATGTGCAATAGTATTTCAGAATTCGACATGTTTCAATGGTATGGCCATCTTTGTCGCAATGACTACAATGCTTGTTTGTGAAATTATTCAGGAAATTTGGTGAAAAATTACTTGCCCGATTCTGAACTGCAGCAGCTATAGAGAAGTTCTCAGTTGATCTTGATGTCACCTGTCGTTGTTTCTCATCTTGACTAACGATTGAGTAAGCTTGACGAACATTAGGCAATGGTGTCATCATGAGGATGTTGCTGCGAACACCATTATAGGTGTCATTAAGCCCCATAAGAAATTGCATCAGCCTATCTTCTTCTCTTTGTTTATTATGTGCTTCCATCTGACTGCAAGCTGGAAGATCTCGATATGTCTCTAATTCATCCCAGAGACCTTTGAGTTGTGTATAATAAGTCTGGACTGTCATGGTGTCTTGTGAGTGGGAGCCAATTGCTTTTTGAATTTGATAGACTGTTGGTGCATTATGTTGTGAAAATTGATGTTTGAAGTCATCCCATACCTGATGTGCGGTTTTTGCATGAATAACGCCTTTGGCAAGATCTGGTTCCACTGAGTTAGCAAGCCATGATAAAATCATACTATTGCATTGATTCCAGAGAGCGTATTCAGTTGGTTGTTCTGTTTGTGAAGGAGGCTTAACAGAACCGTTGATGAAGCCAACTTTATTCTTTGCTGTGAGGGCATGAAGTATAGATTTACTCCAGTCTGAATAATTGGCCCCGTTCAATTTTGATGAAACAAGTACGTGGCCGGGGTGATCTGATGGATGAATGTAATATGGATTTGATGCAACCATGATACTGCTGCCTGAAGGTTTCTCTTTTTCTGGTACGTTTGTATTTGTCATAATGGTTGTGTTGAGGGCTTGCTGGGATTTGAAAAATAGGAATCATGCACCAGGATGATGCTCTGATACCATGTTAAGAAATGACTGAATGATGGTTTGATTCATTGATTCAACAATAATCTATACAACATATATACAAGTGGAGCACATGCTCATACAATAAAGCCGTGAAACATTCCTCAAAAACAGGTTTCCATGTTTAGTGGGATTCCATGTTTAGTGGGATTATAATATAATTCTCAATATAATCCGATTTGACCAGACAGCCCTTAAACAGAAGGAAGAGGAGCACCGTATCCGCCTTGTACTTGATGTGCGTGATAGGGTCCAGGTTTGGATGGTGGTTGAGTTCTCGCCGACGGTGGCACCGGAATTGACGCTGGTGTACAAGAAGCTAAAGGGGTTTTGCTGTAACTGTGGGTTTTTCATACATGATGCTGCAGGATGTGATTCTCTGCTGGTGAAGGAAAAAGAAGAGATCTGCGCGCAAATCTCGGCGGCAGCTATGGCTGGGCTCTCTCTAACATCAGGAAGTCACGGTATTGGGGAGGACAGCGGTGGGGAGATGTCAGGCAGTAGCAAGGGACTGGTAGAGGCCGTGTTGCCTTTGGTGGGTGATGTGGTGATATCGGAACCTATAGGAGCTGAGGTGGGGGGAGTCCAAGTGCCACTGGAAGTCCATGCATCACTGACCTCCAATATTCTTGGAGCCACAGGTCCAGTTGCGAAGGCCTTTGCAGGCTAGGGTTTAATATGGCTGAGTTTCTAAAGAATTGGGTTGTGCAGCCTAACACGAGTAAGGGGTTTGGGACTGGCTCTAGGGGAGGTATCACCGTTGGTGATGTCTCGACCATTGCGCTCGAGTGGTGGTAACGAAGTGATGGTTTTGCATGATCCTCGTGTGCAGCCTTTACTTGGGGCTAAAAGGAAGGCAATGGATATTCTGGGTAGAGTTGGCTAGAGATATGTCAACCCCTCTACTCCCCTGCTCAAGGTGGATGATGAAATGCAGTTGGTGCTCCAACATAAGAATAGTAAGCTCGTGGTTTCTCCACGGAAGAAGAAAGTGGGGCGCCCTAAGGGGAGTACGAATAAGCCCAAGTGTGCTAGAATTCTGGATAAGGAGTTGCAAGGCAATTAAGAAGCAGAGGAAATGAAAAGCACGTGAGGAAGGTGAGGGTGCTTTATCCCCATCTGTAGCTACTGAAGCCTTGAACCAGGAGGATGGGACTTCGGAGCAAATGGGAGAGGGTCTAATAAATGGGGGTGCTATGGCATCCTCATTCACTAGTACTATTTAGTTTTTGTTTTGGGTCGCAGAACCGGCTACTCGGTTGGAACTTTTATTTTATTAGCTTCTCGGTAGTTAGGTTTTGTTAGAATAATGGTGCGTAACTTCTTAAAAGGTGGGTGTACTTTGGATTGCGGAGTTTTCTGTTTGTCTAGAGTAGGTTCTCTGTAAGTCTTAAAGGACGATGATTTATTGTCGACTCCATTGGGGTGTGTCGTTTGGTACTGCTTGTTGAATTATAAAATCGGGTTGACCTCTTTCGATTTAAAAAAAAAATGAATATCTTTTCAGAAAGTAAATAAATAAATGAAATGAGTAAAGATCTAAAGCGCCTTTTACGCGAAGTTTGTTTCTCGCATTGTAGTTTCATTTTGTAGAAAAGTGGGATGTGATTTTATTGTTTAAAAAAAGTGGTTAGCAAATATGGATGTTATAAATATATATCTTGTGGGCAAGAAGGTGAACATCAAAGACGCTTTGGCCGAGTGGTTAAGGCGTGTGCCTGCTAAGTACATGGGGTTTCCCCGCGAGAGTTCGAATCTCTCAGGCGTCGAATCTTTTTTGACATTTTTTTTTTGTTTTTCCATGGGCTCAAACAGACTCCTTGCAATGGGCTTTAATGGCCCAAGAGTAGCTGTGGTCGCACCACAACGGCACGACCCATTGATAAATGGCCTAGACAAATATTTATTTCTCAACTCAATTCTTTTACTTTGGGATTCATAAGCCATCCCACTCCTTCAATTTACACCATCTCTAATTGGTAATTTCGATCATTGATATATTAGTACCATAAATATACACCTTATATCAATCAGGCCGTCAATCAGTATTAATTATCTAGCTAAATGAATCTTTGATGTGCTTACTGCCTAGGATTATATCAATATTATTGCATGTACATTATAGGTACATGCAGGTATGTACATTATGTCGTTTGATCATAATCATCTTGCATGGAATAATGGAATTATTCTGTACGTATGTAGCAAGCTTTGATTAGCATACATGATCAATTTCGAGGTAATGATGTAGTAATATCGATCTTATCCAACTAATTATTCATGAATTATGTGCTCATTAATTGTCATCGAATAATTACATGCATTATAATCACGACTCAGAAGAAAATATTTAATATTACCATACATGGACGAAGAACCCTAGACCACCAATGCTATAAATACCGAGCTTTGTGTTCAACATGGATGAAACATATAACCAAAGTTCATAGCTAAAACATAGAGAGTTAGAGTAGTTGTTAGCCATGGCATTCGCAACAAACAGTAGGTTTTCCATGTTCATGCTACTAGTACTACTCGTGCTAGCAGCAGCAGCTCTTGCTCATAATCAAGGTGATGATCATGCAACGCCTTCGATTCAGTCTCCAAATCCACCATCACCATCATCAGATGGTTCGGGTTCTGCTAAGCCGGAGGGTTTAATCGACGTAGGTCTATGTGCCATTCAATGTGGTGCTAGGTGTTTTGGTCGTAAGGCATCCCTAATTTCATCACCTGATAAGCTTCACTTTCCCAAAATTCATTTGGGTAGGGCTATTTGTTTTAGTAAATGTATGCTCGAGTGCACCATTAACAACGCGAATGTGAAGCCAGAACTCTATTATTGTACACTTGGATGTGCTTATAAGTCTGCTGCTAAAACAAAATTAAGTGGTTCAGGTATGTATTGCAATTTTCATTATACTTTGAGATGTATTCTCATAAAGTTTATTATCCTAAAGTTAAGTTTGTGATATATTTATGTTGGATGCAGATGCTGATGTTGGGAACAACTATTTGGGTTCTTGCTACAACAAGTGCGAGAAGAACTATCAAGGTTGAAAGCTTTGGTGATCGAGTAGTCGTAGTTTGTTTAATTTCAGATAATAACTAGTTTGTTACAATAAGTAGTAGTGACAACTGACAAGCGTGATAAACCCCCCAATTCGATGTCTACCTAGTAGTTAGTTTTGGTCAATAATATTCATCTTTGTTATGAATTAATCAATAATATTAATGTCATTAATTTTAATTTTATTCTCATGTACGTATGTGTTATATATAGTGTTCTCCCATCCCTACTTAACATAAATCTCTAACCAGATCCATATGTTTGACATCAACATCTGAGCATTTCTGTAACACCCCAATCCGGATTTCTAAAGGGAATATAGAACATGAAAACGCGAACTGGAGTCAATTCTTCACTTTATCTCAACACAGAAATTTGTATGAAGAACCATTAGTTTTACCTTGATTTGGGAAGATCCAGTCGTTGGATTTTCATAAAATTTGAACACAGTTTAGAAAACACAATACTGAGCAACTTTCATGAATAAGTCAGGATAACCTGAGTACCAAAAGATTGAGCGTTTAGCCGTCAAAGTCAGCTGACGAGCAGAGTTCCGTGAAATTCAAGCTTGGCAATCTGGGGGACGTCGAAAAATGGCCAAAGTCAGAAGGCCGATAGGGTTTTGGGTGAGAAGTGTCGCGTTCCGTAAACCCCATCGTCACCTCCATCCCTCCCCCTACAAAAACGAAGAAGAGGGTTCGAACAACCAAAAGCTAGATCCTCTCCATCCAGAGAGAGCTCCCAAGGGTTCCAGACACCGACAGAGAGATGGAGGCGGTGAGTTGTTTTTTTTTTTTTTTTTTCTTTCTCGTTCTTTATCTTCGTCCATTTGTCATCTATATTTGCTATGTGTCAACATGTACATTTGCTATGTGTCAGCAGAAAATTAATAGGCTTAGAAGCCTAATCATATAGCATATACGAAGATAGAATTCAATTCGAATTCCAAATCAATAGTAGTCAATTATTAACTAAAAAAAATAACTAACTCAAACATTTAATTCTTTATGCGTTTTTTTTTTTTTTTTTTTGGGTACCGGGTATTACAAACTCCCCCCGTTTAAAAATTTCGTCCTCGAAATTTATAGTAGCAGTTGATAAATAATCGCCTCAAAACATCAATTCCGTATTATCTCAAAAGAATGCATCTTACCACACGTAATGTGGCATGTATATCCCACTTTAGATGAGGTACAACAGCCGTTAATTCATTATCGAAGGACAATTGAGATTGTCTACATATCAAACCCATCTTCCTTTAAACAATTATACTATTGGAGCTAAGGTTGACCAAATTTATTGACCCTTCATTTTATTGTTGTCACGCCCCTGATTTTTAACAACAATAAAAATCGATATATATAATCCCATAATTATACATGCGTGAATGTTCAGTCATCAATACAAATACCTGGAACATCTTTCCCTTAAAACAAGTACTTACTGATACACTGAACCATCCAAGTTAATATACACTCGCTCCACAGAGTTATATATTACAAAAATTTACGAATTTAAATTGTCATCACAAAATAAAACGTAAATGCTCCTCAGAGCTTACTGCATAGCGGAAATCATATATTGGCAAAGCCAACAAAAATTGCTTCCTACCCGTTCTGCTGCCAACAAGCTCCTTCAGCTTCAGCCACGATTTTCCTGACCTGCAGGATTAGCCCCTACACCATTGAATGGTGCACCGGGGTTGCCAAACAACAAACCCGGTAAGCTTCTTCAAGCTCGTATGAGTAACTCATGAACATCAATCAACAACTCACGTCAATCTACTTAAGGAACATGCCACCATGATTTCCTTCTAACATTCCATATCCTTTCCATAGAAAGGACAACATGAGTCACCGCTATGACCATGCCCTATTTGCTAACTTAACCATCAAGTAGCAATTCAAGTCTCATCTAGACAATTAAAGAAGAATGCCATCAGAACTCTCCTTTAAGCTGCATACCTATGAGTCTCAAGCAACCTCGACCGTTACTCCCATAAGCTATCATGACAGACAGACTAGAGCTCTATTGAAATCGTAATCACTCGTCCTACCAAGGACGTGATTACCAATTTCCTGCCTTGGTCACCATCTGCGACCTGTCACCATCTGTGACATATGATTTCAGACCCCGTCTGATCATGAAATCAAACATCAAGGTCGCCATCTGCAACCTGTCACCATCTGTGACCTATGACCTTCAGACCCCGTCCGGTCTCAAAGTCGAACGTTAAGTAAGTCACACCTGACCTAAAACGTTACTAACATCTAATCTCGGCTTTCCTTATCCCTGCTCACCATCTGTGACTCTTGGTACAAAGACCAATACATTTAAATGAGTCACGCTTGACTCAAAAATGTAACATCAAACATCAATATATTTCAACAATAGAAAACATCTTTTTCCACAATATTGTTTCCATGAAAGTCATATTCAACAATAATATAAGCATCATCATGCATATTATTCATCAAATACCATCCACAAGAATATATATATTTCACGTAAATATATATATACGTAGTCATTCGCTCAGGAATGCCTACTAATACCAACTATAGTTTGCAGTTAAATAATTAACGCCAAAACAATAATGGTACTTCTTGTTCATAAAGATCCTTGTGAGATTTACTCACCTTGAATTCCCGCTGCGTCTTCAACCAAGAACAAAACGGTCAATCCGCCAATTAACCGTCCAAATACTTCGTCAAGTACCTAATCACAACGGTATCCACTTAGTAACGATTCACATTTGATTTAAATCCGAAACCCCTGTTTTGGACTAAAATCCCCAAAGTGGCGCCAATCGAGGCAAAACCACATCCGAGACCTCCCAAGGTCACCGGAACACTTCCATGATCGATGTGTCCAAACCACAAGTCGATCGGATACTCAAATCCTCACGGATCGAATAAATTTATCGATATGAAACGATAAAAATCATAACAAATTCATTCGAACTCCAAAACTTGCATATTATATATCGAAACGCTCGTATCAACGAGTAGAAGACATATAATACCAGAAACTGTCTCATACATGGACGGAACACCTCCGGAACGCCGCCACAGACGGAGGCGCACCGCCGCCGACCAAAACTCAATATTTCACAAAACTCCCAACATCAAAAAGCTTCATCTAAGCATGCTTGTGCCAACACATAACTAGCTCGAAGTCAGAAAACAACCATAAGGGATCGAAAACTACCTCACAAGCCGTGAACAGTAAACCCAACTGAGTTGATCGAGTTTTCACGTGTATCCTTCCAAACAACCACCACAGCTCGCACAAGGAGGCTGCTGCGAACTCCCCAGGCCAAGGTTGAAGCGCCGCCGACGTCGGAGCTGCGTTTTCCGGTCGGGTTGAAAAACCACGAACTGCACCGCCTTGCTGCGCTTCCTCCACCGAAAATCGTCGCTCGAGGTCACCACAGAGACGACCGGAGCAAGAAGGCGAGTCGTTCTGTGCAGGTTTCGCCGGTAGAGATCGCCGGAGAATGGAGTTCCGGCCGGGTCGGAACACCGGGTTCGGGTCGGGTCAGCAGGATATTTTCGTTTCTGAAGAGGCCGACCGAGAGAGAAGAGAGAGAGAGGAGAGGGCTTTCCGGAAAAGGAAAAGGAAAAATGAAATAAAATTCTGATTTTCCATATTTATACTAAAACGGAAACTTCTTCCGATAGCCATAACTTCCTCATACGAACTCCGATTCCCACGTTCCGCATGTCCACGAACTCGTATCGACGCGCTCTACAACTTTTGTGAAGGAAGTTTTCCAAGAATCCCAATATATAAAAAGTCAAACTTCACACGACCTCCTAAACTGTGAAATTCAAATATTTATACATACGAAAACCATTCCACTTCACAAACAATCTACGAATAAAGCACAATAATAATTATTCGTACGACTGGTCCATTATTAATTACCAAAATTAAATAACAGAAATCCAGGTCATCACAATTGTAACTCTCACAACTGCCATTTTCTTTTAAATTGTTTTTGAGTTTATGAATGTACTGAAGCAAAAAAAATTCTTTCGATTCCAATCCGCACCAATTTATCAATCCATTCCCAGATACGAACATACTTGCCAATTGAACAGACGACAGACAAATACGATCCAACATGCCATCAAGAGCTATGTTCTACTAATACAGCACCATCTCCATGGCATTTTACTAAACCAATGAATTCAACTTGAATGCAATCACTCCTACAGAGTTGAATCCGCCAACAAATATATATCCCCAATAATAAAATATGGATTGTCTTTTCAATTGCATTACTCAATCTCTTCCCAAAACTGTGGAATCCAATACCAATACTTAAGCAAATTTGCTCAAGTTTAACAGATTATTCCAGAGTTCGCAATTCAAATTGACCATACCTTGTCTTTGTACCATAAAGCCACAAATAGTTGACCGTACCTGGTCTTGCAATTCAAACCAACTATTGCCATCCATAGTCACAGATTCATTTTCATCATCAAATTCCTTTTTCTTTTTCTCCTGGTTAGAGCCCATTTGATATGCTATAGCAGCGTAAACTCGAATTATCAAACATATAACATACTTGGACGAAATGATTGTCCCCATCGTTCTGCTCCAATCAAATTTACAAACCTTTTACTTCCTCTCAATTTCACAACTTAAAAACAGATTCCAGTGCATTTGAATTAGCAAGTTATACCAACTTTTTCCTGGACTTTGGTAATAAACTTGTCAGGTTTTTAAAACAATCGAAATATAAGTGAGAACACTGCCAGATAACAATGTTCATCATAAGTTCATAGCAACCACATTTGCATCAAGCATTAGATACATTTAAAACAAACCGTCAATAGTCCAGAAATCGACCTGATCACGTATAATTCTCAAAACCGAACCGATCATATGTGTTTCTCAACCAGAAAGTGCATTATGTTCTTTCTTTTCCTCTTTTCCCCGGTTAGGCCCATTGCTCGTATTAAGGCCACCGAGCACACCCCGTACTAAGCGGATTCCCGATTGGGTTTGGGGTCTTTCACCCTAGGGAGGCACAATCCCTACTTAATTATCCGCTCGAATCCACGAGCCCCAATCAGGTTTAGGGTCTTTCACCCAAGGGAACTCGATCCCTCCTTAATTATGTCCCGGGCCTAACCGGATTCAAATCATTAAATCTCCAATCATTCTTTACATTCATTTAAGGGTTAAATACTTGTTACTCCTCAAACTTTTTCCCGAAAAACAGTTTAGTCCCTCACCTTTTAAATTAAATTGGATAGTCCTTATTCTCTCTGATTCTCACACAACAGGTCCATAATAGGTCTAAAATGACTATTATACCCCTCACTTCCTCTTTTTTATTATTATTATTTTTTTTTACTCTCTCTCTCTCTTTTTCTCTTTTTTTTTTCTTTTAGTTTTTTTGGTTCTCTCTCCCCCCCTCTTCTTCTTCCTCTTCTCCCTCCGCAGCGACTGCCATTCACGGATCCGTACTACCCATTCACCATGCCTATCTCTCACCAGCGCCTGTTCCTCTCCCAAAGCCCCCAATTGTCCACCCAAACAACGCCGCACTCCTCTTCGACCTCAGTATCATACCCCTCTCCACCGTAATCCTCCACACCCCTTCCTCGGCATCACCCAGTCCCACCACTACGCCTTCCTCACCGCCAAACCACCACCACCACCTCAATTAGGTCGTTGGGCTTGGATTTTGATTGGCCCAAGGTTTCGATTCTCCGGCTTCCAATTATGTGGCATGATACTAGATCGAACACTCTCGGAAGCTCTGGGGCTCATTTCCGAGGAGATAGTTCGCCGGAGTGGATGTTGGGTCTACCGTCAGATCTTCTCCCCAGCTGGGTTTTGCTAGAAACTGAACTAGAAGAGCTCGAATTGGAGCTGGAAGTTGTGGCACTTTGATTTGATCTTCTTGTCAATTTTAGAATTTGAAATCCAATTCAATCGCATTCTCTTCATCGTCACCGCCCCTTTGATTTGATCTTCTTGTTTCCTAAATTGAAGCTCACATCGCCGTTCTGGTTTTGATCATCTGTCTCAGTCGAATGTGTGAGTCGATTGAGACGGTGGCAGCGGGCTGGTTGCCGATCTCACCTAACCGGAAGAGAGAACACAAATTGGTAGCCGTAGATGGATTTATAGCCCTTTTCGAACCCTAATTCTTGATCGAGAAAATTGAATACCCAGATGGCAATTTTGACTGAAAAGAAGGCAAAGTTGAATACCCAGATGATGAATTTGACTGAAAGAAGGCTGAGATTTTGATCGGCTTGTTGCTTGGAGTGCAGAGAGAGAGAGAAAGCTAAGAGAGAGAAGCAGAAAAATAAGAAATAAAAAGATAGAGAAATATAGAAAAAGAGAGAAAATAATTAAAATAAATAGAAAAAAGATGAAGTGAGGGGTATAATAGACATTTTGGACTTATCGTGTGAGAATTAAAGAGAATAAGGACTATCCAGTTTAATTTAAAAAGTGAGGGACTAAACTGTTTTTCGGGGAAAAGTTTGAGGAGTAACAAGCATTTAATCCTTCATTTAAATTCTGCCATTGTTTTCAACTCATTCGATAGCAAGGTATAAATGAATAAAAGAACATACCTACAACTGTACAAGTGGTATAGGAACAAAGAAGAGGAATTTACCTGAATATGTCTGCTTCCCAGAGACTGCTGCATCCTTCTCAAGCTTCCACTTCCACATACTCACTCATTACATATAATTTACATATACAAATTCATAAACAAACGTTACATTGGTATGGCTACATGTACAAGAGGCAGCGTCGTAAACTTCCAGAAACTAACACATGAAGACTACCCTATATACATCAGTGAGGAGAACAAGCACTTTACAAGAACAGTCCATCCCAACTAATACTTCAACCTATCCTTTGCATTACCTGCAATCATTAACTACCATGTAGTTCCACAAAAACTAAATGAGTCAGTTCATGTAAGAACAATACTTCAATAAGAAACACACACCTTTCACTCTAATCCTGTATTGATTCTTCAATTATAGCATGCTAGAAGATTAATCTTCCAAAAGAGGATAACTTTGAGTAATTAACCAAAATAGTTGGACAGAAACAGACCAGAACAATAAAGTATGATGATTGCAAAATATTCTGTTAAGTCTGACATGAACAAGAAGTTTCATCTCCATAACCATGTTAGCCAAATTGCAAAGCAAAATAAGAACTCCAGTAACCATTTAACAAGTATAATCAAAATAAGTTCAAGTTCAAAATAAGTTAGTAAATCCTAACAATTCTGAACTTAGTTTTCCAAATGCACAATCCATGGGTAAGTAATCTCTCTCAACTTGAGCAACTTAAGAACCAATTACCTAAGTTTCTCCAACTATGAATGTATGATCAGTCTGAAATGGTATCAACTAATTCCAATACATAATTCAACAGAAATGTTCAAATGCAAGTTATAAGTAAATTTCAGGGAATCAAACTCCCAAACTTGATAGCAATTAATAACTGAATCCATTTAAGGTTCTCAACATCTATACACGACCCAGACAAATTGCAGATAAGTTTGACCATGGATAACAAATAGCAAAATTAGCAAATAAAGACAATTTACAAATCAAAGTATCTAGCAAAATACCTTCTGCACAAACCAAGGTCAGAAGACCATTAACAACTAGTAATATTACTAAAGTTTGCTAACCCCAAATTGAAATTGAAGTAGTATTTTCAAGAAAGATATACCATACAAAAGACTTTTTCTAAAGCTGTATATTCGTCAAGTTTAGCAGCATATACTGTTGGAGATATTGTTATAGTCTAGAGGATTGCTTGAAAAGTAATTAAAGCCAACCTTCAGATTCTTTAGTGGCAATCAAGAAAATGAACACGTGCAATATGACAATATCTCATTATCTCATGATGACTCCAGAACCACTCGAAAGAACTTAGCAAGCATACCTAAGAACCCACACTCAATTGCATAGGTTCATAAAACCACACACGAAAGCTTGCCATCCATTAGTATATGTCAATCAAATTACAGGTATAGAGGGCTTTCCATTACATGCAACATCAGTAGGCACTAGGCACAAAACTGAGCAGAATCTTTAATGGAAACAGGAACAGATCAATGCAAGACTAAATAGGCAATGAATCAATCAACGAGAGATGTGAGAATTTGAGACTAAATCCAATCACATCCACAAAAGAGCTAAACCCTTTTCTTTCTTATTTTTCAGTTACAACAAGTTATTCATCCCCCATAACTCACTCAATCCCACAAAGCAAAGCATGGTCCTCAACACCCAAAAATACACAGAGCACCCAAAAAAAATCATAAACAAATAATAGCCACACAATTTTACCAAAACCAAAAGAAATCATCGTTATCATCTAAACTCCATACGTAATCAAAACATCAAACAGATTCAAACACACATGAAGTCTAGACCTTGACCGAAACTAATTCACAGCAATCAGTATCAAGCTCTTAAAATTATAAAAATCCAAACCACAATTCCGTTTCTCCCCCACAGTTTATACCCTAGCAATCATATCCCTGCTCTGATACCATTTGTAACACCCCAATCCGGATTTCTAAAGGGAATATAGAACATGAAAACGCGAACTGGAGTCAATTCTTCACTTTATCTCAACACAGAAATTTGTATGAAGAACCATTAGTTTTACCTTGATTTGGGAAGATCCAATTGTTGGATTTTCATAAAATTTGAACACAGTTTAGAAAACACAATACTGAGCAACTTTCATGAATAAGTCAGGATAACCTGAGTACCAAAAGATTGAGCGTTTAGCCGTCAAAGTCAGCTGACGAGCAGAGTTCCGTGAAATTCAGGCTTGGCAATCTGGGGGACGTCGAAAAATGGCCAAAGTCAGAAGGCCGATAGGGTTTTGGGTGAGAAGTGTCGCGTTCCGTAAACCCCATCGTCACCTCCATCCCTCCCCCTACAAAAACGAAGAAGAGGGTTCGAACAACCAAAAGCTAGATCCTCTCCATCCAGAGAGAGCTCCCAAGGGTTCCAGACACCGACAGAGAGATGGAGGCGGTGAGTTGTTTTTTTTTTTTTTTTTCTTTCTCGTTCTAGAACCTCTTATCTCTTTCTCCATCTCCAGATTTCATTATTTGCTTCCTTCTTTATCTTCGTCCATTTGTCATCTATATTTGCTATGTGTCAACATGTACATTTGCTATGTGTCAGCAGAAAATTAATAGGCTTAGAAGCCTAATCATATAGCATATACGAAGATAGAATTCAATTCGAATTCCAAATCAATAGTAGTCAATTATTAACTAAAAAAAAATAACTAACTCAAACATTTAATTCTTTATGCGTTTTTTTTTTTTTTTTTTTGGGTACCGGGTATTACAATTTCTTACCCTAATATTCATCAGCAATACGTGGAATTCTCATATCTATCTTTACCCTAATATTCATCAACAATACGTGGAAATTCTCATATCTATCTGTATGTGGAAGTGTAAAATAAGAATTTATTATAGATTAATTTTGAAATAATCAAACATATAAGCAAGGCCAATCCTGAATTTTCAGAGACTTGGAGCGAAAATCTAAATGAGAAGTTTAAAAAAACTATATAATAAGAATATATTATAGATTTAAAAAATATATATATTAAAAAAACTTGGTAAAAAAAAAAAGTTTTAAATACACATCTTTATTATTTTATTTTAGGGGAAATAATCATTTATCCAATTTTAGCTTAAAAATTGCCCACTTACCCAGACACTCTAAGAGATTATTTCCCTAATACCCAATTAAGTATTTTTTTTATTCATTTTTATTTATTTTTGGACAATTTTGCCCTCTCCTTCTTTGTCACTTAGAGAAAGAAGTCATTAGAGAGCTTGCTTGACTCCGGTGGCGGACTCCGGCGTCTGGTGACCCGACTCCGGCGACCGGAATCCGGCTACTGGACTGGTGACCGGATTCCGGCGTCTGAATTTATTGTCCCCTAATAATACCCAGTAATCATATTATTTCCCCCCAATACTCATATTATTGCCCTCCCAGTTAATTGCATAAACTCCCAAAACAAAAATAAATACACGACAGGCACAATTGATCAATTTATATGCATATTATTGTTTCCCAATAATCATATTATTGCCCGCAATAGACATGTATAACCACTCAAAAACTTGTTTTTTCACTCTTCTTTCTTCTTTCCTTATAAGCCTTCTCCCAAATTTACCAAAAAAAAATAATAATAATAATCTTAGCCTACGTGGCCATGATCTTAGCCTACGGCTCCGTCCGGAGGTGGAAGATCTTCTCCCCGGACCAATGCTCCTGAATCAACCGCTTCGTCGCAATCTTCGCAGTTCCTCTTCTCTCCTTCCACTTCATCTCCACCAACAACCCTTACACCATGAACTTCCGCTTCATCACCGCCGACACTCTCCAGAAGATCATCATGCTCTTCGCCCTGGCCCTCTGGACCAACTTCACCAGAAACGGAAGCCTCGAGTGGATGATCACGATTTTCTCACTCTCCACGCTTCCCAATACTCTGGTCATGGGAATCCCGCTACTGATCGCCATGTACGGCCACCGAATCCCGGAGTCCAGCAGCCTGATGGTCCAGGTCGTCGTGCTCCAGTGCATCATTTGGTACACTCTGTTACTCTTCCTCTTCGAGTACCGCGACGCCAAGCTGCTGATAATGGAGCATTTCCCGGAGACTGCCGCCTCCATCGTCTCTTTCAAGGTCGACTCCGACGTCATGTCCCTCGACGGCCGCGACTTCCTCGAAACTGACGCCGAGATCGGCGACGACGACATGCTCTACGTCAAGGTGAGGAAGTCCAACGCGTCCAGACAGTCGCTCTCAGCAATGACGCCTCGCCCGTCCAACCTCACCGGAGCGTGAAGCAGTGAGAGAGAGAGAGATAGAGTCTGGGAGGAGAAGGGGATGAGAGAGAGAGAGAGAGAGAGAGAGAGAGAGAGAGAGAGAGAGAGAGAGAGAGAGAGAGGGAGTATGAGGGCAATACTGTCAAACACTGTTAGATTGGATAAATAGTGAGAGAGAGAGAGGGCAATACTGTCAAACACTGTTAGATTGGGTAAATGGGGTTAAAAAATTCTTAGTGGAGTAAGTGGACAATTTTTAGTCTAAAATTGGGTAAGTGGTCACGGCCCCTTTATTTTATAGGTAGGTTAAAATGTCCAAAACAGACATTTATGTATTAGAAGAAGAAGAAAAAATTAAATCGCGTCTATGTCCTTTTTTAGTTTTTTTTCGTCTCTTCTTCTAAACCTTAGATGCTGCAATACGTACATCTTTCTTCTCCACACTTCATCACATCAATTTCGAATATTGACATGGATTCTCAAGACCTCGTTCAACACTATTCAATTGTGTCACGTTTGGATGAGATAATTATAAATTATTGAGAAATTTTAAAACGATGGAATCTACCACTCTATCAATTAGAATTCCATAAATTGCAATTTTCATTGTTTGGTTATATTTATTCAGAATTTGGAATGTGTAATAAATTAAGAAAATTTAAACAAATTAAAATATTGAAAACAAAAAAGACCTTGTTTTGAAAACTAATAAAGTAAGAGCATCTTTATCAGACTCTCTATTTTAGCTTCTTAGCTATTTTGGAGAGTATGTTTAGCTTTTTATCTATTTTAACAGCTGCACCAGACTCCTAAGTGGCTCTCTATTATAACTTTTAGCTATCTCGCTCCTAAATATAGAGAGCGAGATGAGACTCTCTATAATTTAAGACATTCCTTTTAAGTTATTTTATGTAATTTATAAATACATTTAAACTATTTGATCTTCATTTAAAAAATAATATAAATTCAAAACTAGCTAAAATAGATAGCACTGATGCAGACGTATTTCTAAAGTGGCTAGCTAAAATGACTTTTTAGCTATTTTAGTTAAAATTTGACTAAAAAATGGCTAGCATTGCTAAAGATGCTCTAAGAAAAGCAAACTGTTGCAAGGAAATTCGAAATGACACATATTTTGATGGAAATTGAAGTGCAGAATTCAAACAATCAATTTATTCATTTATTTCCACAGAGATTCATAATTTCTAAGTATAGAATGCTAAACGAGGTAATTCATGTTAAGAAATTATGAATTGCTTATTTTCATTTAAATTGCATCTTTTTTTCCTTCATCCAAACACACCGTTGAGGTATGTGTTCTTCATCTTGTTTATTATTCCCATGTTTAAAGATTTGAAGGGAACAATAATAAATATACTCTAAGGATTTCCCAATATTTGACACAAGTAATCAATATGGGCATTTACAAAACATCAATATACTAATCATACTAAATAGTAGCCTTAATAGGATATTTCATGGTTTTTTAGATTAAGGGTATTTTGGGTTGTGTATTTAGTAAAATATTAGAATAAGAAATTAAATAAGTGGTGTATTGAGAATGGGATGTGTATTAAGTAATTAGGAGTGTGTATTTAAAATTTCTCAAAAAAAAAAGAAGATAAAACTGAACAAAACAAAAATGAAAACAAGGAGAGAGAGTTCCCTGAGGTTCATACCCAGGTCCTGGCAACTAAAAAGAGAGCACCTTACCAAACTACACCACTTCACACTTACATAAACATCTGACATTTTTAATTTACATATTATATATACATGCTCTGAAATCGGCCGCTCAGCATATAAGCGCCTGTAGCTCCAGTGGATAAGAGGCTAAGAGCTACATTCATCAATCATAAATTGGGAACCTTGAGCTCAATAATCGGCACTAATAATTGTAGGCTAGCTACATTCTCTATTTTTTTTTTTGAAAGGAGGTACATTCTCTATTTGATCGGAAATGTTGATTAAAAAAATGGTTTTTCGATTTGGTTTCTTTTATATGGATATTTTAAAATAATAATAATAATAATTAAAGAATAAATTATTTCGATAATTGAATTGCATTGCATAAATAACAAAAAAAATTGAAAGTTTACGCTTTTTCTCTGGGCGAATGTTCACTCCAAGTTCGTTATGCACAGCTAACTATCTACTGCTCTGTTTGACCAAAAAAAAAAAACTATTTACTGCTCTAGTTTCCCTTTGATTATGTTATTTAGTTCAAGTCCAAAGGTAGCTCCTCTTCAATAGTGGACCAAGCAATGGCAATTCTTCCTCTCTTTACTCTCTTCCTTTCAGTAGGTTAAATTCAACTCGAGTCTATATAGTTTCATCCAAAGAGATATATGTAGATAAGGCTTGGATACAGTTGAAGGTGTGATTCACCTCTACACATGTATTTTCTATTACAATCACCCCGTTTGGTGCTTAGTTAAACTTGGAGCACACTTTTCTAATCTCTCCTTCTGCACCAGTTTTCACCTCAATATTGCTCATTTTTATCATAGCTTTTGGGAACTCCAAGTCAAATCTAAACCCTAGCAATCCTCTTATGCTTCCAGCATAGTTTTGCAGTATGTTGCGCGTCGTAGCATCACCTAAAAGCCTCTGATCCGACTCCAGGACTGCGTTACCATCCCTCACATTCTTGAAGAAACTCGCATCAAACTTGGTCTGGCTACCTTTATCTAATGCCACACGTTTGGAGCCATCACCATCTTTGGGGCAGAGAGCTTGGAGTTCTGCTAGAGATGCTTGGCTTATGGTTGGGTCAGAATTTCCGGTAGCTGTGAAGTTGTACAAGCGGTACCTGAAAAATAAGCAGTCCGTTTGGCCAATGGTATGTGCCCCTGCACGAAAATAATTCAATCTCCATCACAAATAATTAGCATTATACCGCAACAGAATGGAATTATTAAAGATGCCTAAATAATAAGTTACTTCCAAACTTTTACCAAACACTTTTTGCTACTTAAATTATTTGATGAATAGTAATTTATCAAGCACCTCGTTATTTCAAGACCAAACTAGCCGTAGCCCCTTTTGTACTAACAAAGAGTCTCACCAACTAGAGTTACAAGATCGTGATCGTCAAGGCCTTTAGCAGCAAATTTCTGCCTCTGGACAGCAATGGAATCGAGAGGAGATGGCAAATTCGATGCCTGAGACGACGAAGAGATCCTGCCGTCTCTTCTTCCGGTAGGTACTCTCCAACTTGGACCGTCACTCTGAAATAGAACCATATATGATTTTAGTGTTTTATACTTTTATAACAACATGCATATAGCAACAGTTCTTTGGACCAGTGAATCCTATAGAGATATGTTACCAAGTCAACAGAATCACGAGCAGCCAGTGCAATTATATCAGCACATGAAACAAGTCCAGGACACAAGGCCTCTAGTTGTGCCTTTGCATCGTCAATAACTTCAAATCCTCTTAGCCCCTGATTCGGCACAGCATTCCTCTCCGCGGAGGAGCCCTTTATCAAAACCGAAGCATCACAACCCTGCATAACAACACAAGCATCTATAGGAATGAAACCGAAACAACTCCAAAATGTACAGAATTAATAAAGCTAGAAGTATAAAACCTGAACAAAGCAGTCATGGAAGTGAAGCCTAAGCAAGCCAGCTGCAATACTAGGATCTTTGTTGTAGTATGACTCAACAGTGGACCGGACAATGTCCTCGGCTTTCGGACATGAAGAGGAATAAAACCCGGTTTTCAATTGACCTTTCACAGGCAAAAGCATCACCAGAATGACAAAGAAAACTGACTCTTTCATATCTATAATGAACAACGAAAACACCAAACCCAGTTGTGTGTCTATAGCTAGTTTACTCTTCACTATATACCAAAACATGAAGCACTAGTCTGTTTATAAATAGATTTTAGGCCTGCAAATCCTTTCATTAGTGGAACGTGTGGGGCCGTACACAAACTTTCAAGTGGATTTCACTGTATATATGCTTGTTGTATATGAATCTGAGGTAATGGAGTAGGCCTCTCTGGTTTTCTTTGATTCGATCTTTAGCTTTATTCCTCGATCCACGCGTTTTTCCCCATATAGCTATATTGATGTTGTGTGGTTTCAAGGGCTTTCGGCTTTTTGCTTGATTTGGTTTCACATTTGCTTTTGCTTTTCTACTTTCGCATGGAAACGTTTGCATGGAAATTGTTTTGCTTAATCTGATTTAGCGCAGTACTTTGAGTGCCTAATCTGATTGAGTTCATGATTTAGTGCAGCACTTTTATACGGCACAGTAATGTGAATGGAAGGAGCAAAGATATTTGTATTGAAACAGATAACCTTTTATATGGCACAGTTATGTGAATGGAAGGAGCAAATATATTTGTATTTGAAACAGAACCATTTTATTTGCGAAAACATTGCCCGGAACACCTGGAGTTCAATGTTCATCTATTTGAGATCTCTCCAAGCCCGGTAAAGATTCATCTACAGGTTCCATACGGCTACAAACTTGCTTTTAACAGTTGTTTATATTTGATCAGTATATCATAATCATTAAATCATATATATGAGTCACTGATTTTTTTAACTTCAAAAGTCAAAACCAAATCCAGACCAGGAACAAGAGTTTTCAAAAGTTGGATCAGAAGTTCAGAACATGACTGCTTATATTAGGCCACAGAGATTATTATACAGAACTCATCAAATTCTACTGAATTCATTACAGCTACAATTATGGATTTTACATCTTTGTCGGTATATAAAGTATGCATAGCAGATGCATGTAAACTTAAAAAAAAAAAAAAAATTACAAAAATAGAAAGAGAGGGACAAACTAGTCCCCTATTACATTTGCATAACCTAACTACTTAGCAAGCTGTTCCAGAACAGGGACCTTTTTCCAGGCATCTTCTTCTAATCCACTTAATTGCAGTGGTGGCAGTGAAAATGCGCTCACAGTTGAGCTTCCTCTTCTAATTTCTTTCAAAGCTCGCAATGCCGATATAGTGCTTTTCATGTATAAGCTCTCGATGTACTCTATCTCTGCAAGTTCCTTGTTTACTCTGCTAAGTCCATTACTCTTGGAAGTTGAGGGACCATCATCTGCATCATCAGATGCTTCATTTGAAGCTGGCGGTTCACACATTGCAAACAGCTGGTCAAGGGTGCACTCGCACTCCTTCACAAGCTTGTAAAGCAAGTCAGTGGTGAAGAAAGGTTGTCGCAGGACCTTCTGAATAAAGGGCAAGCGCATAAGAGCACCAGTTCTTTTATCGTACTTCTTGAGTATCTTTACCAGTCCTGTAAAAAGAAAACAATTGAGCTTTCAATACCAGAAATTTCAAATAACACCAGACTACAAGTACCAAAAGGCTCTAAGATCCACCAAAAATATAAATTCCAGGGATACATCGATTCTAACCAAAGAAAGGCATCGAATATTTTCATTGTGTAAATAAATATTCCATTATAAGGTACACATATAAGGTCATCTACATATCTCTTTTGATGAAAGTATGCATATTAAACGACAACCTTTTGGAAAGTCATATCAAAATGATCAATAGATTCAAGTCACTAATTTTGTCAAACTTGTTTGATAAAGAAAACTAAACAATGTAATGCTCTTTAGAACTGATCCATACAAAAGTCTCTGGTGTCCATAACTAGCTATCATTCTTCTACATATCGACACCATGGCTCATACCAAGTTATTACTACTTCCCAAGCTAGTGCAAAACTTTATTTCTTATTAACATGCATTAATTTCTCAAAGCCTTAATGCAAATAACAAGGCTCTCACAACAAGTTTTAAGAACCTGAATGCCTAGCTCGTTATATATAACTTAAGGCTAACGAAAACCATATATACTCGATCAACTGCTAAGGAAAACGATAGAATCAATACCTGTATAGTTGAGGGCACTGTAATTCTCCAACAAAACCATCTCTCCATGAAAATCCACTATCTCCTTGCGTATCTTCATAACCTCTTCAGTCGAATGCTTCACTTTCGCCACACTATCTTGTATCTCCTGCATTCCATTTCCATAACATAAAAGCTATTTTAGAAATTCTGCTATTCCAACAAATACATTAGCAAAAACAAACGCACAAGAAACCCAGAAACAAGGCGCAAAAGTCAGCATTCGTTAACGGCGTTAACATTCACACTAACGGAATATACTCCCGCCAAAGCACCCGCCTTTTTATAAAGAGCGGTGCGAACCAGCTCAACGTGGCAGGTGGCAGCCTCTCACGCACATGAAATTACGTGTGGCTGACGTAACAAAAATGAGTGAGAGTAACGGTCTAATAACGGTCCGTCACATTAAACGGAGAACAGAGATTCCGAGTGAGAACCATACTCTATACGACGACGTCGTTTTGTCTGTTCTTTTAGATGAAGATTTTTCGAATTTCTACTCCAAATTTAGAACTAAAATTCCCACCAAGAAACTAAATATCTCCAAACGAAAAGCATACCTTCAATCTAATAATATACTCTTCTTCCTTTTCGACGAAGAAGGAATTGAACTTCTCGAGCTCGTCTTCCAGGAGCTGAATGAAATTGATCTCCTCGGACGACATGTCGTCTCCGTCGAGCCTGGGGCGCTTGGCGGGGCGGGTCGAGGAGTCGCCGCCTTTGGGCTCGATGAGCTTGAGGCGCTTCTTCAGCTCCTTGTAGGAGAGGAACTTGTCGCGCCATTCCGGCAGGGTCTCGTCGATCTGGCTACTCAGGCTCTTGCCGAACTTCATTTCTCAGTCGTAAAGACTAAAGAGAGTGAGTGGGAGTAGAGGTGAGGAGAGACTAGAGAGGGAGGAGGGGAGGGGAAAGGGGAAAGGGGAGGAGGGTGATATAACGGTAAAGGGTGGAATATTCGCGGGGTAATTGTTCGAATATCCTATTTTCGTTTCAAAGAGTATATCTTGGGTTTTATTCCCTTTCTCATTTCACAAGTCATGCCTCATTAATTAATTAATATATCTTTAGATTTTTTTTCTTTTTTTTTGAAACTTTTACATTCTTTAGAGAATGGACACGTGGGTCTGTCTTGCTTGCTTTTGCAGTGGCTAGCTCGAGCCTCGATATCTTTGTTATCGAGCATCTTTTATCTTAGTTACAGTTACGTTTAATAACTTATCGGTCACATTTTCGCTACGTTTTTAGAAAAAATAAAATAAAAAACAAGCGATAGTTGAACATTGTAGCGAGTCAACAAATATTAGAGTGAAGACCATACTGTTTGCTGGTTTGACTTGGACAGTGTTTAAATTAGTGCCACATTTGCACCGTCTTTTAGTTTAATCTTTTTACGAAGCGGTGGTTCTAGTTTTCTAGATGATTTAATTTGTAATTTCTTTCTTTATCAAAAAAAAATATATATATGATCAAAATCTTTGCCTAAAATAAATACATTATAATTATGCATTTTCCAAGTTGCACCAAAATCTTGGTAGATTTTGAATGCCAATTGTAAACAGAACTGTGATATCAACAATTGATTATCTCCTCAAGTAGTGCCCCTCCAATCATTGATCAAGAGCTGGATTTGGTAGTGACATAGATAATATCAAACTTTGAAGGAAATTTTGCCACGTTATCTATTTAATAGAAACAAATAAGAAGAATTATCTCATACTCTGAAGAAAAAAATAAAAGAGAAAGGCTAAAATCGAGCCGAGCCGAGTAGTGAGTGAGCTGGGTTTGCTGATTAGCGAAGCAAAGTGTTTGGTATAATTCTGGAAATATCCCCTTATCCCTATCTTTGGTCCGGTCTTACCAAGAAAATGAAATTGAAAAAATTAAAAATACACTAATGAATGCGTCCAAGTTCATCCATTAAATTCTTGATTTTGGGCTTTTTCGGATTTTGGGCTTGCAGGACAAGATTCGGATCTTCCTCTCGGATATTCTTCACTTCCTTGAAATCAGGAGTCTTGGGGAGTTGGAAATTTCGCTCTCTTGTTCTTTTTCGTCTCCAACCTTAGCTTTACAGCCAGGCAAATGATGTTTGTTTCCCTTGTCAGCACAATGTTCTTCATTTCCTCTTCAGCTTGGGGTGAACATGTTGAAGAATGATTCATAGCTTCTAGATTCGGGTATCAAGATCGCTCGATAACTTTTGTTATCGAGAGTCTTTATTTTAATTACGTCTAACGACTTATCAGTCACATTTTCGCCGCGTTTTCAAAGATTCAAAGTTAAAAACAAGCGATATTTGGACACTGTAATGAGTCAACAAAAGTTAGAGTGAAGATCATAATATTCGCCAGTTTAACTCGGATAGTGTAGTTAAATTATTAGCCCATAAAGTTAGGCCAACTAACTATTTTGTAACATATAGTATAATCCAAGGCCATCAGCATATTCCTCTTTAGGTTCCTTTGTGCTTCTAAATCTTATGCTTCAAAGTTGGCAGTTTTGTCAACGACGTACTCTTTCATCAATTTCCCCACCCAGAAAACCACTATTTTTATGGGTTTGCATTGATACTGAGAATAATACTAAATCACTAACATACTATATCTGGTCGTGCCCATCTCTATTTTCTACAAATTTGAACCAAAAAAAAAAAATCTTTTGCCGCTTCACAAATCATAAACAACCATGACGAGTCAGTTTTCCCTTCCGGGTTTGTTAAACATATCTTCGAGTTTTTAATTATGAGATTTGCCTTAGTTGCTTGGTGGTAGTGATTTAATTAACAAAAAGAAGCATATACCTCGTATAAAAATAGGTATAAGATCCCCATGTTGCAGTTAATTACTAATTAATTTAGTAATTAACCTTAATCTTTTTGTCTTTGGCCCAGGCGTTAGGGGTGGGCGCGGTTCGGTGCGGGTCGGTGTTAGGCCAAAACCGCAACCAAACCACTTCATTCGGTTGTGCAATATTCAAAACCGCAACCGCATTTTCAAAAGCCACACCGCTTACTTCGGTTACACCGTTTTCCGGTGCGGTGCGGATCGGTTTCGGTTGTGTTCGGCTTTTATATAATTTGTTCATTAAATGAGAGTTAAATAACTTGTTCATGAAATCAACATCTCAACTGAAATCAACACGCAGCAGTAAATCAAAGTTCCAAGCAGCAAGTTTCTAAACCAAATCAATAAATCAAAGTTCCAAAGTCCCAAACATGCATCAAGTTCAAAGAGTACCAACCAGAAATTAAAAGATTACAAACCAAAGTTAAAGTCCCAAACAAAAAGTTCAAAGTACCGAACATCAATTTAAAGTTATTACAGACCAAAGTTGAAGCCAGTTTACTTGACCTAGTTGGTGTCGCATTGGGAGTTTGCAATGCTCCACTTCCCTGACAATGAAATCAAAAACAAAATTAGCTTGCGACCTTGTGTAGTGAGTGTCTAAAGTCTACACAAAACAATATAATCTTGAGCAATAATAAACTTTATATGACACTGCAAACCATTTGAAGACCATTGGTTTCATATGCATATGAAATATTTCATAATTCAGAAGGCTGTTGCATATACCAAATCGAAACAAATGCAATCAAACATTCAAACTTACGTCCAATTCTCAAACAATTAAACAAGTAGAAAACCAGAAACAGACGCAAATAACATTTCAAAAGATATCAACCGTTCTCAGAAACCAAATCGCCCCCAGAAACATACAAAGAAATTAACTTCATACTCTTATTCTAAGCAGTGATATCAAAACCAAATCAAGCTGATACTCTCATGCTTATTAACAAATCAAGCTGACGCTCTCATGCTCATTTAAAGAACTGAAGAAGCAAGCAAGAACAGAAATAACAGAAGCAAGCTAAACCCAAAATCAATTCGAAGTCGAAGTTAAAATCAAGCTCAACCCATACCGATTCCATTTGGAGATGAGATAAGAAGACGTCCTCAGTCGGCGTCGGCGTCCTTAATCGGCATCTTCGGTCAGCTGTGAGTCGAGAGAGAAGAGCGGCTGTGTCGCTCTGAGTTGAGAGAGATGAGGGAGGCAGAGTAGAAATGAGGGGCTGAGTGGCTAACTTAGGGTTTTCTTCTATAAGAGCAATCAGGTGCAACGGGAAGTACGTGCAACCTGATTTCCACCAATCATAATTAGACAACTATCAAAATAATATTAATTATTCGGACCGGTTCGGTTTTTTTCGGCCGGTTTACTCACTGAACCCGGTTCCGAACTGGAGAAATCCGGTCCGGTTCGGTCAAGTCATTTTTTCCCTCTTATTTCATCCGGTTCGGTCCCCGAGCCGGTTTTCCGGGCCGGTTCGGTTTCTGCCCACCCCTACCAGGCGTATCTATGCTGGTCCTAATTCCTGGTTCATTACAATTTTTCTGGATATTTTTATTGACAGTATTTTTAAATTATGAAATGTGTTTGATGTTTCGAGGAGTTGAATATTGAATCATTATGGGCCTGCTATGACTGAGAATATTTTATATGTCCCCATTTCTTCACATCACAACAGTTTATGATCAAAGCCCATCCATATGAAAATTCAAACAATTTTGGACTTCCAAACCCAGCAAACCCTGAAGACTCAATTACCAAAAAGAAAGCCTTTAGGCCTAGTGATGCAAATGATACTTCCATATATCTAGCTGAAAACTAAACTTGTTTTTAACTAAAAAAAAAAAACTAAATCTGTTCAAGTGTTTTTAAATTATTGTATCTACCAAAAGAAATTTATTGATCGATCATGTTTACCTGATTAAGGTTCGAGTGGAAGAAAACTCCAAGTTGTTGATCAACTACATGTATCAAAAACTATTGTTGTTACTTTGTGTTTAGCCCGTGAGATTCAATTTTAACAACTCAATTTCGTTATTTTATTTATTTCATAAACTTCATGAAGCTAATTTTGTTACAGACATTTTAACTGAAGTAGAATATATTAATAATTTCAATCAATAAGTTTGGCATAACAACCCATGCCCCTAGACCCCCAGTTACTACTACTAATAAGTTCCAATTTGATCAACAAGGGCCGGGGAAGGCTGCTCAAGCGTGTGATTTTTGTTTGTAGTTTGGTTGTGCTGTATGTATGTACGTATATCACTATAAATAACCTTCAAATGTTAAAAAAGAAGAACTTTTAAAAGCAAATTAATCTAGATGATTAGTTCAGACTTAGAAAAGTTATATATATGATGATACATAGCACGTACTCCATTAGAACTAGAATCATACCACTTGGGATATTATTTACACGGGACCAATGGACCCACATTAGGAAACATAGTACATTAGTACGTAGTACTTAATGTGCTGGCTGCCGGTGAGGTCTATTTACACAAATAATAGTCTCCGGCCGTTCGTAATCAAATTCAATGAATCAATTCTCAAACAACGTAGTTCAAATCTAAGTGAGCTTGGGGTTCGCGCCTTTAGGGTGCCCTTGTCAATAGCCTTCGAAGAGCTCAAAGACCAAAGAATTAATCTGCGAATTACTCTTAACTCTTAAGTTCATCAGTTCATGAAAATTATATCATGCATGTTCTCATGGAAGAGAAATTCTTGCATAGGGGCTACCGCACCACGTGGCGGTGCGGCCCTCCAATAAGAAGAAATAAATTTTTTCCTCTTTTCTGAAACTGCCTCTGATTTTTAATGTGAAATATCTAAAATATCCCCCCCTAATTGGACATTGAATGGGCAGCCCCACTGTCACGTGGTGCGGGTGCCGTACCTAAGTCTCTCTCCTCATGGAAAAGTATATATATCGATATGCAGAAACAAAAGAATTACAGTTCTCTCACTGCTATACTGTAAAATCTTCCTATAATTGGTGTAGGCAACTCGTTTATATGCATTAAAAGCTAGAATGAACTATGGAAATTGGAAAGGGGAATGACGAAGGAAAGGAGACTTTTTTTTTTTGACAACTAAGGAAAGGAGACTTTGAATAGACGATTTGACACCAGCAAAGTGCCCTTAATTAGGAGGGTAACCGGTAACTAATCACTCAACAATGACCAACAGACCAAGTCATGTCTCTGCAGATATATAGATATAAAAATGCCGGTAGCCGTCTAGGTCAATTAATTGTCCATCCGGCCATCCTAATTTTCCAATAGTTATGGGTGGTTATAATTCAAACCAACTAATTAAGGGGGTGTATTCAATTCAGATTTTAAAAGATTTTGTTTGAGTTTTTATAATCCATGAATTTACTTAATCCACGGATTGTTTAAATTATATATGGACTCTGATTGATTCTAATGGATTGATTTACCGGTATTTGTTTAGATTTTACAAGTCTTTATGATGTTTTTGGTAGGTTAATTTTTTTTTTCCTTCTTCTTTAAAAGCAATGGATGTATGGATCCAACTATAATGCTATATCAATGACAAATTTACTGGTATTTGTTTAGATTTTACAAGTCTTTATGATGTTTTTGGTAGGTTAATTTTTTTTGTCCTTCTTCTTTAAAAGCAATGGATGTATGGATCCAACTATAATGCTAGATCCTATCCAGAGCGAGTTAGATACCTTAAAGATCATCAATTTGGCTGAAAATTTGCAGAGATGATCTATACACTAGTACTTAAAAACTGAACGATCAAGATGTGAATATGCGACCAAAAAGTGACCAAAAACTCGAACTTCACACGTTAATTTCAAAGCGGAGCTCCTCTCTGGATAGGATATATCTATATATATATATATATATATATATATATATATGACAATCTACCATTCTTTATGTTTTGTATAATGATTTATGAATAATAAGAGAAAACTAATCAATCAAAATGCATGTACGTGACACAAAAAGTAAAGTAGTAAACTAATGACATAATTTATTTCATATCTAATTTACAAAAGAAACATGTGTGTATGTAACCGCCTATTCTGGCTTTAGATGGATATATGGCACGCAACTTCTAGCTTGATTAAAAAAAAAAAAAACAGAAACATGTGTGTGTGTATCATCTTAACAATACCATTGAAAGTGAGCTTAATTAGCTAGAAGGATTAAGGCTTCCAGAGCTATAGTGATAAAAAATTTTAAAAAAATTATTAGATTAAAGCAGAGGTAGAGGAGGATAGTGGGAAGATAGGTCTAAGACAAAATAGATGAGTGTCACCTATTGAGAGCTGCTTCTTCTTTCTTTCTTTTTTTTTGGTGAAGAGCTTCTTCATTTTTTGAGTGAGAAATAATCCATCAAAATCTCTTGGGAAGTGGTTGGATTGTTTTTGAGTTTTGATATGTATAAAAAGCACTATAAAATCCTTCAAAATCCAGCATTTTAATAAAATCCTTAAAAATCCGTATACTTTTGAATATCTGCATATTTGAATGGATAATTTTAAATCTTAATTGAATACATCAAGATTTTAAAGAATTGTTTAAAATCTCAATTGAATACCCATAGACTTTCAAAATACAAAAAAATATTGTAGACTCTTAAATAAATACACCCCCCTAAGAAGAGACAAGCTAATGCGGAATTGCGGAGTTTTCAAATTTAAAAGTTATCTGGATGATACAGGTATTACAGCCTGTGCCCGTACTACACTTGAACTCATACAACTGAATCTTGATTCTTGGATATCTGTTACGGGATCCAATAATTAATTAACAGCTATATGTTCTTCTAAAATCTAATTCTAACTCTATTCTCCTTCCTCGATTATCTCCTAGCCAAATATATATATATATATATATAGAAACTTGCTTAGGTGCGGATATCCGCACCAAAGCAAAAAGGTGCGGATTTGTCATTTTTCCCACTTTCCGATCATATTTTCACATCTTAACCGTTCAATTTTTAGGTCCTAATGTATAGATCATCTCTACAAAATTTCAGCCAAATTGATGATCGTTAATGCATCCAAAACTGCAATTTACATGAACGAACCGAATCTGTCTAACCGGAACCGTTCGTGTTTATAATGGTAAATTGCAGTTTTGGGTGCCTTAACGATCATCAAATTGGCTGAAAATTTGCAGAAGTGATCTATGCATTAGGACCTAAAAACGGAACGGCTAAGATGTGAAAATATGATCGGAAAGTGGGGAAAAACTGAAAATCCGCACCGAAGCAAAAAGTGCGGACGTCCGCACCCAAGAAGGGCTGTATGTATATATATATATATATATATATATATATATATATATATATATAAAGCCGTCACGATTTCCGGAAATCTTAATCATCCAAAAGGCCGGGCTAATTAACACTTCTTCTTTTTTTAATTATTATTTAAAAAAAAAAAAATCAAAGGATTTCACTCCTATCCCGATGGTGACTCAAACTCATAACATTGATCTTAGGTAGCGGGCTAATTAACACTTGAAACAATTGATAATAGTTTATATTCTTCATATCTATAATGTAGGCATTATATCAGATTATCAGACTCAATTAATTGATTAAAGCATTTTAACTTGGCTCTATATAAAGTTGAGACGTAGAATGTGTAATTAGATCGATGGAGCTAGGTCTGACGTCACACAGTAGTACGCGTACGTTATACGGGTCAATTAACATATATACTTGACTGCTAATGACCCCAAAGGTTGGAATACATAGGCATCGATGGATGCATGAACCAAAAAGTCGTATCTATGACTTGCATATATGACCTGCACATGAGATTCATTCAGGAATACACAGTTCGATCACCATCTCATAGTTAGCTAGCTAGCTAGTACTCCTAAACTGAATGAAATTTGATTAGCATGGTATCGATCCCTACGTACATACCCGGCCGGCCCTGTATAAACCCTACACTACAGGAAAATGGGTCATTCACGACGCAAGATTCACGGCGTGCATCAAATGCGCGCCGTGAATGAGTATCATTTACGACGTGTATTAGATGCACGCCGTAAATCTTGGAAATTTTTGAAGAAAATTACGACATGCTTGTAAAGAACGCCGTAAAATCATACTTTTAGTGAAATTTACGACGTTTTTCGTTGCACGTTGTGATTTCAACGTATACAAAATTTATAAAAATTAGCCCGTTACAAAATGCACCCATTTAACACAGGCCTCGTCTCTCTCTCTCTCTCTCTCTCTCTCTCTCACTCTACATTGCTTCCTACCTCTCAAAAAGCGGTGACCTCCTTCGACCTCCTCCTCTCCCATTGCTCCGGCCTCCTCCACTCTCCCATTGCTCCGGCCACAGTAGGTACTTTCTTCTCTCTCATCCACAACGATAATGTGATTGTTGCTGAAATTTACTGTGCTTGTTAGCTTCGAAGCTTTGATTTTACATACTCGGTGTTCGATTCTGGTTTTCTACAAGTAACTGCAATTGATTCTTGAAGTTTTTGTTATCGTTATTTCGTCGAACACTTGGTGTGCGTTCCTGATTTCTCTTTTGATTTTGTTCATCGAGTGTAAGGGTTTACTTCTTCTATGTATTTCTGGATTTTCTTTTTGATTTTGTGTGATTGATGATTTGCTGGGTTTGGGTAATTCAGAATCTTGGGAGTGGTTCATATTATGTGCTTATGAATTTCCAAGTTAGATTGTATCTGATTTTCTGGATTTTTTTTTTCATTCGTATGTTTTCTGGTTAGTATTCTTGTGTTGGTGGCTATTGATTCTTCAAGGTCTAGCATCTATAGCAGAAGATATTTGTTTAACAGAGTCACACCGAAAGGATTTGCTCTGGCAGAAAAGCATGGGTAAACGACATAAGTTTTTCCAAAAGCCATAGGAAATCTACTTTTTCATCTTTGATCAGGGTTATTGTATCAAAGCCTAAAAAGATCCTATTAGCAAGATCGGGTTATTGTGTTCAAAAGCTTGAAAATCATCATCAGAATCCAAAAAAACAGATAACAGTGACAGACCTTAAACAATTTAAATTCAAGAGTTTTTGATTTGTTTTTACTGTTAATTTCTTAAAAGAATAAATAAAGTGATTCTAATTACTTGAGGCTGTGGCCGGTCTGGTATGCTAGTAATGCTGTTATGGATCACAAAATCCTTGTATGGTTTTTACTGTTATGAATCTTGAGGCAAGTGTTTGGTTATTTCTAACTATTATCTTTTGATGAAGTTGCACAAATTGTGAAAGTGAACTGCTAGCTTCTACATATATAGATCTGCACAAGTTTCTTGTAAAATATGATTTGCCATTAGCATTTGTGGTGGTGTTTAACTCAAATGTGCTCCCATTGTGGTTGATTTATATACTTTGTGCTTGGTAGTACTTGGTTCTGTATACATTATTTGGCTCAAAACGTCATGAACCTCAAGGTTGCTGCCCTTTCTGCACTCGGATTGGAGAACAAAGCACAATCAACACTGAAGGAGGGTACTATGCTTGAAGGCAATAGGAAAACTACTGCTGGACACAAGTGAGAATAAAGGCTCAGGTACTAAATGTGCACTTATCAGTTCAACATAAATAGGCTTCAAAGTTGGAACTAATGGCTTGACGCAATATTAAGTATTAACATAACAACTTTTGCATTTTGACTAGAAATGTATGAGTTTGATTTAGTCACGTACTTCAGTTCCTTAATTAAGCTCTTAAACTAATGTTCATGTTGGACTCGTGCATGGCTTATCAATGCTTATAATTTGTCTTTATTATGAAATGTACTGAGTACTAGTGTTACTTTATGAGTTTAGTTGAATTAGCAGATATGTATAAATATGGAGTGATTGAACTGAGATAAATTCCATCTTGGACTGGAAAAGCGATCTCAGATAAATTCAAAACTCAAATTTGGCAACACATCACTCTAAGTTCCCTTAATTACAAGTTTGTAACCACTTAGTATGATTGTTGTTTGTACAAAAGTAGTGTTTTATTGATCATAGATGCTTTGGCGAGTGTCACAAGAAAGCAATTTTCCAAAGAATGGCTAAGCTTTGGCGAGATCATAGATGCTTGACATTAAAAGAAGTACGGAAGCAAGCTGAATTGGTAGGCCTACAAACAGCTGCTGCCATGTGCAAACCTGATAATATTCATTCTATGGATGCGTGGTTAAGTTTTATCAAATCCAGAATGACTCCAGCCTTTATGGTAAGTGTATCGACAAAGGATCCAAACGAGAAAATACATTGTGTTCCTCTTGGTCTTGGTTGTTGGAAAGTTTGGGTGCGTGAAGTCTTGCATGACATACCTTTGTTTTGGCCAACCCAAGAGTTCAGTACGCTTGCTGCAGCTAAAGGAAGCACAGTGGCTTGGCCCATCAACTTCATCAAGCTACTTTAATATGTGCTATTTGAGGTAAACTTTTAGACTTTGAGTGCATTTCATAACATAGAACTGATGTCTGACTGTCTGCATTTCATAATATGTGCTACTTTAATATTCTTTTGTTTGGCTAGCATTCTTTTTCTATTTGTATACTTTATGAAGTGTAAGTTATATGATTGTTTCCTCCTTGTAGGTAAGCAATGGAGGCGAAAGCAAATCAAGAACATTACCGATAAGATGTTTGATCATTTCAAAAACAAGATAGGAAGAGCATATATGAGATTCGAGGATGGGCAAGTTTTAGACCTCTTTTTTGTTCTTGCCTCTCATTTCATTTTGAAGGCCTTTTGTGTTATGGCTTGAAGAATAGTTTATCAACATTGGATTAATTTGAGTTGTTGGATATAATGGATAATTTTGTAAAATGCACATTGTCTTTGTCTACTTAAATTTTGGGTGCTTAAGTTAATGTAATGTGGAAATGTAACATAATAGCTCATTGAAACGGGGAAAATATCCAGGAAAAACAAACAAATTTACGGCACGCATTTGTCCATCTACGGCGTGCATAAATGTTGATTTACGACGTGCAAAATGTAAAATTACGACGTGCAAAATGTAAACTTACGGCGTGCATGTGTTGATTTACGACGTGCAAAATGTAAAATTACGGCGTGCGTAAGTGTTGATTACGACGTGCACTGGGGTCGTCAGTTTAACATTTTCAAATTGGAGGGAAGAGATTCACGACGTGCTTTTGGGTTCATTTACGGCGTGCTTTTTGCGCGCCGTGAAATTCAAAAATTGAACTCGATTTCACGACGCGGTCTATAAGAGCGCGTTTTTGCACGGTTTTGCTCGTCGTAAATTGTAATTTACGGCGCGCTTTGCACGTCGTGAAAGACATATTTTCCTGTAGTGCTAGCTAGATAGCTGACATATAGCACCCTCGATCTCTTAATAGTTAATTGGCACGGCAATTGCCAGCAGCCATAGAATTCGGACCCCGGACTGGTCACTAATTGAACGGAATAAGATCACTTTTAGAACAGAATATTCATGCCATAGTGTGGATAAATTGGTCCTCCCAAAATACGGCCTCTTTTTTGCATTTGTGTACGTATGTGTATATAAATATATAATTATACTATATATTATTCTTTGACAAGCATCAATGATTAAAGTGGTCGAGCAGCTCTCTCTATTTGGTAAGCTGTCAACTTGCAGGGTATAATATGAAGAGACTAGCTAGCATTGTAGCAGGGAAGGTACAAATACCGATTAAAGTCTCGTTTGTTAGTAGCTGAAACTTCATAAATAACGGTACTCATGCATTCATCCATGTCTAAATTGTCACGAGAGTCAAATGAATTCCATTTATTTTCAACTCAATGTACGTGTTTGAAATAATGCAAGAGTTAGAATGATCGAAGTTACTAGCTAGTAAATGAGTTTTACAAGTGCAAATCTAGCTGCTGCATAATTCTAAAGAGTGCGCTGACAACGTGTTTTACGTTCTTAGATTTATCCCAACTAACAACAGAGTCAAAAATAATTAAGAGTAAACTAGCTCGAGCTCACTTTCCTTGACCAACTGACTATCAAACAATATGCTACTGCAAATATGAAGCACTGATGGTGGAGCCAACCATGTTCACCAAATGGTGGAGCAGCCCTCTCTTTATTTCGTGCAAAGGCAAAGAGACACTTGGCTAAACTACGTACAAGTCTTTAATATATGAGAGGGATCGAGAGCAGTGGGGGACTACTGACGATCGATTCATCAAGAGGGGAGCAGGTTATTTATTGGGAGGTGAAAAGGCACAGTGTATTATGGGAGTTGTAGCTGAGAAAATTTAATACAAGAGCAGTGTACCCTAAGCTAGCTAGCTTTTAATTCGCCGACACTATACGTTCCATTTTCGATCTCTCCTGTTAACTACCAGACTCTTTCAACGTTTCTGCACCTGCATTCTATATATTCTTCCCGGCCCTCATATGTGCATGCTTAGAATCCATCTCCTAGCTCTCTATCTCTTTCAAATTGGCAAAAATGGTGCAGTCAACAAAGAAGTTTAGAGGTGTCCGGCAGCGGAATTGGGGCTCTTGGGTCTCTGAAATTCGTCATCCACTGCTGTAAGTTAGCTATACATCTTGCCAAACATTGTTTACATCGGATTTTTTAGCTTTTAGAGTTTGTTAATTGACTAACATGATGTTATCGTGTGCGTGTGACACGATAGGAAGAGAAGGGTGTGGCTAGGCACATTTGACAGTGCTGAAGAGGCGGCACGAGCATATGACGCAGCTGCCATTTTGATGAGTGGCCGAAATGCCAAAACAAATTTCCCAACAACTACTCAAACTAGTAGTAGTACTACTCCGAAAACTAGTACTATTAAGGATTCTTCGTCAACACCAAATGATTTATCAGATATCTTACGCGCAAAGCTGAGGAAATGTAGCAACGTACTCTCTCCATCCCTGACGTGCTTGAGGCTGGACAACGAGAGCTCTCATATCGGAGTCTGGCAAAAGCGAGCAGGTCAACGATCGGATCATTCCAACTGGGTCATGACTGTCCAACTTGGAAAGAAGAATATTAAAGCTGATGATGGTACCACCAACCAGCAAAGTGTTTCATCACCATCAATGTTTTCAGAGTCTCCAGCATCATCATCATTAGAAAAGCCTAAACTAATAGCAGATGCTTATGAAATGACTGAAGAGGAGAGAATTTCATTGCAGATGATAGAGGAGCTGCTTAACAGAAATTGATAAACAAGGGAGGGAAAGCTATTACTTGTAGCATATCATATGTACTATAATTACTAATTTACTTTTACGTACATATATATATATATATATATATATATATATATATATGTGTGTGTGTGTGTGTGTGTGTGTGTGTGTGTGTGTGTGTTCTTGTTGCATGTAATAGAAGCTATATATATATCTAAATAGTTTGTATATGCATATAAGGAAGAAATGAATTAATAACAGTAAACCCTTACTGGAAAACAAGGGTTTCTAATCAGAATTAATCATAGCTATCTGTTTATAAGATAATGAAGGAGGAACTTAATTCTTGTAGCTGTTCTTGTTTATCATACATCTTTTCCATATCAAATTACACTTCGCACTAGAAACACTCGAAGACTGTTGTCGGTTGCATGAACGTCGATCTCTGTCTAGCTAGGAATAGTACGTATATGATAATGAAGTGTACCGGTGTACGTGCTTGTCATCTAAACTTGTAATAAATGCCAAGGTTTATATATACAAGAATGTAGACTACGTACTATAATATACATATGTAACATCGTCAAGCCTGCATTTGGGAAAAGAACATAATCATTCAAGAACGAGTCAGACACATACATACGTCTTTACGTCTTTTGTCCCAGAAAAAAAAAACGCATACATACCTCTCAATTGATTAAGAAAGAAACATCACTAACATGTATCTTTTGTATAACAAATGTAATGTTGATTTAAACACGTCTCAGCCAACGACTACTTTTATAGGTCACATGCTCTGAAGCACCTAACTCTCACACAATTTGTGAGGTTCATCATTTTTGTTTTTTTTTGTTTTTATAACTTAGTTCATATTTATTTTGATTCCCAAATTAAGAGCTTGTCCATGTTCTGGTAACAGAAATATCAAACACGTTTCTTTTAATATTCTTGCTTTCAACTTTGAAATATTAAAAATAATGGTTAGAAAGTTTAGTCGGTCACACTACCACAAATCTGGCCTTTAGACACCATTAGTCTATTGGGTCAATGGCTACCAATCATTGGTGTATAACACCAATAGCCACGGTTGAGCCACCATTATCAGCAATGGTTTCCTTAGCTGGCGTCACAAAGACCCAAGTACCCACTATCATATTTTTGGTGTCTGCCATTATGGGTCCCACAAAAGCTTCATACCCACTAATACAAGCTTTGGTGACTACATATATTCCATTTAAAAAATATATATATATTTAAATCTGCAAATACAAATTATTGTAAACAACTCTACAAGAGACTCATTTCACTCTTCTTTCATCTGAAATAAGAACAATATATCATCTCTTTTGGTCCATCACTAAACTGCAAAAAGATCTCTCTCCTGCAAGCAGCAAAGGGGCAAGTCAGCTTACTTGGCTAGAAATAATCACTATAATTTCACAGAGTATGCATGCTTAGGCACTAATGCACAAACAATATATGAGGGTATAAAAACTATTCCATAGTATGCATGCTTCTTGCGGAGTAGGCTGCAATGAACCAATGCATTTGTAGACCAAGAGATGGCGTCAGAGTTTCCGTTAGATTGACCGCGTCAAACTCGCATACGACAGGGAAGATGAAACTGTAAAGTATGAATTAACCATAGGGGCTTTTAGGGGAGAAGGGGAGAGGCGGGTGCACCGAGAAGGAGATAAGGTTGGCAGACTAAATAGTGGTATCCATCGTCCTCCATATGCAACGAAGGAAAGAGAAGATGAAGAGAAGTAGAGTGAATGAAGGAGAAGAGGAACAGGATGATCTTTCTGATTCCAAAGAAAAGCCATATGAGTATCGACCCTGCAAAAGGGTAAAGAATGAAAAATGCAAGGAAAAAGAAGGGGTTCGCTGCTGACTTCTCCTTTAAAGTAGTTTTGGCTCAAGATTTGTTATAATTCCAGCCACCTGTAACCCAAAATGGCCAATCCTCATCTCTTTATTCCCAGATGAGTCATGAGATGTCTTGCACAAAAGTAGTTTCTTTGTTGCATATGAGTTCTTTGTTGGTTATAATTTTTACACATCAAAATTCCCTCTGAAGAAAACACCAAACCGCAAACGATTTATCATTGAGGAAGGGGCGTTCTTACGTGACAAAATCAAACTCAATAACACAAATCAAGATTCATCTGCATAACAAGGATGAGATTGAAGGAGTCGGCGGTATTGACCCACAATGATGGTTGTCTGATTACGGGATAGCTTTGCTCTCTCTGCTTCTAATCAGCTGTAAGGGGAAAGACAGATTCAATAAGGGCAGTACCACATATTTGTGAGACATGAGAGGCAAATGACCAGCTGGGTATGGAGATATTTTGCTGCGAAATACCATTACGCCCAGCTTGTTTCACCATGACGCCAACACTTTTACAGTTAACGTTCAATTCACGGTCAACCATAATTAAGCAATTCCTGAGGATGTGAAACGGCCACGTCAGTGGGCCCCCCTTGGTCTACAATTTTGTTGGTTCATTGCAGACTCTTCCGCTTCTTGCACTAAAATGAAAATGGTGCAAGTATCGTGTCCTAATATCTAGAGAAACATAAATAATCAGGCATGGTTACTGTTTACAAATGGGATGTCAATGTAACTAGCTACATTCTCTTAAAGAGATACTCAGAGTTAAATAGTAAGACTCAATTAAATCCTTCCTTTTACCTGCATTAGCCAGACCCCATCCTTATCTCCACTTTGCAGTCCCTTGAATATTGTTTCACCCAATGCAGACATGTACTCTGGATCGTCAACAAGTGGAGTATTCTCATCGAAAGTATAACTGCAACAGGTTCATTAACCAGTTTAACAATCATTACATAGCATATGTGAAGGGAAAAATACAAAAAAAAAAAAAAAAAAAAAAAAAACGGGAGAAGCTATAATAGAAGAAAATGGAGGAAGCTATATACCAATTGTATATGTGACTGGTCCTTCCACATTCTGATCAAACAGGCAGCGTGCTTTCCCTAGCTGAATCCTCTGTTTTTCACAACACAGTTGATAAAAGCATCAACACTCTCTTGTGGAAAAAGTACAAGTCATTGCGTTAAATGGAGGGCTCCTACTAAGAAAGAACATGAGTAAAGGGAAAAGGCACAGAATATGCCTCCTAAAGGAAACAAGAAAAGCTTGCATTATACAAGGAATTTGGACATTCTAATATTCAACCTGTAGAGCAGCCTTTGAGGGAAAGCGAAATGTAATAACAGCTGTTGCACCACTAAACAGTCCTTTCGTCTTGGCTTCCAATTCAAAAGAGTGGGATATAATGCCACCTCTGGAAACTAGTATGCAGAATTAGTAAATAATAAACAGAAGAAGTGGAAAGTAGAAACCATACAAAGCAGCAAGAGTCATATTAAACAGTTGGCACTTACACATCAAGCCTTTCCCATGACTTGAAAGCGTTTGCCGCTGACGAAATCAAAGAGATCTTGAGGTCAGCTCTCATCACTCAAACTCACTCATACACTGTTCTGCAAAAGGAACATGGCAGATCATGACCAAATTAGTTACACATAAGCATATATATGTATAAAGAATCAAAGTAAAATAGCACATAAACTAAATTAATGTAATGAGAAGTTAAAACTTGCAAAATCAAAGAACATACACAAGAAGCATTATCAATTACTATTTCTAAGTCCTCATCCATAATTCCAACCAACAATAATTCCAGTAAACCAACATAATAGAGAAAACAAAACATACCAAGCATATCTGGAAGAGGAAAACAGTGGCATACATCACAATTCAACAAAACGTACCAAGCATAAGGCTATGAGCAGGGCCGGTTCTGAATTTTCAAAGGCGTGGAGCGAAAATCTAAATGAGGCCTTACTAGTTGTAGGATTTCAAGAAAAAAAAAAAACTTGGTCAAATCGATATAATAAAGAAAATATCAAACTCTTTTAAATAAAAAATTTCGTAAAGTTCACAAAAAAGAAGAAAGAAAAACAAAATATCAAGGAGAAGAAGATGGTCAAATGAAATAAGAATACAAAGAAACAAAAATAAAATATGAAAAAAAAAAGAAGAAGAACAAAACAAAAATGAAAACAAAGAAAGAGAGATTCCTAAGGCTTGAACCTGGGTCCTGAGAAGAGAAGTAAAAGAGTAGCGCCTTAGGCCCATGACCACCACCCAACCCACACACCCAGCAGATACCATGGGCCCAAAAACCTTCAAAGCCAGGACCTCCAGTTTTGCATCTCCCTCACACCACCGCCACCACGCCGGCAACAGACGACTACCAACGTCCCTATCCCTGAAGCCCAATAGACTAGGACAGATCTTAATTTGAGATGATCCACTACTTGGTCTATGTCCGTAATCTCATTCACCGCGCCATAACGCATATAAAGAAATCCCGGTGGGCAATCGCCGTCACTGTCAGCCCCTCAAAACTACCACCAACCGACACCAAACCACCAAGCGCTTCCACCTATAAATCCCATCACCATTTCGCAATCTAGATCAGAAAAGATAAGTTGTGAGGCACGTTCAATTTAGGGTATCTATATATCTCATTTTCTTTACCGTGTGTTTGGATGAGAAAATTATGAAATCCGTAGGAATTTATAAATGATGAAATCTTTAACTCCATCAATCTAAAATTCCATTAATTGCAATTTCTATTGTTTGGTTGTATTTATTTAGGATTTGAAATGTGTAATAAATTAAGAAAGTTTAAAACAAATAAAAAAATAAAGTAGAAAAAAACCTTGTTTTGGAAATGAAAATTGAATATTGCAAAGGAATTTGTAAATGACACCTATTTTGGTGGAAATTGAAGTGGGGAATTTAAATAATGAATTCCTTCTTTTTTTTCCACAGATCAATTTAAAATTTCCAATCTGATAATGCCAAACGAGGGAATTAGCTTGTAAGAATTATGAAATCCTTACTTTCAATTAAATTCCATCATTTTTTCCCTCATCCAAACAGGGTGTGAAACTCACACTTTATTTATTATTATTATTTTGTTGTTTTTTTTTTTCCTTCTTCTGAAAAGTGATATGAGTTTAGTTTTCATGGTTGGAAACTTGGAATATGAGCTGTGGTTAGTTTATAGTTTTTTGAGAATAAATAAATGAGAAATTTTAAATACACACCCCTAATCACTTAATACACATCCCTATAATTTTATATTTCAAATTAGATTTTGTAGGTAGATTAAATGACCAAAATAGACATCTATGCATTAGAAGAAGAAAAAAATAGTCATATTTTCCTTATATTATTCTATTTAAGTATTTATGTATAAATAGTTAGCTAAACACAAAAAATTTCTATACATGGCCTCCCAATTTAATACAAGAATAAAGTTAGAAACTATCTAATTTAATTTTCCTTTAAATAAATTGTAATTAAATGAGGTTAGAGACCATAATATTTAGAATTTCAAAATCAATGGCATTAAATATTTTTAAAACATATCACTTTACTCCCATTTTTTAGTTAACTTCCTTTTTTGTTCTAAGAGTTATGATTAATCAATTTATTTTCTATTATAAAATATCACAGGTGAAAAAACTTTGTAATTGTTAATTTGTTTGGTCCCTCTAATGACAACTTTTTTGTTCCACTACTGTGGAGAAACTACTGATATAGTTTTGGTTGAATGTTCAACTCATAATTTTATACTTGATTAACATGGTGTTTGGTGGATGTGAGCTCAAATAACACAAAACCTATTTATATGCATCTATTTAAAGGGAACATGCAACAATAAATCTTTATGGATTTCTCAATAACAAACACAAGTAATCAATATGGTCATTTACAAAACGTCAATATAATAGAATATACTAATCGTATTAAATAGTAACCCTAATATAGTAAAAAAGTAGGATATTTCATGATTTTTGAGATTAATGATATTTTAGGTACTTTGGGTTGTGTATTTAGTAAAATATTAGAATGAGAAATTAAATGGGTGGTGTATTAAGTGTGGAGTGTGTATTAAGTAATTAGGGGTGTGTATTTAAAACTTCTCTAAATAAATACAATATTATTAAAATTATAAATCACTAATTAGAGTCTAAATAATAGGTTAAAACAAGAATCTTAAGATGGTACTAATGACTAAAATAATGTCATTGAACAGTAATATTTAATAATCCTAAATATGGATTAGTAAAACAGATTCAAATAATAATACAAATATTTTGATAATTAGGAATTTATAGTTGTACTCCCATACAGATAAAGTCAGGCTTAATAGCACTGCCATGATTGTCCGAAGTCTTGATTCAGAAAAAGATACATTTCATCCCAAAGAATATGATGAAGATGTGCTAGAGAACGGAATGCCCTATTTAACTGCAATAGAAGCATTATTGTTCTTAGCACAATACACAATACCGGATATCTCATTTGCAATAAACTTATTAGCTAGATCACTTGCGTAAGATGCCCAGCTCAAAACTCGTTACGGATGACGGGATGAGCATCAACTGGGCCCACTCATCCGGTTCTCGACAGGCCCAAGCCCACAACATTTTCCTACGTGGCGGTGGGCCACCTACCATTCAACGGTAAACTACCAGTCTCTCAGAGAGCGCGAAACCCTCAACCCAGAACCGCCCAAAACCCTATCTCTCTCTCTCTTCGCTCTCACCTTCTTCAATGCAATCACACCTTCCAGTCCAACTCGGACCCTAACTCATCTCGACTCACCCCAACTCGGTTTCCGCCGCCGCAATGCTCAAAGGCAAGCTCAAGCTCCCGGACAAGGCCAGGCGCGTGTTCCCGGACCGCCTCGGCAGCCTCGTCGCCGGCTTCGATGAAAAGGCGGACGACGACGGAGGGTCCGATTTGGTGCTCGAGTCGGGCGAGGAGCTCGAGACGATCCAGCCCAACGGGTACGGGTCGAGTGGAGAGAGCGAGATTGCGGATTTTGAGGAGGAGAAAGTTGGAAGGGAACCCGATTTGAGGGCCCGGCTGCCCAAACCCGACAGAGATGGGCCGGGTTCGGTTTCGGTTCTGGCGGCCATTGCCGCCGATGATAAAAGGTCCGATCTTGAGTATGAGGTGAGAGAAATTGAACTTCAACTTCAAAATGCATTGCATTTTTGACGTAATAATTAGTAATAAGGGATTTTTGTGAGTTATTTATTTTCTAATTAGGGATTTTTGTGCTTCACAAAAAAATGAAAATTTAGGGGTTTATGTGGGGTTTAGTTTTTGTGAGAGAAAATAAATGAGTTCTTTCACAATGTGGTTGAAGGTCTCTATAATACTTGATGGAGAGTAGTACTACTGCACTTACAAGCTAAGTGGCTTTACTAATCCTACCTACATTTCGCAGATTCGTTAATGTTTATGCTTTGCAAATTATTATACTTATTCTTTATTTGTTATCGTTATTTGAAGCCTTAAGGATTTTTTTTTTTTTTTTTTTTTTTTCGATTAGGTTAATCAGCCAGAGGTAAATTTGGAAAAGTTACAGAGAATAGCGAGTTTAGGGCTTCCTGATGGAGGAGGTTTGCGAGCAACAGCCTGGAAGGTACAGGACTTACACTGTTTTGCCACCAGGTTCTTCCGTTATTTTACATTAATTTGATTACCATATGAGCACTTTTAATTGATGCAGGGGTATTGGTTTCTGATATATATTCGTTTTATAGGGTATATAACTATAAACACATAGTATGTCAATCTGTGTGTGCACGCGTGTGTGTGGATATATGTATGTTAATCAAACCTCTGAACCTTCAATTAAAGTAACAATGCCTTAGGTCTGGCAGTAACTTGCCGTAAAAGGTTGTCATCACGCACAAAAATCTTAGCTTATATGGCCATAACCCACGGAGAGAATGGGTTAGCCGTTGCATAGAGCACAGGAGGAACTGTTCATTAAATCTGTTTATTGTGTTTCCTAGATAAAAGCTAGAATAGAGGTTGAGCACATAAATCCATAAATAGTAGACAGTACTAGTATAACGTATATTCACTTACGATCGGGAAGAGATGTAGATTCAGACTACCCCTTTTCTTCTCTTCTTTTCATATTTCAATGAAGAGAACTTGCACCAGAACTTGATTTTTAGTTAGTTCCCTTCTTATATCCTGAAGTGTTAGAAGAATATTTATGGGAAGAGTTTTCATATTAAAAATGATAACTTGACACTTCACATGTTGTGGTCTAATGATAATTTAGATGTTTTATGGTTAAGAAGAAGAGGTAGATGCTTCACTTTACACAATTTCACTATCGTAAGTTTTTAAAAAGTTGTTAATTTGTATTATTGATTGTCCCTTACATTTCTTGCACGCAGCTGCTTCTGGGTTATCTACCTTCTTCTCGTGAGTTATGGGAAAAAGAGCTAATGGAAAATCGACTAAAATATGCCAAGCTCAAAGAGGAGCTCCTTTTGAGTCCTGTAAGATGCTCACTCAGTTGCATTTTAGCGAACTAAATAAATATATACTTCAGTTGCATTATCTTTGGTTAGTGGTTATAATGCAGTAATCAAAATCTTGTATCTAGACAGTCAGAACTCGCAAGGAAAAAAGGTGGTGCCTTGAGTTATTGCGACCCGCCTGCTGACAGTGCTGTTGATGGACCACTGAAGAGACGTGAAATTTCCCAGGAAGACCACCCTTTAAGTCTTGGTAAGGCTAGTGTTTGGCATCAGTACTTTCAGGTAAAATGTCTTCTCATATAAGGGTTATTATAAGTTGGATACCATGTGTATAATAATGTGAGGCTTATCATGCTGCACTTTGTTTATAGCATACAGAGATTGCCGAGCAGATAGACCGTGATTTACCACGCACGCACCCAGATTTGAAATTCTTCTCAGGGGACTCATCATTCAGTAGAAAACACAGGGTATAATGATCTACACAGCCATTTTTTCTTCCCTGTAATGTGATCTTCTTCTTATTGGCATCAGTCAACCTGGATTGTATATCAAATTTACTGGGTACTCTTGTCAGTTCTTTGTTTTTGTCTCACTTGTCCAGCTAATTGTTTAGTTGTCACTGACTGCATGCTCTGTTTCCATTTTCAGGAAGCACTGAGAAATATTCTTCTCCTGTTTGCAAAACTAAATCCAGCAATCCGTTATGTGCAAGGCATGAATGAGGTCTTGGCACCAATATACTATGTATTCAGTACTGACCCTAATGAGCAAAATGCTGTAAGTTACCTCCCTGCAAGTTTTATGGGCTTATAAAAGTTTGCTATAACATGTAGCTATCTGCTGAAACGTAGATTGCACAAGTAGATTATTTTTTATCTGTATCTTCTTTTCGTGCCCAAGTGGTTATAGTAAGTACTCTTGCAACTATGAAGAGAGGTAAAGCCATATTATGGTTAACTTTGCAGGCAAATGCAGAAGCAGATAGCTTTTCTTGCTTTGTTCGACTCTTGAGTGACTCAGTGGACCACTTTTGTGAACAACTGGATAACAGTGCAGTTGGTATACTCGCCACTCTTTCCCGCTTGTCAGACTTATTGAAAGCCAATGATGAGGAGCTTTGGAGGCATCTTGAGTTCACCACAAAGGTAATTATAGTATATTAAAGAGATCCCTTTTTCGAGTTGTATCATTTTTCTTGCTAGGTCCTAAGATTTACCATTTCAACTGCTTAGGCTGATCCTAACTTTGGCACCTTATAAAATATGTCTTCATGAGCAGGTGAAACCACAATACTATGCATTCAGATGGATCACATTACTACTCACACAGGAATTCAATTTCCAATCCATCATGAGAATCTGGGATTCACTCTTGGGTAATCCTTTTGGTGTACAGGTCGGGTCTCTATCTCCTATTCCCATGGTCTCCTGTTTATGAATTAATACTGATCTTTGGCAAGACAACTCGACAGGATATGCTTCTGAAAATTTGTTGCGCGATGCTGCTATGCATGAAAAGCAGACTCTTGAGTGGTGATTTTGTGGCCAACTTAAAGCTTCTGCAGCACTACCCTGACATTAACATAGAACACCTCCTTCAGGTAGCTCGGGATATTAAATCGGACTCATCTTCTTATCGTTTGTCTTTGTCCCTGTAAATAAATCCCTACACTGCACATGTTTTGTTGTACCTTAACATGGTCTGTAACGATGAACAAGACGAGTGCTGTTGCCTGAGCTGATTTGTACCCAAAATTTTCAATTGCATATATGTTTTGAAGGGGTTTGTGCAGTTCATTTTTGGCAACCAGCCTTGAACTCAAGGTCAACATCCAAACGTTTGAAGATCCTAGTCAATGTGATCAATGGTGGCTACCCTGTAAGGACAGCACACAAGTTGACCCTCAGAATCAGCTGCTGAAATTCTAATTTGTGCAATTTGGCACGTTAATTAGAAAACAATTTGGCAAATTAAACGTTAATTTTTTTTTTTTTTTTGAAAGGATTAAACGTTAATTAAATGTGTGCAATTTGGCACGATAATGGACCAGAAATGCTTGGATTAGTACCACGTGTAAGGTTGATGTGGTATAACAAATGAACAATGAAATGACATGCAGACCTTGTTAATTAAAAATGGGACGGACGGGGGGCTCTCGAAAATGTGGGTGATCTTCTATTTGGAAATTGGAATAGAAGAAAGGCACTTTCTGCCGTGTTGACCAGTTGATCGATCTCGACCGGATACCTAATACTTCGGCCTCTCCTTATTGGCGGTGAAGACCTTTTCTTCCAGCCGCCGATGGGCTGTTCAGAGCCTCATGATGAACAAAAGAAAACAAGAGACTTGAAAACATATAAAATGAGACAGTTATGCATGGTATCCAATTAGATGAAACTAGAACTAATTTTAAATTAATTTTAAATCAAACCTAATCTCTATCTGAGTTTTCCATGACATGATTATGATAGTTGAAAATTAAGGTTGCTCACCTGTACCACAACTGGAGCATGATTATGATTATATATATATATATAATGCATATAATCTCCATTAGCATTTTTATATTCTACAACTCCAATTCAACGCATAGAAGATGGAACACTAGGAAATATATATTGCATTCTCACATTGCTTCCTATTCTTTAAAGGAAATAACACCTCAATCTCTCATCTGCCATTCAATACGTAGTGATTGACTCTGAATTTGTTCCTGGTCTTCTTCCTTTTTGCGTTCAAATTAAGGAACTCCTTCTTTGTCTTGCTGTTTAAGACTCCTGAATGCTCATGCATGTCAGCAGCTGCCATATTCATTTGTGATTGCTTAACAACGATCGAGAGACTTGAATTGAGAGATCATGGCGCAGACCGTGCTGCTGCATGGAGTACTTCATGCAACAATATTCGAAGTCGATAAGTTGAAGGCTGGAAATTGCTGCACCTTCATATGCAAGGTACATACATTATACAGTGTTCTGTTCTTTCTGTACTTTACCTTTCAGTTTCTGTTATTGACTGTTGAGATGAACATGACCAACCTGAGAAAAATTGACTTAAGTTTTCATACTTCAATCTACATTCCCAGGCTTCAAGCCACAAATTTCTGTTACCTATGTTTATTTTCTAGCTAATTAATGTCCTTCAAAGACTGTGCAGCTGATAGAACATTAGAACTTATCCAATCAATTTTCCATGATTCATTACTTGGCTGTCCTTGGTCCTGCTTGGTGGCTAGTATAGCATTCATGATATATCAACCTTTAGTCCTTAATTCAAATAAGGCCAATTATATTAATTATCTTTAGGTTAAGTTGCCAAGTACAAGTCCAACTTGAGTAATGAATATGATAATTTTGAATCACTGTAGCTGATTGAAGAGTCAGTTGGGTTGGGGAAAGGTTGCAGACCCTATGCGACCATTGATTTGGAAAATGCAAGAGTTGGGAGAACTAGACTGCTGGAAGAAACAACCACAAATCCACAGTGGAATGAATCCTTTCACATTTACTGTGCTCATATGGCTTCTAATGTCGTTTTCTCCATCAAAGAATACAATCCAATCGGGGCCAATGTCATCGGAAGAGCTTATTTGCCTGCTGCTGAACTCCTCAATGGAGAAGAAGTAGACAGATGGCTTAAGATCAGAATGGATCATCACAGTAGACCTCTACATGGAGGTTCCAAAATCCATGTGAAACTGAGGTTTCATCCTGTAACTAAAAACTGTAATTGGTCTCATGGAATCAAAAGTCCTAAATTTCCAGGAGTACCCTACACATTTTTCCCACAAAGAAATGGCTGCAGGGTTACCCTTTACCAAGATGCTCATGTTCCAGACAATTTCATCCCCAACATCCCTTTAGCTGGAGGCAAGTGTTACGAACCTCATCGGTGTTGGGAAGATATTTTTCATGCAATCTATAATGCAAGGCACTTGATATACATTGCTGGTTGGTCTGTATATACTAAAATCACATTAGTAAGAGACACGATGAGGCCAAAGATAGTAGACGGAGACTTGACTCTGGGAGAGCTTCTTAAGATGAAAGCAAAGGAAGGAGTGAAGGTCTTAATGCTTGTATGGGATGACAGAACTTCAGTGAAGGTACTAAAGAAAGATGGACTGATGGCTACTCATGATGAAGATACCGAAAATTACTTCCATGACAGCGGAGTTCACTGCGTGTTGTGTCCCAGAAACCCTGACAATGGGCAAAGCATTGTTCAAGATATAGAGGTTGGAACAATGTTCACTCATCATCAAAAGATTGTGGTAGTGGACAGTGAATTGCCGAATGGAGCATTAGAAAAGAGGAGGATTGTGAGCTTCATTGGCGGCATTGATCTTTGTGATGGAAGATATGACACTCAGTTTCATCCCCTTTTCAGGACTTTAGGCACAATCCACCATGATGATCTCCATCAACCCAATTTTAATGGTGCCTCAATCGCAAAAGGTGGACCAAGGGAGCCTTGGCATGACATACATTGCAGGCTAGAAGGGCCTATTGCTTGGGATGTTTTATTCAACTTTGAGCAGAGGTGGAGAAAGCAAGGTGTGAAAGACTTACTTTTTCAACTCAGAGATTTTGATGAGACCTTTATACCACCATCTCCGGTTATGTATCCTGAAGACCATGACACATGGAATGTTCAGTTGTTCCGATCCATTGATGGAGGAGCTGCATTCGGATTTCCCAACTCTCCTGAAGATGCTACCAGGGCTGGTCTAGTCAGTGGCAGAGATCTTGTGATTGACAGAAGCATTCAGGATGCATATATCAATGCAATTCGTCGAGCAAAGAGTTTTATCTACATCGAAAATCAGTACTTTCTTGGAAGCTCTTTTGGCTGGCAGTCAGATCATAAAGACCTCAAAGTTGAGGAGGTTGGCGCTTTGCATCTTATTCCAAAAGAACTGTCACTAAAGATTGTTAGTAAGATTGAAGCTGGAGAAAGATTTACTGTCTACATTGTCATGCCTATGTGGCCAGAGGGTGTTCCAGAAAGCCAATCTGTTCAGGCAATATTGCATTGGCAGAAGTTGACAATGGAGATGATGTATAGGGACATAACAGAAGCTCTAAAGACCAAGGGGCTTGATGCAAACCCTAAGGAGTATTTGACATTCTTTTGCCTTGGAAATCGTGAGAAGAAGCGAAGCGGAGAATATGAACCTCATGAGAAACCACAGCATGATACAGATTACAGTAGAGCTCAACAATCTAGGCGGTTCATGATCTACGTACATGCCAAGTGTATGATAGGTAAACCAACTTGCCACATTCCTCTCATTTAGAGCTGCATGTTATGTTAATAAACTTCCAAAATTTTGCTACTACACATTAACATATACTAACTAAAGCTTCGAAATGTCTGCATTTTGCAGTTGATGATGAATACATAATCATTGGATCCGCCAACATAAATCAGAGATCAATGGACGGCGCCAGGGATACCGAGATTGCCATGGGAGCTTACCAACCATATCACCTATCTACCAATGTACCTGCCCGGGGCCAAATCCATGGCCTCAGAATGGCATTGTGGTATGAACATTTGGGGTTGCTCAATAACACCTTTCTTGAGCCAGAGAGTGTGGAATGTGTGAGAATGGTGAACCAGATTGCCGAAAAGCATTGGGAACTCTATTTAAGTGAGACCTTAGAGGGTGACTTGCCAGGACATTTGCTATCCTATCCCGTAAAAATTACTGAAAATGGAGAGGTCACTGAGTTACCTGGGGTTGAATTTTTTCCAGACACCAAGGCTAAAGTTCATGGAACCAGATCTGACTTAATTCCTTCAATCATCACTACTTAAAAAAGCCTACATTGCCTTTTCTGATTCCTAGAGTTATGATGTCCTTTCTTCCTCCCTTGAACTTGATTTCTCTGTACTTCTTTCCCAATTTTTTTCCTCTGTAAATGAATTCAGTGAATAATACACACATGTTTGTTTTTTTGACTGTGTAGTTTAACTTTCTTCTAAAACTTCCACCTGTTTTTCCAGTTGACCAGGAAATAGTGTTCAACATCATTGATAAGAAACTTCAGACGCCGTTATTTGGATTTGATGAGACAAATTGCAAAGAACCTTTCACATCTCTCAAAAGTCCTATTGGGAATTACATGTCAACACTGAGATTATCAATCAATAGCTGTTTCAATTATTTGGATTTGATATTTTCTTTTGGAACCGTTAGCGTTAAAACTTTAAGGCAGTCGCCATTGTTAGACTTCTAAGTTCCAACTTGCCTAATCAGTATTCAACTGTTCAGACTTATCTGCACTAATTAGTTATTACACCTCTAACAAACATTGCTTTCAGAAGAAGTGATGATGTGCAAGACTAACTTGCTCTCATATTCTTCCCAAATATACTTTTTATCTTCTCATTTCTGCCTTTTCTGCCAAAATGTCCAAGTTAGATATCACCTAGTTCCTTATCTTACTCAACCGTCTTTTATATATAATATTTTCAACCAGTTATATATGTTGCCTATGATGTTCTTTATCTTCTAATCTGTTCTAGAATTCAGCCAACATCAAACCACAATCTAAGGCCATACTGCCCCCTATTGGCTATTCAGAACCTAACAAAGGCCACAAGTGAAATTGTGACCGAGGAATGAGGTAGGTCTGAGTAGAATATGATGAACTACATGTGCAGATTGCAAAAGAAAAATATATCTGATTTTGAAGCTCTATAAGCCTCTAATCCATTGGTCCCCTATCATTTTCCTATCTAACTGGATATAACCCTCAAAAACTCCAATCTTTTTGGCATGGAACGGCCTGACCTGTCATTCATGACAGAGGCTGCGTATATTCAAAGAAAAACCCAACAATAATTTATCACAATTTGTACCATTCTCTTATTAACGTCTTCTGGGTAAAATTCATATCACCCATTTCCCACAAAACAGAGGGATATTTGAATCCTATGTATATAATGCAAACTGAACTATAGTTCAGGGTATGCGACAAAGCTAGCTGGAGAACTCATAACATACAATTAGTAGTGTACAAATTCATTTCTAACGCAAATTATTCACGCACTAAACCCTAATCACGTGATCAATTATTATGAGACGGATTTTATATGAGAATTATCTCCATTAAACTATTGGGGTGTCCTGCACGCAGAAGCTACCATTCTCCTTCATAAAGACTAAAGACCGTGAAAAAGAATGGCAAAAAAGTAACAGTGAGCTGAGCTAAGAGCTCAGTTAGTCATGCTCTTCCTCGGTCCTCCCCAAACAAGAAAGCAATGACCTCAGCAAGAACCCTTTTCTTTGCCGTGCGGTGCACAACAGAGAGAGGGACAGAGTTGGCTGGAGTAATGAAAACACACACATTCAAAATTATTCAATTCCTTGCACACCTCATTCACCTCACATGGTGACCCACACTCTTTTAACTTTTACCAGATCAAATTGAAAAAGGCCATGACCAATGCTTGATCAAAGCTTTGGTAATAAAATAAACCCCATTTGGGTCATAACATTCAATATGATATTTCTTCATTCACATGTAGTCGTGTAGTAGTTGTAGTTCCCACTGCCACCGCCAAAACTATTTATCCACCTTCATTCTAGTCCCTCATTCCTGTAAAGACTGCCTTTCTTTTCTTTTCTCATTTCTTTTCAACTGGGTTCCTCACCTTCTTCTTCAAAATTCTAATTCTAGTTCCAAACTTTGAAAAAGAAGACCATGTCTTCCATGTTGGGCTCACAAGGCGTGGTCTTGGCGACGGCCATGGCTGTCTCCGGCACTGTCCTCCTCCTCGCTTTTCGCCTTCAGAAACCGGCAGATCACCACCAAATTTCTCAGTCCACTCCCCAAATTCTACGATCTTGTATCTCTTCTGGTATGCATAACCATATATAACACCTCTGTCTTCCCTACTCTGTTTCATAATTAGCATTAGTTAAATACGTATGTATGGTTTCTGATTCTTTTTCTTGTTGGGTTTTGCAGAGAAGAAGAGGAAGAACAAGAAGAAGAGAGTTCACTTTGCAAAGGACGTGGTGGATCCAATTGGGGATGGAGAAGAGTTCAGAAGGCAGATCATTGCTTCTTCTTCTTCATCATCATCATCAGCATCAGCATCAGCATCAGCATCACTAAACTTTAAAAAGACTAGTGGAGGTGCTCAGAAATATAAAGGAATGCCAGCAAACCGAGTGGCTCTCTATAATGGGATACTTAGGGATCGCGTGGTTCATCATCGATTGGCCTACTCGCACTGATCGATCATCATTCTCCCATCGATCTCTGTATATTTTGGGGTTTGATTAGTTGTGTATAATTAAAGATTAGGCCTTTCGTTAAAGTTTGTATATTATTTTTCTTTTCTGAGGTTACAAGGAATATTCGGAATTGTAAGGAATGATGGGCCATAGGTTTTGGTAGTTCTTCTTGGCTTCTTGCCGTTTTTATGTTTGTTATAACATGATGGGATTGGGTGCAGGATATGGTTCCTCAATTTTTGTTCATATTTCAGCTCCAAATCTTGTTGGAATGTAATCGTGTATAGGTAGCTAGGCAGCTGAATCCATTGGGTTTAGTTTTATGGTTGAAAAAAAAATGTGAAATCAATTTAAGAGTAAATGATGAATTACCTTTAATCTTTTGAGTATCATACGGAACTATATAGTTTATATATGAGCATTTCGACCATCACGTGTCTGTAATTCGGGTTAATTTAATTGGTCTATTCATATTTGCTTAATTATCTCTATTGTATTGGATTGAACCACTGTGTAACATATGTAGCCCGGAACAACAAAATAATAGTTGGATTCAAGTGCTATGAAAGAGAAAGGAAAAGCTCGCAGAATGACTTTAGGATGAGAAATGAGAATTAAAGATGGTATTCTTGAGCCTTGGGGAGCCCTTTACAAATCAGAACTGCTGGAATTTGACTCTGTGTTCAATAATGTGATGTGGGCGTGCTTTATCAACTCTACGGTGTTTGTTTGGACAGAAAATTTGCATCACATGCCTATGTATGGAAGCATCCATGCATAGTGTGAACAGAGCCATGTGCTAGGATGCTTCCTCTATCAACCCACCAGATCTTTTAAGCCAAGTACATAAATAAATGGACGACAAAGACTTCTACATTTGACCTCATAAAACCTTGGATGGGAAGCAAGCCAACAATGAACCAAATATATTAAAACATAGAATTATTGGCCTCACTTCTAGCTTAATTATCAATTGATTCTTAACTAACTCATGAACAAATTAAGAAAAGACTATTGACTAAATCAAATTAAGCCCAAATCATTTGACCATTTTTGTAGAACCATTTTTTTTTTCATGTTGGTTTTTTTTTTTTTGTCGTGAAACTGATATTCATAAAGCCAAAAGGCATAGAAGGCCTAAACAAAGCCAAGGGCAGGCAACACACCCCTCAAAGTCAGAAATTCATACGAATTAAGACATGAGTATGATAAAATTAAAACCCAAACTAAAAATTAAAAGCCCAAGCAGCCCAAAAAACCCAAACCATAATCAAAGCTTCTTCTTCATCTCCAACTTGTAGCCGCCGTAGCAGATTCGTCACCGGAGCTCCGACAGAAACCGCGAGCGAGGATTGGTAACCAAGGGTGGTCTGCAGAGGTGAGGATACGGACAGAGCCGCCATATATTCTCCAGTTGACCGATTACGAGAAGATCTCGCATAAAAGAACAACAACAACCAAGCCAAAATAGATCTTAGCAAAGAAACCTGAGATCTGAAGAGGTGGTTGCAGAGGTGTACGAAAGCTTCCATGGCAGGACAATGTAGACAAGAAGAAGGAGATTTGTTCACGGTTTGAAAATCTTGAGGAGCAAAGGAAGAACAAAAATTGAGAATGACCATGAAAAACAAATCTGAGAGTATATCTTAGAGATTTAGATCTAAGATCTAAAAACATATTTGATTTAAAGATTTTAGAGATTTTTTTTCATGTTGGTTTAATGCAATTTTGTGACAATTGGCTTGGATTTAAAGATTGATGTTATTGGGATCTGAAAACACTTGATCCAAAACTCCAAACACATGAAAATTTGGTGGATATAGAAAATATTGCAACACTACTATTATATATAGAGTATGATTTCACATTTAATTTGTTTTTAGCTAGGTTGTTCTATTTCTTTTTCTCTTTTCTGTACAAAACCTTTTGTAAATGAGAGATGGCAAAAAGGGCCGGGAGAGGAGACGAGCGAGTAAACAAAGAGAAAACCAGTAGAAGCTTAGCAACATTATCATGGCCAACTGAAAATTGTGTTGGTTACCAACTTTGCATTTTGATTTGGGAACACAAACATTATATATATATATATATATATATATATATATATATATATATGGACCTATCTGTCTCGCTGTTTCTGCATTTTCATGAAAAAGCTCGAGGGCATCAATATTTCCATAATATTTATGTTGCTTGTGCGGGTACTCGATCATGGTGCGACCCATATGTCCTTTGTTTTCCTCATTATTTTTGCTGCTTTATTCAATATTAACAACTTATAGTTTAACTATTTTCCTATGTCGTGGTGTCAACAAACGGTTGGCTATATGATATATTTGCTAAGATTGATTCCATAGTAATGATAGTATTGGTTTGGGGTTGCTAGAATCTTCCCCACCGATAATGAAAAATAATTATATGTACATATATACTTGTTTTTTAGCCCTAGCTAGCTAGGTCATGATCGACCACTTGATCATATATATGTTTACTCGACATGAAATGATGTCACAAGCCACGAGAGAATTGGCCTAATGCATGAGCCGCTTGTACTTCTCTTAAGGGGTTGTATTGTATATGAAATTAGTGGAATTTTTAAAAAAATCTATGAAATTTGAAAGTCTGGGTGTATTCAATATAGACTTTTAACAGTCCATGAAAGTTTTGAGACATTCAATTAGGATATTAAGTTTTATACAACATTTGAGTCTCAAAATCTCTATATCCATTATATCCAACGAACCAACAAAAAAAAAAATTACCATCTGTGTTTTTATACAACATTTGAGTCTCGAAATCTCAGTTAAATTAATAATATCTTTGAATTAATTGAATTATTAGAGAATATATAGTTGAAGAAAGAAGCCTAAAAATTCAATCCATGTAGTTTACAGTACATGCATCATAGCTTCACGTGTAGGTGTACAAACAAGAAGAAATGCATGAAATGGCTAGGTAATATGGTCCCAAATCCATTTTGAGAAAAAAGGGTCTGACAAAAACTTGAGAAACTTATATATCAAACTTAGCAAGGATCGGAGAAGAGAACAATTTGGGACCAAGTTGGCTGATTAATATTGACAGAAGAATCAAAATGGAACCTACATACCGTGTAAAATGAGCTCAATGTGATCAGTACGTACGTACAGATCGATCACAAATGTATGGATTAAATGTACGTAGTAGCTGCTGGGTCATTGTGAATGAGCTCGCAATAATTCTACTTTTTAGTACTACTTTTGCATGTGTGGAAGTGTGAATCATATGCGTTCCAATTCAAGTGAAACAAGTCATGTGATCGATCGAGAATGCTTTTATGTCACCCTCCCGTGCATATGTGTATCATTTTAGTTCAGTTATTAGGGTGGGTTTAAACTTTGAAGTGAATGATTAAGAGTTAGCTAGCTAGCTAGACTCCTGTTATCGATCAATCTCCTTTTTAATATTCAACTTTAGTTTCTAGATGCAACTTGAGGTTCCTTTGAGAGATCGATAGATCAGTACGTGTTCGATCTTTGAGAGCTAGCTTTGGCACTGCATGCAGGGCCACGCCGGGGTTGTTTAGATGGGAAAACCAAATGAACACGTACCACGAAATCGATCGAAATGGGTCAAAGTCTTCCACTGAGTAGCTAAAATGCAAAGTTAGGTTTTGCGAATCTGAGAAACACGTACATACATTAATTGGTTTCGATCAAAGAATAAAGGTGTGAGCTAGCTAGGTGAACCTGCAAGTCAACAATATCTAGTTCCACTATTAATCCTCACCAACAACGACGACAAGTAGTACTAGAACTGTACATGCATAGTTTTGAATTAGGGTTTCGTGAGCAGATCGAGACCAGAGAGCAGCACCAAGAGGGCACAATCATGATGATATTATATGCATTAACGGTGGAAGATGACCAACTATACATTCACAATGGTCCATTCACCGATCAGCAACTCGGTAAAAAGGAGTAATGACATCTTCAAATCCCATTTAGCTAGATGCTTCTTTGGATTCACTTTCTTCATGATCTCATCAACGTTATAATGTTTCTCACGAAAGAGAAGCATTTCCTCCATTAATTTAGTCAACAAAAGAGACGATGCTTTTTTGTTTTAACCCTTTCTTTTTTGTGTGTGCACATTAGTACGTGGTCAAAAATTTAAATTATATATTCTAGATCCTTTAGGTATTTCATTATCATTTATAATTATTGTACGTAGTTTCCAATATATTTGAATGCACTATTTAAAGCGGAGTGAAATCTACAATTTTTATTTTAAAATCCACACTACTCCATATTTCATTTTTTTAGTAGTTTAAATTTTGTCTTTTTATGAAAATTTTAACCAAATAATGAAAGAGAGAGTATGGATTACAAATTATGGAGTGTGAATTTCACTCCCCTATTTAGAATATCAAGTACGTATTGATGAAGTGTGAGAATATATATTTAGGAAAATGATTTGCGGCCTCAATGAGGCCTAAGATTTGTGGCCTCAATCTTAGGTGTCATGCCTTGTCATCTGTACACATCACCTATTTGTCAAATCATGCCATGTAATTCTTGAGAAAAATACAATCTTATCATTCCAAAATATAACGACTCTAAATTATTTTGGCTTCTTCTAAAAAGAAACAAAATTTGGCTTTTTTTCTTTTTTTTCTTTTCATTACACTCATGTTAGATTTAAACAACAATTTTTTTTCTTTAATCAAGAATAGAAAAAATTTCATGTAATTCAGTCAATAGACTTGCATGTACATTCGATTAATAGATTTACAGAACACATGTATCTGAATTCAACCTTTATTGGGTTCCTATAAATTTTGAAAATATAATGTGAAAAATGCATATTATATGATTGTATATATTCTTTTGTTCATTGTTTTCTCTTTATGTAGCTAGGGTTTAAACGTTAGATATGAATTTATTATTTTCTGTTTGTTTTTCTCTTATATTTAGATTGTAGATGTTAATTAATGGCTGCTAATTAACGGGAAATTTTTTCTTACCTCTTAATTTAGACATGAGTATTTCCCAAATTCGATTTATTAATGCTATTTTTTTTGGATGAAATTAATCAATATTTGGAAAGAAAATTTAACGTCTATTTATTGACACATAATTCAATATATTAATGCCATTTGGAAAGAAAAATTAAAGGAAGAAAAATATTGGTCAAAGAATCCGTAGATATATCTCTTAAATTAATACATAATTAATAGTTGATATTTTTTTTCGTCACCTAATTAAATTCATTAATGTAATTGACTCACCCCCTAACATTTAAAATGAAATTTGGTGTTGCAATAGTATGATGTGACAAAATATATTATGTGGAATTGAAAATAAAATTTGTATTTACTTACATGGCATGACACCTAGGATTTGAGGCCCCATATATTTATAACACTAGTATACGATTGTATAAAAACCTAAGGAATTAACTATTTGAATCCTAAAACTAAATTGTTGCATGTCCGTGAGCTATTTAGCCGTAACAAAGGTTTCGATATGGTGTAATAGAGAAGAACACATATTAGCTAGTCATTCGGCCCTCTCTGGTAGTTGCGTCCTTGTGTGTTTGCTATAAAAAATAAAAAATAAAAAATAAAAAATTATGTTGGCTGGTTTCCTCTTTCAAATCAAACGGAAAATACATTATTTAAATAGTCATTGACTAAAATAGAAATATAATTAAGAAAGTCACACCATAATGTGTCTTCATCTTACCACATCCTTGCCTAACATAATGTATTTAAAAAACTGATGATGAACTAGAAAGTGGAGTAAAGATGCAACTATTCAAACCAAGCAATCAAATGCCAACATGTATGATTTAATTAGTATAAATGACTTCATCATTGGGGAACATTAGGTGGAGAAAAGGTACGTGCAAATGACAAAGGATTCTTCCCCCTGCCTAAACAAACATGCAATGAAATTTCTACCCACCAATAACGTGAGTTTTGCTGAAGATAAGGATCACGAGCAAGCAACCTGTACTACCTTGGCTAAGCTAGTATGTGTTAATAATTAATTAGGCTAATCAACCAAATTGTACTTAATTAGTGGCCATGACGTTGAGGTTTAAGGTTCAATATATGTTTGAGATCCCTAAACATAACTTTTTACAGCAATTATACTGACTAAATCACCATCCTTAGATTCCCGGTATCAAACGCATTTGTTTATATATAGCCCAGCAACTTTTATCCTCCCAATGGAAACATCCTAGTTATAATCAATCCTTGTCACTTTAGGGTTAACATAATGTGACATTTCACCAAACTACCAATCGATATAATATTCATAAGTCATAACCATTCAGATTTCACATTTAGCCTCGTAAGTCGTAACTTTTTTGTCTTCTTTCTTTTTCTGTTCCAAGTACTAATAACTAATCGTAACACACACTTGGGCTCGGGCTTTAGATCCCAAAGTCTGTTTGAACTCGGTCAATTTTGTAGAACTTATTTGAGCCCATCAGAGATGCTGATTTGGGCCTCTCTGTTCTGGGCGTCGTTGCTTTCTGATTTAAGCCCAAGTTAGGTCTGCTACAACAGACCGACCAACGCATCTACACTCTCGCAGTGAAGAAGAAGAAGAAGAAGAAGAAGAAGAACATAGAGGAGTCATTTCTTACACAGCAAAACGCCGCCGTTTTCAATCAGGTACTTCTCCTCCATAGAATTATAGAAACTCCGATATTAATATGATTAGTACTCTCTGTTAAGTAATTTGATGAGGCTCAGTTTTCTTTACTAGGGTTTCTTGTATCTGCAAACTCATTGATGATGACTCAGTAGAGTCCTATATCTTGTGTATATGAAATTACCCTTTTGAAATTGATACTAAAGATTCAATTTTTAGACCTGTTTACTTGTTTTGGATGAGTAAAGAATCGATTTTTGATCTAAGAGTTGGCATTTGTTTTGGGTTTTGATTTAGATTTATGAATTTGCTGTAGTTTGTGAGTTTGGGTTCGTGCTAATTAGCAATTAGAACATGAAAGTTGACACCTTTTGAAGTTATGAACAATCCATTGATGCAATGAAGCAAACTAAATTGGTAATTGGTTGATTGGGGAGCTGGGTTTTCAATTTAGCAGCCATTATTTGTTTCTTATTAATCATATCGAGTATGATTGGATGCTGAATTCGATGGCTTCTTTGATTTTTACTACAGTAGCCATGAAGGTGCGATCATCGGTGAAGAAGATGTGCGAGTTTTGTAAGACAATTAAACGCCGTGGACGTGTTTATGTGTACTGCACAGCCAATCCTAAGCATAAGCAGAGACAGGGCATGTCTACATTTGCATATCAAGGCACTGATGCTCCCATGTATGTGCTTTTTCATGCTTTCAGTCTGTTTTTTATATATGCTATCTTTACTTTTTACTTTTCTGAGTTCATAAGTTTCAAATGAAAAGTCCCATTCAAGACTTGCATTTTAAGCTCCATCATATTATGTAAGAAATGTTAGGCGAGTCTAGTTCCTAACTCTCTGACTCCGAGTCTTCCATACAGCTGGGAGATGCTTGCCTCTTTTGTAGTTGTCATATATAGTTGTTGGGTTGTTTCGTTAAGTCATTTCTTGGAATTATGTTGACTTAGGTATGCAAGTTTAGCAGACAAAGAAATGATCCATTGTTGGATTCCCCTTCATTGTGGCAGGCCTGTGCAAGGCGCTGTGGCGGGCTTACTTTAGTTTAGGGCTTCACAATGTCTTCATTTTACTATATTCATAGACTTTACAATGGTTTTAAGTCACTAATTTGGCTTGAAGAGTGAGAAAGCTTTAGAGCCAAGGATCTAGCTAACTGCTTTGTCCTGTTTTAACTTATGATCTGATTGTTGCCATCTCTTACACTATTGCAACTATCTTGCCTGCTGATGTCTAGTTTTCCATACTCGTGGCTTTATATGAAAGTTTTCTCTTTGAAGTACTTTGTGTTATTAGGTTATAAGCTCAATGATTTCAGCCATACGTGTGAGGACTTCAATACATTAGAAGTTTGTTAGTAGGAGGTGCTGTAGAGGTTCTATCTTTTCTCCTTGTGGCCCTGTGTCTGGGTTCTCTTTGTCCACATATTCCCATCTCCTCCTCTTAAGTCTAAGTTCGTACGTAAAAGTCTGCATGCGCATACACAATCTCATGAATGCTCCCACGCAATTCCCTCTTCTAGTGATTGTGTTCATTGAGAGGAAGCCACTCCATTAACAATTTGATAGTTTGGTTTGATAAAAGTCTGCATGCGCATACACAATCTCATGAATGCTCCCATGCAATTCCCTCCTCTAGTGATTGTGTTCATTGAGAGGAAGCCACTCCATTAACAATTTGATAGTTTGGTTTGATAAAACTACTGATTGATATATAGGCATTTCACATGAAAATCTTTTCTTTCAATTTACATCAACTTGCATAAAAAAATTTGCCAATGGAATCCAAGTGCCAACTGAATATTGGAATCATTTTCAGGTCTGCGGAGACTAGTATCACCAAGCAGGAGAGCAACTTTGGTCAGAGCTCTCACGTAGGTCTGGCATCTCTGATTCCCAGAAAGAATGAGCAGTCAATGCCCTCTCCGACCCTTGGATGGAGGGTAGGCTTGGCATCCCTGCTGTTCAGAAAGTCCAATTAGCTTCCGAACCCTAAACCAAGAAAAAACGCAAATTTGTTCCCAGTTCTTAGACTCTTTTTGTTGGCTGTGCTCACCATTTGTAATCAAAATGCTATCGGTTCTCTTATTTTATAGCATTTTATCTTGCTACCATGGAATAATTTGCTTTCCGGCGTGTGCGTGTGTGTGGACTAGCTGTGTTACAGATTTAAACGGCATCGATTATTGGCCGTTGCTGAAGTTTCCCTTCCATATTTTCCGATCATATACAAAGATCCCAAAACCCGATAACGGATTCTCAATCATGGAGAGGCAATCATGTAAGTTCTTATCAGACTCGTCATTTCACAATAACATTATTCTAGCCATTGTCACCAATTAATGCAATGTCACCATGGACCTCGTTAGAAATTGCCCGCTCACCTTCTCTAACCACGACAACTGTAGGTAGGAAAATGAAACTCTTCAAAATGCTGCATTTTGAAGTTCTAACTTTTAACCGCCACAACTATCGGTGAGGTATAGACTGTTGGTTAACCGCTTCGTCGGTGAGCTATAGCCTGTTATTATCTGAAATAACCAACACTGAGGAAGTTGCATGTTTAAATCTCACTGATATTATGGGATGCGTCAGGTGGCCTCCTGGTCGGATGGGGATAAAAAATGTCGTTTCTACGAAGAAATAAAAAAAATAAAAAAATTTAACCGCCTCGTTAATTGTGAAACGCCGTCGTTTTGTAGGTGAAACAAAGAAGAAGCACTTTTCATTCACAGTGGTTTAGCTCTCAGTTGCCCAACGCGGCACACTGATGCAGCAAGTGGGTCAAGGACTACAGAAACCGCAGGTGCTTATTTAATAATCCAAAAGCAGCAGCCAATAGCGAAAAGCGATTCCCCAGAATCGGAGAAACGCACAAATTCTGCAATCAATTCCTATTCCCTGCAGATTGGAAACCCTAAAAGGCAAGTCTTTACAGCTTCATTCTTCTGGAAACCGAATTTGAGCTCTTGGATGATTCCGGCGACTTGATGGTGTCGCTCAACGGTTCCCTATCGGCTTGGATCCATCACTTGCTTGCTTGCATGGGGTAAGTCGCCGTTTTCCGATTCAAATTTGCCTTTTTATTTCGATTAAGTTTTTCAGGTTCTTTGGTAGTAGAAGCTTGACTTCCTAAATTTGGGAGCTAATTTCAGATTAAAATGAGAAATTTATTATTGGGTTTCAAGAAATTTTGAGTCTTTTTTTTTGGTAAAAATGGCAAAGCTTGACATGATATTTTTGGACTTTGGAAGAAGCATTAATAATTATGTTTGAATGGAGTGTGTTTACTACTTGGCCATTTTGATTGATATTTTTTTTTTTTCTTTTCAAAATGGGTTGAGAGAGAAGGGAAGCAGGATTAGTTTAGTGGTTTACATATTGAGAATGGTTACAGTGGTATCAATACACTATGGTGCTTTGTTGGTGGAAATTGGGGTACATATGGTTTAACCCGGTTTTTAACAGAGCAGTGGTTGTTTTGGATGTTGCACGAAACCCACACCGATTATTGCTGTCGACGAGCCTTCAAAGGGATTGAAAATTCAAGGGCGGTCGGTGAAGAAACCTGGCATATCGGATGATTTTTGGAGCAGCAGCACGTATGATTTGGACAACAGCGCTGTGCAGTCCCAGAGAAGCGTCTCATCCATCAGCACCTTACACCAGACCCTCCTCCATGGCAGCGGCACTGGTAGCACGAGCAGCCAACCTGACTTTGTAAATCAAGGCAAGTTTCGATTGCGTGTTACTTTGGTATGGCGATAATGGTTAAGTGTGTTTGCTGTGTCACTTAGTCAACTCCATATGTAGTTGTGTTGTGTTAATCTAAACCCAAAGTCCCAACTTTTTTTTTTCTTTTTAATGTACATTGCCCTGCTGTGTTCTACCCATGTCTTTGTTACTACACTTAACATTCCAAAGTCAGTTTGAAGACAGTCTACATATATATGATATGTATGTAAGTTAGTTGCTAAAGACATTTCTAGTTTCTTACGTTGTTTTGTGGCATATTCAGAGAGTGTATATATACTTCCCTACTTCCTTTGTTTCTAAAATGTTTGTTTTTACTAAAAATGGTAACTCAACCTAGATGCTGGACTCAGAGAGGAGCGGTCTGGGTTGAGAGAATCTGAGAACAAATGCATATATAAAGAGTCATTGTTGGGGAAAAATAAAGAGTAAATATTAATCTATCCCATAGACAGCGTAAAATGGGTTCTTCAAACGGAACATGTCACGACCTAATAGCAGGTTCCCCCTTTGATGATTTGATCTGAAATTGTAGACCCAAACATTGGTTTTCACATGAATGTTAACTGGTTATGTAGATTTTAAAATTTTGTGACGTGTGTTCTGATTACATGTTGAGCAAAGTTTTTCTTCTACGTCAGTTTTATATTTTCTTTTCACCCTTTTAATATATGATCTACTCGTTGTGCTGCTACATTATTGTGCTGGTACCCCACTTCACTCAAGTGGGTAAAACAGTTATAATTGTTCTTTTGAACTTTCATATTTGTGAGTGCATAGATTGTTGGTACACAACATGAACACCTCTTTAACTGCAGGTCTTGTTCTCTGGAACCAAACCAGGCTTGAGTGGATTGGAAATGGCAAGCCTAAGGATGAAACTCTAAGAAGTCGGGAAAACAGATTAAGGTGGGTTCCTTGTTTTTCAGTAACTTCATGCTGTAATACCAGTCATCAGTTTGTACATTAGTTTTCCAAAGTGTAATTGATCCTGTTCCCATCTATTAAACCAAAGTTCTGACCTATGATGGCTATAATCATTTTGAGAGTAGCCTGTTTATGTTTTCTAGATATATTAGTTGTCCTAATGACTTGATGCCTCACTAGTTTCAATGTAGCGACTTGCAAATTCTGATGAATTCTATAAGCTTTTGCAAGTTCATGAAAGGGTGAAAATCCAAAAGTCGGTCTATCTGTAGCTGATAATATATTGCAATGGCTTGTGTTTTAATTTGTATTCCACAAACTATAACATTGCAGTTGGAATTCAACTTACGAGAGATTGGTTGGACCCAAACAGAGACAGCCTTTTCCCCAGCGCATTCCTCTGTCTGTAAGTCCTCTTTGTGCTTTGGTGGCTCTCTGTTCTGTTAATTTGGCAGTACTTCTTTGTTTTGAATTGCATTTATCCCAGTTCATTTTGTTAAAAATGCTAATAGTGTTTATATTGGCAGGAAATGATAGAATTTCTAGTGGAAGTATGGGAGCAGGAGGGGCTGTATGATTGATCGAGCATCTAATATGTCAGGAAGATGGTTCGTCTTTGTAAATCTCAGAGGTTGGCGTGGATAGCTGGGGCAAAGAAGGAATTAAAGCTACAAAGATATATCTTTTTAGTTTAATTGTAATATTACACACTAATATTTTCATCTTGTTTTGCCCCCCTTCTGACATTGAATGCACCATGGATCTGTTGAACATGCTCTGTTCCATGCATAGCTGAATCATACAGAAGCGGTTACCTTTGCTTGTGTGAATACCAAAGTTAAAGAGGTCCTTATTGCAAGTTCTGAGGAAGGTTCCCCCCCCCCCCCATCAGTGCCTTTAAGATGATACCAATAGCTAATATAATTCTGGTAACATGGAGCACCAATGCATTAGATGCAAGGGAAAAAAATTGTAAACAGTACCTGACCTTTGGCTCATTAGTAATTTTAGTATCTGATAAAAAAAAAAAATATCATTTTGGTACCTGAAGTTCGGACCCCGACCTAACATTAGTACCTGAAACACTTTTGGCTGTTACGACGTTAGCTGCCTGGCAAACTTTGAGGGGTATTCTGGTCCATTCAACTATTCCTGCCAATTCAATCACAATGAATCTATTTCTTGGCGCCAACTGACCAAAGTATATATCACTTTAGTACCTGATATTTGAAGCCCGACACAATACAAGTACCTTGCCTATATAGTGATACAGAGGTTCAAGTACATCAGAAACCTCTACTTCGTTGTCTCAACCTACCTCTGTTTTCTCCACCTTAATTACCTCCATTACCAATAAAATTTCTCAGCTCCGGATCCTTGAGCCTCACCAAGAGTCTCTCTCTCCTTCTCGCCCTGCTCTCAAATCTGATAGAAACTTGGTCTCCGATGAAGTACGAGATCGAGCTGGAGTTCATAATCAACGCAAAAAAATCGGAGCTCTCTCTCCGTCTCCGTCCGAGGATTCGATCTTAGTGACAAGTACAGAATCAGAGGGATCTGAGATTGCCTCGGACGAGTGAGCTCTTACAGGAATCGGAGCTTCTTCTTCATTTTTGAGTACCACATCGCTGCAAGGTTTAGCTTCGTGATCTGATAGGACTTCAATTAAACTGAATCTGGATTCAAATTTGAATTTGAGAGGATGTGTGGAGGCTTTGTTTGAGTTTTGGTTTAACAGAAAAAAGGAAAACTGTGAAAATCTTTCAATAGAGGGAAGGAGAGACCCAAAGCCGGTCTTGTAGATGAGGTCGCCGGCGTCAATTTGAGGCTGATACGAGGTGGATCAAAGCCTAATCGATCTAATTTCAATTTGACTAGAACTGGGGATGGACAGATGATGGAGCTTGTTGTAGTATTTGGGTAATTTACTAGGTATATCTGAGGAGTGAGGAGATCATTTTGCTTTCTAATCCAAATCAACCATAATTTGCAGACAGCTAAGAAGAGAGTGCGTGGAAACTAAAAAAAAAAAAACATAACATTAGAGTTGAAATTACTAATATGTCCTTAAGTTATATCAGTTGACTAACGCCGTGATAGAGTTAACGGCTTCAAGTACTAATGTTGGGTCGGGGTCCGAACTTCAGATACCAAAGTGACATATTTTTTTTTTGTCAGATACTAAAGTTACTAATGGGTCAAACGTCAAGTACTGTTTGCATTTTTTTCCCTAAATGTAATCTAAAAGTTTAGAGAAAACTAGGCAGAAGAATTTGATGGGCTTTTCAGCCCGTGTACTCTTGGAGTCATCCTATCATTAAAAGTTGGGCTAGTTTAGGTTTTTTATTTTTTTTTTTTTTTTCTCTCTCTCTCTCTGCCGGGAGGCTCAAAGGTCTGTGCGGAAAGAAAACTAAACAAGAAGAGTTCCAACTTGGCCAAAGGTTCTACCTCTATCAACCCCAGTAATGTCATTATGTCATCAAGCGAAACCTGAATAACTTGAAAGGAGACTGGTTCATTAAGCGAGTTCCTCTAGAGCAATTTAAGCTTTCCTTGGCTAAGATGTCAGCAACTGTATTCCTCTCCCTGTGTATGTGTTGGAGAGTACAAGAATCAAAGAGCTGCATCATGGACTTGCAATGAGATAGAAGAGTCCCAAGGGGGTGAGTGTCATACGAATTCGGCTCCAGCCTCAGCCTGAATAACTTCACCAGTCCCAACATGATGAATAAAATCATTAATCCATTCTCCAGAGCTGTTGCGAATAACTCCACCGGCCCCAATAACACCAGTACGAGAACGAACCCCATAAATGTTTAATTTGAAATAGTTTCTAGGGGGTTTGACCTAATGCATAAGCACAGTGCTTTGACCTTTGACCTTCTTTAGAACTGGAAACCTTAGATATCTTGTACCACTCATTCACATAGTTCGGATTCTTTTCAATATCATTATTATTTTCCAATGCTATTGTCAATGGGAGGAAGGGAATTAAGAATTAAGAAGCACAGCACCCCTCAACTGATTCAATGAAACTCAAAGTTTGGTTGTTGCTGAATATTCATATCCATCCAAATATTTCAAAGCATTCTGTGTATCCCACATTTGGATATGTACGTGTCTATGTAAGCTGATGGATACCCTCTTGAATATTCAAAAAGACGAATGCAAAGAATTTCTCCAAAATTATATATATATATATATATATAAATTATACACACACACAAAGCCGTTTAGAAGTGGACATCCGTAAAACAGAAAAAGTGCGGACGTCCATCCTCACGTACGGCTGCATCAGGCGCCGACTGTGGCGCTGCTCTTGCCAGACGGAGACCCTGGGAATCCCAGATGGCGTCACCATGAAGATGAAGGCCAAGGCAATCGAGGTCCAAGGTCTGGGCGGCTAGCCCTCAGGCACCATCAAAGTCGATTGTAAACTCGTAACCGACGAGTCCACCAGCAAGAACAACCTCAAGATCGAAACTTGGTCTCCGTCCGACAAGAGCAGCGCCGCTGTTGGCGCCTAATCGAGGCTAGATGATGGACAACGGCGCTGAATCCACACTTTTTCTTTTTTGCGGATGCCTGCTTCTGATCGGGACTCTGTGTGTGTGTGTGTGTATCCTCTTATAGAGAGCCCTTCTAATGAGGGATCCATTTTTTTAGCTATTTTAAGGGATCGCTCATTAGACTCAATTTTATGTGATCATATTCACATCTTAAACGTTCAGTTTTTAGGTATATATGAGTAGATCATCTCTGCAAATTTTCAGCCAAATTGATAATCATTAAGGCATTCATAATTGCGATTTATAATTATGAACACGAACGGTTTATGTTAGATAGATTCGGTTCGTCTATTGATTTAATCTAGTTCGATATCTTAACGATCATCAATTTTGCTGTTACAGAAATGATCAATACATTAAGACTTAAAAACTGAACGGTATACGATCGAAAAGTAAGTCCCACAAGAAATCCCTTAAAATGTCCAAAATCATGGATCCCTTAGTGGAATGGTCATCTATATATATATATATATACATATCCAATCCAGAGCGGAGCTCCGCTTTGAAAATAACATGTGAAGTTCGAGTTTTAGGTCACTTTTCTGTCGCATATCCACATCTCGACCGTTCAGTTTTTAGG